>NW_020837955.1:26221793-26658664 GCF_003676395.1 Aethalodelphis obliquidens | reverse complement strand
AGAGGGAGGAGGTAGGGAGAGGAGGAGGGGAAGGTAGAGGGTCCAGTCTACTACAAGTGTGTTTTGCTATTTACATCAATTAAAATTTAAATGGCAAGAGTATTACATTCAGCAAAACATGATCCCCATGGCCAAACGCCAGAGGAGTATAAAGATATAAAAGTTGGACAACATACCACATGTCACATGTTACTGAACTTCCACAACAAGCTGAGTACAGAAGTCGCCCTTGTTTGGGATCAAAAGACTCAGCAGGACAATCAGAAGGGCAGGACATGGAAAATAGCATGTGCAATGAAAGAAGAGTAACGAGCAAACAGAAAACAAAAATAAAAGCAAGCGGAATCTGTGCTCAGAATCAAACTAGGAAGGAATTCCCATTGTCAAGGAAGTTGGCGGCTGGAAACTAACAGCCTGATGAGTGCTTGCCAAGAAAGAGAGGGGCAGCTTGGTGAAGCTTTTGAGTGTATCCTCTAATTCTTGCTGAAGAAACAAATCTGATTTTAAGCTGGTTTCTCCTTAAAGGCACATGTGGCATTTGTCTAGTGAAGTTCTACCTGCTCTCTTAGTGGCATTAATTAAAAAGTGCATCAAACTCATCTGTGTAGAACAATGCAGAACAGTGACTTTTGAGCGAGCTGGTGAAGAGAACACATCTTTCACTCCAGCCATGTTTTATTAATCAAATTCCAATATCCATTCTAAGATGATTTCCAGGAAATTGAGTCTATTGTGATGCATAAATCATGAATCAATTTTTGTTTCTTTGCGTGAAGCTTGGTGATAGGGAGCAAGATTGGTTTCCACCTTTCTCCACTTTGTCTTTTACTAAGTCTTAAAAAGAGAAGCACAGCCACCTTTATACTTGACCAAAGGACGGGCCTCCTCCAGGTGGAAAGGTCACACTCACAGATATGAACCCAGATTGGGGAGGGATGCTCACTGAAGTGTGGGGAAGGAAAAGAACCCCAGCCAGCCCGGCCAGCCAAATCAAACCTCATGAGCAATGGGATGACAAGCATCACAGGTGGCTCTCACAGTCAGCCTCAGGGGCCCCCCCTAAATCTCAGTTTCTTTCTTAGGTGACCATTCTTACTTAATTCTTTGCAAGATTTTAAGCATCCTGGGGGCAAGGATACCACAATACCCAGCATGCTGCTTTCCAGACAGTAGAAGTCCGTTAAATGTTTTATGAATCAACAAATGATTTACAAGCTTTTCCTCATGTTGACTGTCATTTCAGAGGCTTCCATCCAAATCTGGGATTGGAGGACCAAGGGGTCAAAAATTCATTCCTGACATTTGGGATTTAAAGTTTTGAAAGCTTGATCCAAGACCAACTGGCCAAAGCGTGATGCTGAGCGTTGGCCAAAGACTGGACTCGCAAACCTGGCCCGGGCATATCTACTTATCCACGGCCAGAGTCAGGAGTCCACCTTCACTGTCACAGACACACGTTGCAGTGCTAAGGCATCAGGCCATGAGAGAGGAGGCTGCTGACTAATGCTGTCTCTACCATCTGAATCAAAGCCAGCTGCCCTCACAGCTGCCCCGGATTTGAAAAAGCTGGACCTTGGCCATCACAGGGCAGCTCAGGACCAGGCTGAGGTGTCAGGGAAACCAGCTAAGAGTGGTTTTCCTTTGGTGGTTATTTTTTCAAGGCAAGGATGAAACTTATTAGCCAACGAACTGAAGTTACCCCTTGAGGAAAGAACAAGTGGTGTCAAGCAAGATGAGCTCTTCAATTTCATAGTGTCACTGGAACAGTCCATCAAAGTCTCACACCTTTTTTCCCCCAAATCTACACCAGACCAGTCTTCCACAGGATGACTACTAATCTCTTAACACACACACGCACACACAAAACTTGTGGGCCCACCTTCCCTCGATCTTTTGGCACTATAAATCTCCTAAAGGTAAATACAGTGCATAATTGTACACAATAAACATATAAACATGGAACAGCTGTTTCCCACAGGGAAGACTAGGTAGGGGATTATTCAGCTAAATCCTCTGGCTGAAAAACACTCTGGATAATCACCTTTAAGCACTCAGGAGTGGAAAAGATAGTGCAGCCCTGCCAGGCCAATTTGCGGGGGAAGCTTGAACTCAAAGAAACTAGAGAATTATTTGAGTGCCCAAGTTGCTTTCACCTTGAAGACACTGGAGGGGTAAGGGTGACAGGCAACCAGGCGAGGAGTACATTCAGTGTAAAGACTTATAGGACACTTTTTCCTGCATGAAGCAGGGTCCCAGAGTACACTCTCAGAATTAGGGTAAACCTGAACTAATCTTGCTCTGTACTTAAGTAGAGCAGGAGAAGGAAAAGGAAGGGGGATAAAACAATCTTGAGAAGATGTGGCCATAGACCTGTCCTCACACACATTTCACCCCAGGAATGTACAGCACAGATGGGCAATGAATTTGGTTTGATGTGGTCCCCAACTTGTAGCGCCCCTAAAAGCCAGCCATAAGGAGGAAAGTACACTTATGCCAAGCCTCAGAAAATCCCCACAAATAATGTTTTAAGGGCAATGACTAGCAAAACAGTTAATGATAATTGGATGCATAGGGAAATAAGGCAACATTAGTGAGAACCAGTATAAACAGCTGAGAACAGAAACACACCTGGACAGGCTTCAGATATAGACTTATTAAGTTTAAACATGCTTACCACATGAAAAAAAGGAAACTACAAGTTTACAAATATCTGCAGGGAAAAAAGCAGTAGAACGTGACTTAGCAGATCTGGAAGAGGATCAAACAAAACTTCTGGAAAGGAAAAATACAATAACAAATTAAAATTTCTATATAAGTGTTTGGCAGCAAACTGAAAACAACAGAAGAGAGAATTATAAACCAGAGGTTAGATCAGAGGAAAATGTCCAGAATATAGCAGAGAAGAGTAAAAGTATGGAAAACAGAGAAGAGTGAGTTTACAACGTGAAGGATACAGTAAAAAGGTCCAACATACATTTCACTGGAGTCCCAGAAGAGGAAGAGAGTGAGGTCGGGCTGAGATAATTCTGAGGAGATAATAGCTAAGGATTTTCCTGAGCTATTGAAGGACACCACAGATTCAAAAGACCCACAGACTCCCAAACAGAATAAATATAAAGAAATGTACACCTAGACGCATCATGGTGACCAGTAGTCACAGCTATCAAAACCAAGATTAAAATACAGATTACCTTAAAACAAATGATGGTTAGACTGAGATGATGTCTCAACATCAAAAATGGAAGCCAGCAAAAATATACAATGGAGAAAAGACAGTCTCTTCAATAAGTGGTGCTAGGAAAACAGGACAGCTACATGTAAAAGAATGAAATTAGAACATTCTCTAACACCATATA
Organism: Aethalodelphis obliquidens; assembly: GCF_003676395.1. NCBI lineage: Eukaryota > Metazoa > Chordata > Mammalia > Artiodactyla > Delphinidae > Aethalodelphis > Aethalodelphis obliquidens. The sequence goes on along the minus strand of NW_020837955.1, from coordinate 26,655,308 downwards.
CAAAAATAAACTCAAGATGGATTAAAGGCCTAAATGTAAGATGGATACTATAAAACTCCTAGAGGAAAACTTAGGCAGAAGAGTCTTTAACATAAATTGAAGCAATATTTTTTTGGATCTGTCTCCTAGAATAATGGAAATAAAAACAAAAATAAACAAATGGAACCTAATTAAACTTAAAAGCTTTTGCGCAGCAAAGGAAATGATAAGTGAAACAAAAAGACAACTTACAGAATGGGAGAAAATATTTTCAAATGATGCTACCAACAAGGACTTAATTTCCAAAATATACACACAGCTCATACAGCTTAATATAAAAAATAAACCCAATCAAAAAAACGGGCAAAAGACCTAAACAGACATTTCTCCAAAGAAGACAAACACATGGCCAATGGACATTAGAAAAGATGCTCAACATCACTAACTTTTAGAGATATGCAAATCAAAAGTACAATGAGGTATCACCTCACACTGGTCAGAATGGCCATCATCAAAAAGTCTACAAATAATAAATGCTGGAGAGGGTATGGAAAAAAAGGAACCCTCCTACACTGTGGTGGGAATGTAAATTGGTGTAGTCACTATGGAAAACAGTATGGAGGTTCCTTAAAAAACTAAAAATAGAGCTACCATATGATCCTGCAATCCCACTCCTGTGCATATATCTAGAGAAAACTCTAATTCGAAAAGATATATGCACCCCAATGTTCATATCATCACTATTTAAAGTAGCCAAGACATGGAAGCAACCTAAGTGTCCATCAACAGATGCATGGATAAAGATGTGGTACATATATGCAATGGAATACTACTCAGTCATAAAAAAAGAATGAAATAATGCCATATGCAGAAATATGGATGGACCTAGAAATTATCATATTAAGTGAAGTAAGTCAGCCAGAGAAAGACAAAAATCATATGATATCACTTATATGTGGAATCTTAAAAAATGACATAAATGCACTTATTTGCAAAATAGAAATAGACTCACAGACATAGAAAACAAACTTATGGTTACCAAAGGGGAAAGGGGGAGGTAAATTAGGAGTTTGGGATTAACATATATACATTACTATATAAAAAACAGGTAAACAACAAGGGCCTAGTGTATAGCACAGGGGACTATATTCAATCTCTTGTAATAACCTATAATGGAAAAGAACCTGAGAAAGAACTGAATCACTTTGCTGTACACCTGAAACTAACACAACATTGTAAACTAACTATCCTTCAATTTTTTTTTAATGGTTAAAAAAAGTGGAAGCCAGAAGACAGTTGAATCATATCTTTAATGTAGAAAATAATTATCAACCTATAGTTTTATACAGTCCTGTGCAAAGATGAATAATGGCCTCCAAAGATGGTGAGGTCCTACGTAGTCCCTGGAACCTGTTGCCTTATATGGCAAAAAAGACTTTGCAGATATGATTAAATTAAGCATCCCCAGATGGGTGGATTATCCTGGATTATCTGGGTAGGCCCTCAATGCAATCACAGGTGTCACTACAAGAGAGAGGCAGAGGGAGACTCAACACAGAGGAGAAGGTGATGTGAAAGAAGGTGGAGATTTGAAGATGCTACAATGCTGGCCCTGAAGATTCGGGAAGGAGTCATGAACCGAAGTATTACAAGGAATGCAGCTCTAGAAGCTGGAAAAGGCAAGGAAACAGATCCTCCCCTAGAGCCTCTGGAAGGAGCACAGCTCTGCTAACACCTAGACTTTAGCCCAGTGACATGGGGTTCGGGTGTCTGGCCTACAGAACTATAATAGAATAAATTCTTATTGTTTTAAGTCACCACGTTTGTACAGCAGCCACAGGAAACTAATATAACTGCCAAGCCTACCCTTCCACAATGAAGGTGAAATTCAGGAGTTTTCAGGCATGTAAGACCTGAGAGAGTTCATTACCAGCAAAGGAAATTCTAAAGGTTGTACATCAGGCAGATGGAAGACTGGAAACACAAAAAAGAATGAAAAGCAAAGACAGTAACAAATGCATGAATAAATCTAATTGAACGCTGACTGTGTAGAACAATATGTTTTGCAATGTTCTTAAAAATGTACAGAATTAAAACACACAGCAATGAGAGAAAATAAGTGAGAAGGGGGTAAATGTTTTAGATTGTTCCAAGGACCTGGTATTACCCAATGGGAAATGAAAGTTTTGCTCAACTTTAAACTCCAAGTACAAATATTGTAATTTTTAGAATACAAAGAGCATATAACTTTCAAAGCAGTAGAGGGAAACACGGGTGGTAAAACTATAGAGAAAAGTAGGCAGTTACCATAAAAGTGTAAGTGAGGGAGGAGGCTGGGATGGGTCAGGGCCCCTCAGAGACCCTGAGAGTCAGTAGCATCCCATTCATCGACCTGGTGATAGTTACACAGGTGTTTATTTGTCAACCTCTGCATATATGTTTTAATTATTTTTTTGGTATATACACAATATTTTACAATGGAAAATAACTGCAAACAACAATCACAGATGTATCCCTTTCAACTATACTCTATGTCCAGACTCTTCTATCCCAGCTCAGTGTTCAGCAAATCAAAACTCCATAGGTGAGTTCTCCAGGGACCATCTCATCCACCCTCCTGTCTACAGACAAGTATATTCTTATTTTACCTAGGTTACAGGTGAGCAACTGAAGTCTAATGAAGTTGAACGATTTGTCCAAGGCCATAGTGATTTTACCCAGACAGTTAACTGAGAATAACTGTTACTTCTGCTTTTCAAAAACAAGCAGATTCTAGGGGCTTTCCTAGTGGCGCAGTGGTTGAGAGTCCGCCTGCCGATGCAGGGGACACGGGTTCATGCCCCGGTCCGGGAGTATCCCACATGCCGTGGAGCGGCTGGGCCCGTGAGCCATGGCCGCTAAGCCTGCGCGTCCGGAGCCTGTGCTCCACAACGGAAGAGGCCACAACAGTGAGAGGCCCGCGTACTGCAAACAAACAAACAAAAAGCAAGCAGGTTCTATTTTTCACTTGCCTCCCCCCAGACACATACTCCATTTGTCACAAACACATCTGAAAATTTCCCAGGGTTGTATCTGTTGCACTGAAAGAGCCCCAGAACTGAGTCTGCATCCTCTTGCCTCTAACTATTCTGCCTATTTAAGAGAGACATGCTAATGGCCAAAAACGTGAGAGCGCCTGTAATTAACAGTGCTTTTGCAAGCCTCTCCCTTAATATTGATGCAACAGTGCAAGACCAGGGATTAAAAAAACAGGACACATAATCAAGCCTGAACTTGAGGTGGATTCCCAGTGAGATGCTCACCAAAAACAGCACTGCTAAAACCGCAAGTCATGCATCAAACCGAAGGAAAACAGCACCATAGTAGGTGGAAGCTGCCACTGCCCCAGACCAAGGCATTCGCTCAGGGAGGAAGTATCACACAGCCCTAGGAGGGGGGTGGGGAGAGGTGGGCAGGGAGGGTGGTGGAGAAGGAGAAGCACAAATAGTAGCAGTGGCTTAAGAAATAAATCCGGGGATTGCCCTGGTGGTGCAGTGGTTAGGACTCCGCCTGCCAATGCAGGGGACATGGGTTCGAGCCCTGGTCCAGGAAGATCCCACGTGCCGCAGAGCAACTAAACCCGTGAGCCACAACTACTGAGCCCGTGTTCCACAACTACTGAATCCCGCGCGCCTAGAGCCCGTGCTCTGCAACAAGAGAAGCCACCGCCATGAGAAGCCTGCGCACCGCAAAAAAGAGTAGCCACCGCTCGCCGCAACTAGAGAAAGCCCACACGCAGCAACTAAGAAGACCCAACACAGCCTAAATAAATAAATAAATAAATTTATTTTAAAAAAAAAGAAAGAAAGAAATCCGTACTCTTTTAAAGAAATCAATTTCATCTTAATACTAATACTTAGGGAGCAACTTCATTTATTGCTAATTTTGTGTGTGTGTGTGTGTGTGTGTGTGTGTGTGTGTGTGGTACGCGGGCCCCTCACTGTTGTGGCCTCTCCCGTTGTGGAGCACAGGCTCCGGACACGCAGGCTCAGCGGCCATGGCTCATGGGCCCAGCCGCTCCGCGGCATGTGGGATCCTCCCTGACCGGGGCACGAACCTGTGTCCCCTGCATCGGCAGGCGGACTTTCAACCACTGCGCCACCAGGGAAGCCCAATTGCTAATTGTTAATTATAATCTCCTAACAGATCAAAACAACTGCCATAAAACACAAGATTTTCAACACTGGTCACTGAAAACAGGAACTTCACATTTGCCTCTGGGCAATGTCCACTTTCCCCAGGTCCCTCTCACTCTCAGCCTCTGCTATGCAAGTGCTATCCCTTCACTGAACTCGCTCAAATAAGGATGCTCTCCTCATTGATGTCAACAAGCTAGTGATGAAGCTTAAAAGCTACAAAGTCAAATCACAGCCAGTACTTTAACCACGGGTTTCAAAACGCGTGGCCGTTTTCGCTCCAATTGTTCAGGTCACAGAAAGACAGTGGATTTGTTTTAGGGCATCTCTAGAGCCTACCCTACAAAACACTGTTGTGACGACAGAATGAAGCCTCTGAAGGATTTCTCAAACCACCTCGCAAGGAAAGAACCCAGAAGATGCAAAGAGGAGATGGCTAAATGAAGTAAGGAGTGTAAGAAACAGAGGAGAGAGGAGAAGATAGGAGTTAGTCTGTGGTAGAAAATGAATTTCTTTAGTACTTGCAGCGGAAAGATCAAGATGAATGTAGGGAGACTGTGTGCCTACACTCCCAATCTGATCCTGCTACAACCAGCTCTCCATTTAGATCAACTGAGTCTCTTAAAATTCATTCCTGTGGCAAAGAGGGGCCATTAGAGGATGCCCTGCCTTGGCATTCTGATTTTCTTGTCATTAAGCACCCAGACGGGTTTTACAAGGACATCATGTAAAGTCTGAAGCATGTGTCCACACACAGAAATTATTTAAGATGACTGAGATCTTGGTTACACTCCCTACTGGGATTGAGAGCAGTGATAACTGTAATTATAAATACTCAGCCAGTGGAAAACTGTTCCCCATCCTCTCCCCCGCCCCCCACCTTCTTCTTGTTTGCAAAGCCCTCTCTCTCTTTGCAGGTAAAAAGGAAAGGATCCCCTACATCACTCTGGTCTCATTTGGTCAGCTCCATTTCACAGGTGAGAAAACTGAGGCTGACAGGCCAGCAGATCCATAGGTGAGAGGTAGGATTCCAAGACTCCTGTTTCTAAATGACCAGCCCATAGACAACCACCTTGATCAAAGCACTGGTACCTCCTTGGAGACCCCTGACGTTCTTCCTTGCTCCACCCCACCATACCCGGGTGAATTTCTTGTCTCTTTTTCAGGCTCTGACTCCAGAGCAATAATGGAGACCAATTAAGCTGAGACATCCATGTCAGCAACATGCCGCTCCTATTCAGTCCCAGCTAATTAAGAATCTCTGCCACTTGATCGGGAACACACTTATCATTACAGGGCACCCAGATCCACCCTGTGGAGGAAAACAGCAAGGTCAAGGGTTTAACAGAAATCAGGCAGGGCCCATGAATTAAGAGGTCAGGCAAACAGGAACTGAATGCAGTGATAATCAGCTCCCTGAGCTCATACAGAACTTATGCTTGTGAAAATGCTCTTCCCTGTGCATTCTTCCTTTCCTGCTCCTCCAGCAGTTGTAACCTCTCCCAAGAAAAGAAGAAAAAATGTAAGAGTGGTAAGGGAGAGGACATTAGCAGACTTTTGTTTTCCAGAGTGAAAAGCCCTGGAGACAGAAGGTCTTACCCATGGACACAGCTTGCTGATGGCAGTGCCAGGATCAGAGTCAGACTTTTGGGTCCAGGCAACTTCCGTAAATACAACTGTACCTTCCACGTTGCTTGCCGATTTGGGTTGGGAGTTGCTATGTGTTTTCTTGAAAACAATTTTAAATACAAAAATACTTATAAATAGGTGGATAGGGAGGGTAAACTGGAAGACGGCAGTCAAAAGGTACAAACTTCCAGTTATACGGTAAATAAGTACTAGGGATGTAACGTACAACTCTGTTGTATGTTATATACGAAAGTTGTTAGAGTAAATCACAAGCAGAAGCTTTTTTTCTATTTCTTTTATTTTGCACCTATTTGAGACGATAGATGTTTACTAAACTTACTGTGACAATCATTTCATCACGTATGTAAGTCAAATCATTAGGCTGTACACCTTAAACTTATACAGTGCGGTATGTCAATTTATCTCAATAAAACTGGAAGAAAAAATAAAATTTTAAAACTTTATAAAAAATATTTATAAATATAATAAGTTTTATGTTCCCACCATCCAAAATTAACCAATGTTAACATTTCCTCGCTTTTTTAAAATAAATTTATTTATTTATTTATTTTTGGCTGTGTTGGGTCTTCATTTCTGTGCGAGGGCTTTCTCTAGTTGCGGCGAGTGGGGACCACTCTTCATCGCGGTGCGGGGGCCTCTCACTATCGCGGCCTGTCTTGTTGCGGAGCACAGGCTCCAGACGCGCAGGCTCAGTAGTTGGGGCTCACGGGCCCAGTTGCTCTGCGGCATGTGGGATCCTCCCAGACCAGGGCTCGAACCCGTGTCCCCTGCATTGGCAGGTAGATTCTCAACCACTGCACCACCAGGGAAGCCCCTTGCTTTTAACATTATGGATAAAGTTGAGTTCCCTGTCTCATCTTCCCCCCTCCCTCACTGACCAGAGACAACATCTATGTGTATACTTCTAAGCCATATCCTTATACTACACATCAGTAAATAATAATACTTTAACATAGTCAAATTTATCAACCTTTTTACTTCTGAGTTGTGTGTTTTGGGTCTTTTCTAAGAAATTCTTTTTAACCCCTGAGGTCATAAAGAAATTCCCCTGGGGTTATCTTCTAACAATGACTTTTAAAGTTTTGATTTTCACATTTAGGCATGGCCAAAATTTATCTTTGTATATGTTGTGTGATAAGGATCTAATATTTTTCTATAGAAAGCCAGTTATCTCAGCATGAGTCACTGAAGGACGCAGACTTTCCCACTGATTTATAATGCACTGCTACCCCACGCCAAGTTACAGGGATCCTTAGGTCTGGTTTTTTGCTCTCTAATCTGTTTTATTGATCTCCTTGTTCCTTTTTTCCCCCAAAAAATCAGACCTATTTATGTACCTTACTTTTCCAAAAGAATTTTAGAATTGGTTTTTGTAGTTCTAAGAGAAATTCTGTTGGGATTTTTATTAGAATTGTCTTAAATGAGATGCTTTTATGCTAATAAGTTGTCCTGTCTATGAACATATCATTGTTCATTTATTTTATACTCTAATAATGTTTTACAATTTCTCCACTAAAGCCTTATATATGTCTTATTTAATTGATTCCTAGGTACCATACAATTTAGTTGTTATTATGAATAATATCTTTTTTCCTACAGCATTTCCTATAGGTTATTGCTATACTGAAATGTTATTGCTGTTTGTATGTTGATACTGTACTTTGAAACTATGTTTACCTCTTTTGTTATATATAATGTTTTCAAAATTCTTGAATTTTGAAGGTAAGAAATCATATAATCTTCACATAACAAAAACTCTCTTATTTTCCATCCTTATGCTTCACTTACCTTTCTTGTCTTGTTGCATTGGCTAGGTCCTCCAGCACAATGCTGAACAGTGGTGATAGCTAGTATCCTTATCTTTGACTTTAGTTGGGAAGGTAACTAAGGTTACCCTAGTAAGCACAATGTTGGCCACAGGATGACAGTTGCCTTTTTTATGTTCTCAGATGGCATCTTTTCAACTAGTAAGCTCCTTCAGAGCAAGGCCTAAATGGCATACTTTCCACCCATTATAGCACAGTGCTTGTCACAGAGTAAGTGCACAGTAAATGTTTGCTGTTGTCTATATACATTTAAACTCTACTAATTGGTGTTTATTTTGACACTTCCTGCTTCTCTAACCCTAGTGAATGTGGTAGACACTGCAGCAACATTTGGCTAGATGGTTTTAAGATGAGTGTTCTTCGTGTGTGTGTGTGTGTGTGTGTGTGTGTGTGTGTGTGTACTTAACTTTATGAAGATGATAGCTTTAGTAGTGAGGCTCTGAGGGTTCATGAAGAAAACAAAGGATTCTGGTTTTTAAAAAGTGAATTCTTTCAAGGATTTGGGATTTGATTACCCACTGGAGACTGTTTATCTGCTCGTTCCTTGTTCATCCCATATAAGAGAGGATTAATTGAAAAGACTAACTGTCCCCTGAACGGGTCACTGACTTTTTCGGATACACAAGGACCTATTCCTTTGTGTAGAGCAGCAACTCCACAGGCAGGAGGGAGCTTCCCTCACAGTTCAGTTGGAGTGATGCCACACACCTCTGGCTTCTCAGCAAAAATGCAATTCCTGGGAATGTGGCCAGCATAGTCCCCCTGAGGCTATGCCCACAAAACCACCAGGAACTCCATTCAGTCCTGATGAGAAAATGCCTATGGTGAGGAAGAGAGAAACAGAACTGCAGTCTGTGCTTCCTTCTCACGCTCAAGTTCCTGCTCCCTTTGCCCCTGGCTGAGCCATTGGCTGCAACCCCAAGTCATTTCCCCAGCGATAAGCTCACTTGCCTGACATACATGGAGGAACGTGAATGTCGGGAGATGGGATGACTTTCACCGCCACCCCAAACTCTCCTTAGCCTTGTCCAAGCAAACAGCTGGAAAGGGAAAACGGGAGTGATGCTGCACATCTGGGGCAAAATGAGAAAGACTGAAGGCAGTGACCCGCTCCTTGGCAGCAGGGTGCAAAGGCAGGAGCAGGCACAGGTGAACAGAGGCTCGTGCTCCTCTGCAGGCAGGGAGCCTGGGTTCAGGTCTTGACCTGACCACTTACTTGTCATATCACCATAGGCAAACTTTCAGTCTCTAAGTACCTCATCTGTAAAACGGGGACAGGCACTATGGTCCCAAGTTCAACTGCAGCATGGGCCAGGGTCAAAGGACAGTCTGCTTAGTCCCTCAAATGTCTGAATCCCCTGAAGGAAGTTTGCACTGAGGCTAGAGATTGAAAATCCCTTAATGGTTGGCTTGAAGAACCAGGGCAAGCTGAGAAGACCGGGGATAGGTTATTAGCTGGGCTCCGCCAGAAAGACCCATAAAGCCTTCCCTCACAGTGTCATGAAAACTCCTTTATTACTTAGCAACCTGTCTCAGGATACGTCCAGCTCAATGTGGAACAAAGCAGAAATGAGAGAAGCTGAACAGCATGGCTGGGCAGGGCCTCCTTCAGGATCCCCTTGGGCCCACCTTCACTTCCTTACCTCCCTCAGACCCCAGAGCCACGCAGAGGCCAAATCCTTTTGAGTCCACCTCCACTACGACGGCAAAGTCATCTGCTCCTCGCTGTTCCCACTGCCAATTCAACACTCGGTATTCTTGCCTGAATGATTCTAATACCCCTTCCCATCCCACTCCATCCCACTCCCAGATGGAGCTCCATAATGCTGCCATGCTGTCCTCCTAAAGAGCAGGGTGGAGCACGTCACTCCTCTGCTCAAAACCTTCAATGGCTCCTACTTGACACTGAATGAATCCAGACATTCCAGAAAGGCATTCAGCTCTGAGCTAGGTTCATCTCCCACCTTGTTTCCCTATAGCCCTCACGCGTCAGCCACCCAGGCCGTCGGCAGTTACCCAAACACACCTTTCACCCCTGAACTTGAGTGCTCTTTCCTGTATCACCAGTGTCACCACTTTGTGACAGAATGAACCAGACACAGGCCTCTCTTCTCCAGCAGACAAGCACCCTTAAGGGCAGGAACTATGTTTCATTCTTCTAGTGCCCTTTACGTGGTGATCTTTCAGGAAGTAAAACTAAGGTTAAACAACAAGGATGGCCTTTGAACACACTATGCAAAGTGAAAGAAGCCAGACACAAAAAGTACGATTCCATATAGGAAACAGCCACAGTAGGCAAATCCACAGGGACCGAAATCAGATCAGTCGTTACCAGGGGCTGAGGCAGGAGGGAGTGATTGTTAAATGGGTGCAGGGTCGCCTCTGTGGGTGATGAAAAGGTTCTGGAACTAGACAGCGGTGATGTTACACAACAGTATAACACTGAAATGTATACCTTAAAATAGTAAATGTATACCACACCCACAAAACTGAGTCTGACAGATGAAAACTCTAAAGATACATGCACCCTGATGTTCATAGCAACACTATTGACAATAGCCAAGATATGGAAGCAACCTAAGTGCCAATCAACAGATGAATGGATAAGGAAGATGTGGTATATACACACAATGGAATATTACTCAGCCATAAAAAAGAATGAAATTTTGCCATTTGCAGCAACATGGATGGACCTAGAGATTATCATACTAAGTGAAGTAAGTCAGAGAAAGACAAATATTATATGATATCACTTATATGTGGAATCTAAGAAATAATACTAATGATTTGCAAGATAGAAACAGACTCACAGATAAAGAAAACAAACTTATGGTTACCAAAGGGGAAAGCCAGTGGAGAGGGATAGTAAATTAGGAGTACGGAATTAACAGATACACACTATAATATATAAAACAGAGAAACAACAAGGATTTACAGTATAACACAAGGAACAATATTCAGTATCTTGTAATAACCTACGATGGAATAGAATTGGAAAAAATATATATATATACACACATAACTGAATCACTTTGCTATACAACTGAAACTAACACAATATTGTAATTCGACTATACTTCAATTTTTAAAAACTGAGGCTGAAAAGATATAAATTATTCTGAGGGCACAGGGCCAGTAAATATGACTGTAAGAGGTGATTTTTAAGAGTCTAGTTTTTTACTGCAATTTTAAGAGTCAACAGACAGCTATCCTCCTACATCTCCACATCCTGCCCAAGTCCAGGGCATTCTCTCTGACGTCCCCTCTGAGTGATCCAGGCCTCAGGAGCCTCTGTTTCCAGAATCGCCCATGGTACACAGCTCAGCACAAAGGCATCACTGCTCTGTGTTACTCTCTGGCGGCTTCATGCACACTGGTCTGGGTCTCCACAACTAAACCCTGAGGTCTTTGAGGGCAGGACCCGTGGCACAGCCTTCCCACCCAGCTTACTGACCTCACTGGTGTGGCGGATACTGACAAGCATGCTGGGCACTGTTATATGTTTTCAAGGTTTTGACTTGCATTTTAACGGGAAAGTTCCCATGTTCTTTGGTCAGCAAAACCTCACAGTCTCCTTTTGCCAGTGAGTCAATCTCAGGAAATACCTTTTTGCCACAGATCTACTAAGCCAATTGCTACCTATTGTTTTCTCATTGGTGGGAAAAACAAAAGTTAACACCACTTTCTCCACTTATTCATAAAAGAAAGTTTCATTTCTCTACTTCAAACACTGGGTGAACATCATAGGCTGCATTTTTGTAGAGCAAGCCAATAAATAAAAACATGTGAAATAATGGCTTAGAGTTTAAACACGGAAACTTCAAAACAAGTTTTATTACTTCACTTGAAAAAGTTTTTTCTCGTTTTACTCTATTTAGGAATTGGCAAGGAAAACCTAGGTTAAAGGTTAAAGCTCACATGTTAGCCTTGGATCCGTCTCTTATGACCTAGGGCAAGTCCCTCACCCATCAGAGTTAGTTTTCCTATCCACAAAATGGGACTAAAAGTGCCTTCCTATGAGCCTTGGAGGAGTGTTGTAAGACACTATTAATACTCCAAATGGGAAAGTGCCTAATAAAAGGCAGAGCCCTGAATGTAGGAGGCACCCGGAACAGGACCTCAGTCCAGAGGGGAATAAGGAAGGTGAAAGCACCTCCACGTCCTTGGCTCTAGCCCCTGTGCACAGTTGGTCAGCTGGTCTAGCAGGTGCTCTGCGGAAATGGCCAGTGGATCTGAGGGGGGAGGAGAGGATGCTACTCTGGCAGAACAAACAAAAAAAATTTTTTTAAATCGAGGCTCAACTCTCTTCTCTCAAACAATAATGCAAATACGAGTAAAACACAAGCAGGTGGGGGTTATTTATAGAGAGGATTTTTTTCTCACTTTCTATCTGAAATAATTATAGGCTTACAAGAAGTTGCAAAAATAGCACAGAGAGGTCTCTGTCCCCATTACTCAGCTTCCCCCAGTGGTAACATCTTATGTAACTGAATTACATTATCAAAACCAGGACATGACCTTGGCTCAATACGATGAACTAGACTACAGATCTCAATCAGATGTCATCAGTTTTTGCTCACACTGTCCCTTTTTTTTTTAATAGATCTTTATTGGAGTATAATTGCTTCACAATACTGTGTTAGTTTCTGTTGCACAACAAAGCAAATCAGCCATGTGCATACACACGTCCCCATATCCCTTCCCTCTTGAGCCTCCCTCCCACCCTCCCTATCCCACCCCTCTAGGTCATCGCAAAGCACCGAGCTGATCTCCCTGTGCTATGCTGCTGCTTCCCACCAGCCAACTATTTTACATTCGGTAGTGCATATATGTTGATGCTACCCTTACTTCGCCCCAGCTTTGCCCTCCCACCCCAAGTCCTCAAATCCATTCTTTATGTCTACCTCATTTATTCCTGCCCTGCAACTAGGTTCATCAGTACCATTTTTTTTTTTTTAGATTCCATATATATGTGTTCGCATACGGTATTTGTTTTTCTCTTTCTGACTTACTTCACTCTGTATGACAGACTCTATCTAGGTCCATCCACCTCACTACAAATAAGTTTACAAACAGCTATAATGGTAGAGGATAGAGAAAACACTGCTATAGAATAATTTGCAACACTGTAATGAAATCAATACAATGTAATTTTGATAGGTAGCTCATGAGTACACAATTACAAACAATATTACAAACAGTATTTCTTCGTGTTGCGCCCATTGTGATGGGATGATATTTGAAGCATCTTATTTGCTTATATTTACAGAATCTCCCATCCTAGGAGGTAAAGAGGCTTAACTGATCTATGTTCCCACAACAGTTCTGTAAGAATAAGGAAGAGGTGGTGTTTCCTTTTCCAAAGGGGTAGCCAACACCCATCTAGGTCCTCATTCCAGGCCCCCTCTGCGATCAGCACCCCCCAGCCCAATTACAGGAGTCCTCCGCTTTAAGGGCATGTCTAGGTGGAATTTGGTGCTGACCTTGAAAACTCCAGGTTGATTTAGCAATGCCGCCATCTGGTGGTCAAAGAACTAAGAAAATCGGTGATAATGGGTAGCTCTTTGTAGACCTTCAGTTACCTACTCACTTTTTAAATCTACTCCAGGAGGCTCTACTTAAGGCACTGAATATTCTAATAAGGAATGTTTTGTAATGAGAAATTACTCTGCTGTAGATTAAACATGGCCACAAGTTCTTTGAAGCCCTTTCCATGAAGAGGTGGCATCTGTCTCTTGACTCTGGGCTGGGCTGGTGACGATGCACAGGAAGTGATGCTGCTTGACTTCCAAGCCGCTGCTTCAAGAGGCTTCAGAGCTTCCCACCTCCTTCTCTTGGAACACTGCCACTTTTTGAACAAGCCCAGGTTAGCTTCCTCAAGTATGGGACTCCACGCGGGGGGAGAGAGAGAGAGGAACGGCTATCTCAGTCATTTCTTCTAAGGTCCCAGACATGTGAATGAGGTCATCCAAGACCAGGCAGTTCCAGCCGAACCATTACCAAGTGTAGTGATGAATAAGTGCAGGCAAGACCAGCTGAAGCCAACGCAATCGTGAGAAATAGTAAATTGTTCTAAGCCACTAAATCCTGGCGTGGCTTGTAAGAGAGCAGTAGATGACTAACACACACTCTCAAATTTATGTTGTAAAAATATGTATTCTGAACTGTAAGCTTAAGGTTTCTTATCACTATTTTAAACTGGGTGGGGGGAGCATACATCAGTATTTTCACATGATGAATCTTGACTCACACAAATTTTGAATGTTGTATATACTTTGATTGTCTTATGCATTTTTCGGACCCTGCCATGTGTTATCATTCATTCATTCATCAAATATTAACTGAGCATGTCACAAGTAATAGCTACAGGGGAGGCATGAAAGACTTGGCATTGAATTAGATATGATGCCTACCCTTAAGGTCACGGCTATTGGAGAATACACATATACGAATGCATCATAACATTGTGGTATGTGTTAGGTTAGAACAGAGGAGCAACTACCCGAACAGGGCAGGGAGAGGGGTGGTTGGATGGATATATTAGTCAAAACCCAATTAGGAAAAGAGAAACCACTCCAAGTATTTAGAACAAAGAGGATTTAATCCAGGGAGTTTGTTATACAGGTGAGAAGGCAAACAAAAGATGGTGGGACAGGAAGACGTGGGTAGAGCCCTGGAAGATAGTCAGTTACTGCCAAAGATGCCACCAGCCATAGTGAAGGAAAGGCAGAAATGCCTGGGTATCTCCCTTTCTCCACCCTCCAATCTCCCACCAGTGCCTGTCACTGGTCAAACCCAGCAGGAGCCAAGGAGATGCTACCTGCAGGGATCAGCGTCCTGGGATGTGGAACACAGCACTGGAAGAACAAGGAAAGAATGCCAGCAAACAGGCTTAGGATTTGCCACATGAGGTGCTGTGGGCTAGAAGGCTTTGCACCTGAGGAGATGATCAGATTATTTCATGCCATCCATCCATTTCTCTACCTGCCTCTCCCTCACCCTCGGAGCAGCACCAGGGTCCCTGATGATCTTTCATCCTGGTGCAATTCTAGCTCTGCCATGAAAGATGGTCAAAGGCCACCACAGTAGAGATGACATGATTCCTTTTGTGTCTACACGGGCCCTTTTCAAAGGAGAATCTCAGTGAACACTTGAATAAGAAGCATTAAACTATGTGGGATAAAGGACAGAGTACTTGGCTGAGTCAAGATCTCAGCCAGAACAGAAACCTTGGGGAAACATGGGCAGCTCCCTGAACGATGGCAGTCTGGGCTAAGAAGGGTTAAGGGCTCTTTTGGGTCTCACGTTCTTAGACAAACCTGGAAGAGGACGCCGAGCACCTCCACAGCCTGTGCAACTCGTGAGATCTGGGAGACACTGTGGCTTGATGGTGGACAGCGGCTACCGGGGCTGTGGGTTCAAATCCTAGCTCTGGTGCACACTATCCATGTCCTGCAGCAATCTGTTCTCTCCCCTAGCCTTTGTTTTCTTGTCTGTAAAATGGGGCAATAGGGCTTCCCTGGTGGCGCAGTGGTTGAGAGTCCGCCTGCCGATGCAGGGGACACGGGTTCGTGCCCCGGTCCGGGAGGATCCCACATGCCGCGGAGCGGCTGGGCCCGTGAGCCATGGCCGCTGAGCCTGCGCGTCCGGAGCCTGTGCTCTGCAACGGGAGAGGCCACGACAGTGAGAGGCCCGCATACCACAAAAAAAAAAAAAAAAAAAAAATGGGGCAATAATTCCTGACTTACAGGGTGTTGTGAGGATGAAGTTAATCCGCTGAGCACCTGTCAGATGATCTAGGTCTGTGGCTTTCAGAGTGGGGTCCCTGGACCAAAAGCATCAGCATCACCTGGGAACTTGTTAGAACTGAAACTTCTGGGGCTCCAGCCCAGACATACTGAATCAGAAACTCTGGGGTGAGCCCAGCGATCTGTGTCTGATTCTACCCTCTAGGGATTCTGATGCCTGCTAAAGTTTGACAACAAATGATCTAGCTAGAACATAATGGACCCTCAATAAATGGTAGCTGTACTGTTACAGCTTTAAGGAATGATTTTGGAAAAGGAACATCCGGATGTATCAGCAACTGCTGGAGTCATCTGGGAGGAGCTGGAACATGAGGACACCCAAACCTTTAAGCTCCAACACCAACTGTGAGTGGGATGGGGAATCCCCCTGCCACCCCCACAGACAGGCCCCACTGCCCAGATAACCTCAGAGCCACCCTTCCCAGGTCCCAGCTGTAACAGGCCTGCCCAGGGCTGTTACTGATCCTACCTGCTCAAGATGAGATGTTCTTTCACATCCCGGAGGAGTCTGGGAATATCTCAAATCAGGGAGGGGGAAAGGGACAGAGAGGCTTTCTGAGGGAGGGAGAAGATATGAAAGAAAAAAAAAAGAAATATTCAGCCTTAATAAAGTAGAAGAACATCTGAGCAGAGAAAGATCTCAACCCAGAGATTTGGGGGGTAAGAACATTGATAGAAGAGGAAGAAGAAAAAGGGAACAAGTAGCCTAAAAGATTCATGACACCCAAAGAAAGTATAAGAGGGTGATGTGATGGCTTCAGAGGAGCAGGAAGCAACAGAGACAACATACAAGGAGTTAAAGAAAATAATGTTCCATTCCTTAATTGCCCCTTCCTTGCAGATCTTGTATTAGGACGGTCTTATCTTCTGTGGAGAGCATTGTGATATTTGTTGTGTCACAGGTACAGCCTGATTCCACCAATTATTGTGCAATCTACACTCATGGGTGCTCAGACAACTCCACTGCCACTAGATGGGGGTATTTTGCTGAACTAGGTGGGAGACGCTGAGATAAAGGTAACTATTTTGAGATGTTCTGCAGTCACCATTTGGACTTGCCCAGGAAGAACAAAGATGACAAGGCAGAAGGTCTGTAATTGAGCAACTGCTTACAACACTGACCCCAAGAACAACAGTGAGAGAGAAGGTGCAGAAGGAAGATGCTGGCACACCAAAGCAGCAGAAAGAACCTCTCACCCCGGGCTCTCGTCGGCGCTGGGAACAGGCGAGTTTGAGGCCACTGTTCAGTGTCCCAACTGCGGCTTCTCTGGTCCACACGCCGGCCACTGTGCTTCACCACAAGACAAGCAAAGGATGGACTCACTGCCTTTGCTAGAAACAGAGCTGAGCCCCCTATGCACAGATTCCTTTCTTTTCTCGTCTTGGTACAAGTGAACGTATCTTTAGATTTCTTCCTCAACTGCTACATGTACATTTAAACTTATTTGAAATGAAATAAAGGATTGGCTCAATTCTAATGCATGGCTGACAAATTTCAGCAGGCATCAGAATCACCTGGAGGGTGCGTTAAAGCACAGTATTGCTAGCATCCACCCCAAGAGTTTGTGAGTCAGGAAGCCTGGAATAAGGTCCAAGAATTTGAATTCTATCAAGTTCCCAGGGGACGATGCTGCTGCCCCAGGACCACACTTTGAAAAAGAATGTTCTACGGTAATAGCTTCCCTCCAAGTTCTTTTACTTTATATATCAAGTCACCTTCATATTCTCATCCCATTGGTAGCCACCCCCATCATCCAGATAATAAATAAGCATCAGCCGGCTGCTTGTGAAACTACACTTTCCTGCCACTTTCTCCCCACAACAGGATGTGAGAGTCTGGAATGCCCTCCTCATGGGCTCCTGGTTAGCTGCATCAGGACCACGGGCATCCTGCAAGCCTACCGTGTGCCAGGCATTTGCTAAGGGACTGACAGGCGCTACTTCATTTAATCCTCCTCGGACTCCTACTTGCATTTCCTCTTAATGGATGAGGTATCTGAGACTCACAGAGGTGAAGTAACTTGCCCAAAGTCACACAGCTGGCAAGTAGAGAAGCTGGGGTTCAAACTCAGGATATGTGGCACCACGGCACCAAAGTCCCAAGATCTTGATAATTCTGTTCTATTTCCTCCACATTAAAAGGGGTCTGGTTCTCCACCTGCTCGGAGCCACCTTGTCTTCTTCCAGCTGACTTCACATCTTTGAAGTTGAGAGAGAAGGCGTCACAGTGTCTGCTAGGTTCATGCATGTTGTTGCATGCTTCAGCAGTTCGTTCCTTTTTATGAAAATCCCAGATTAGAGGAGGATCTTCAAGATGGCGGGGGAGTAAGACATGGAGATCACCTTCCTCCCCACAAATACAGCAAAAATACATCTACATGTGGAACAACTCCTACAGAACACCAACTGAATGCTGGCAGAAGACCTCAGACTTCCCAAAAGGCAAGAAACCCCCCACGTACCTGGCCGTGTGTCTGACAGGGTCTTGGTGCTCCAGCCAGGTGTCAGGCCTGAGCCTCTGAGGTGGGAGAGCCAAGTTCAGGACATTGGACCCCCAGAGACCTCCCAGCGCCACGTAATATCAATCAGCGAGAGATCTCCCAGAGATCTCTGTCTCAACACTAAGACCCAGCTCCACTCAACAACCAGCAAGCTCCAGTGCTGGACACCCCATGCCAAACAACTAGCAAGACAGGAACAGAACCTCACCCATTGGCAGAGCGGCTGCCTATAATCATAATAAGTTCACAGACACGCCAAAACACACCACCAGACGCACTCCTGCCCACCAGAAAGAAAAGATCCAGCCTCATCCACCAGAACACAGGCACCAGTCCCCTCTACCAGGCAACCTACACAACCCACTGAACCAACCTTACCCACTTGGGGCAGACACCAAAAACAATGGGAACTACGAACATGCAGCCTGTGAAAAGGAGACCCCAAACACAGTAAGTTAAGCAAAATGAGAAGACAGAGAAATACGCAGCACATAAAGGAGCAAGGTAAAAACCCACCAGACCAAACAAATGAAGAGGAAATAGGCAGTCTACCTGAAAAAGAATTCAGAGTAATGATAGTAAAGATGATCCAAAATCTTGGGAATAGAATGGAGAAAATACGAGAAACATTTAACAAGGACCTAGAAGAACTAAAGAACAAACAAACAAAGATGAACAGCACAATAAATGAAATTTAAAATTCTCTAGAAGGAATCAGTAGCAGAATAACTGAGGCAGAACGAATGGATAAGTGACCTGGAAGATAAAATAGTGGAAAAGCTACTGCAGAGCAGACTAAAGAAAAAAGAACGAAAAGAATTGAGGACAGTCTCAGACCTCTGGGACAACATTAAACATACCAACATTCCAATTATAGGGGTCCCAGAAGATGAAGAGAAAAAGAAAAGGACTGAGAAAATATTTCAAGAGATTATAGTTGAAAACTTCCCTAATATGGGAAAGGAAATAGTCAAATCCAGGAAGCACAGAGAGTTCCATACAGCATAAATCCAAGGAGAAACACGCCAACACATATTAATCAACCTATCAAAAATTAAATACAGGGCTTCCCTGGTATTGCAGTGGTTGAGAGTCTGCCTGCCGATGCAGGGGACGCAGGTTCGTGCCCCAGTCCGGGAAGATCCCACATGCCACAGAGCGGCTGGGCCCGTGAGCCGTGGCCGCTGAGCCTGCGCATCCGGAGACTGTGCTCCACAGCGGGAGAGGCCACAACAGTGAGAGGCCCATGTACCGCAAATAAATAAATAAATACAAAGAAAAAATATTAAAAGCAGCAAGGGAAAAGCAACAAATAACATACAAGGGACAGATAGCCTCATCCACCAGAGGGAAGACAGCAGAAGCAAGAAGAACTACAATCCTGCAGCCTGTGGAACAAAAACCACATTCACAGGAAGACAGACAAGACGAAAAGGCAGAGGGCTATGGACCAGATGAAGGAACAAGATAAAACCCCAGAAAAACAATAAAATGAAGTGGAGATACAAAACCTTCCAGAAAAAGAATTCAGAATAATGATAGTGAAGATGATCCAGGACCTCAGAAAAAGAATGGAGGCAAAGACCGAGAAGATGCAAGAAATGTTTAACAAAGACCGAGAAGAATTAAAGAACCAACAAACAGAGATGAACAATACAATAACTGAAATGAAAACGACACTAGAAGGAATCGATAGCAGAATAACTGAGGCAGAAGAATGGATAAGTGACCTGGAAGACAGAATGGTGGAATTCACTGCTGCAAAACAGAATAAAGAAAAAAGAATGAAAAGAAATGAAGAAAGCCTAAGAGACCTCTGGGAAAACATTAAACGCAACAACATTCACATCATAGGGATCCCAGAAGAAGAAGAAGAGAGAGAAAGGACCCGAGAAAATATTTGAAGAGATTATAGTCGAAAATTTCCCGAACATGGGAAAGGAAATAGCCACCCAAGTCCAGGAAGCACAGCGAGTCCCATACAGGATAAATCCAAGTAGAAACATGCTGAGACAAATAGTAATCAAATTGGAAAAAATTAAAGACAAAGAAAAATTATTGAAAGCAGCAAGGGAAAAATGACAAATAACATAGAAGGGAACTCCCATGAGGTTAACAGCTGATTTCTTGGCAGAAACTCTACAAGCCAGAAGGGACTGGAATGACATATTTAAAGTGATGAAAGGGAAGAACCCACAACCAAGATTACTCTACCTGGCAAGGATCTCATTCAGATTCGATGGAGAAATCAAAAGCTTTACAGACAAGCAAAAGCTAAGAGAATTCAGCACCACCAAACCAGCTCTACAACAAATGCTAAAGGAACTTCTCTAAGTGGGAAACATAAGAGAAGAAAAGGACCTACAAAAACAAAAACAAAACAATTAAGAAAATGGTAATGGGAACATACATATTGATAACTACCTTAAACATGAATGGATTAAAGCTCCAACCAAAAGACACAGGCTTGCTGAATAGATACAAAAACAAGACTCATATATATGCTGTCTAAAAGAGACCCATTTCAGACCTAGGGGCACATACAGACTGAAAGTGAGGGGATGGAAAAAGATATTCCATGCAAATGGAAATCAAAAGAAAGCTGGAGTAGCAATACTCATGTCAGATAAAATAGATTAAAGAATGTTACAAGAGACAAGGAAGGACACTATATAATGATCAAGGGATCAATCCAAGAAGAAGATATAACAAGGGCTTCCCTGGTGGCGCGGTGGTTGAGAGTCCACCTGCCGATGCAGGGGACACAGGTTCGTGCCCCGGTCCAGGAGGATCCCACATGTCATGGAGCGGCTGCGCCCATGGGCCATGGCCGCTGAGCCTGCGCGTCCAGAGCCTGTTGCTCCGCAATGGGAGAGGCCACAACAGTGAGAGGCCCGCGTACCGCCAGACAAAAAGCAAAAAACAAAAAAACAAACAAAAAGAAGATATAACAATTATAAATATATATGCACCCAACATAGGAGCACATCAATACATAAGGCAACTGGTAACAGCTAAAGAAGAGGAAATCGAAAGTAACACAGTAATAGTGGGGGACTTTAACACCTCACTAACACCAATGGACAGATCATCCAAACAGAAAATTAATAAGGAAACACAAGCTTTAAATGACACAATAGACCAGGCAGATTTAATTGATATTTATAGGACATTCCATCCAGAAACAGCGGATTACACTTTCTTCTCAAGTGCTCATGGAACATTCTCCAGGATAGATCACATCTTGGGTCACAAATCAAGCCGCAGTAAATTTAAGAAAATTGAAATCATATCAAGCATCTTTTCTGAACACAACGTTATGAGATTAGAAATCAATTACAGGGAAAAAAACGTAAAAAAACACAAACACATGGAGGCTAAACAATACTTTACTAAATAACCAAGAGATCAGTGAAGAAATCAAAGAGGAAATCAAAAAATACCTAGAGACAAATGACAAAGAAAACACGATGATCCAAAACCTATGGGATGCAGCAAAAGCAGGTCTAAGAGGGAAGTTTATAGCAATACAATCCTACCTCAAGAAACAACAAACATCTCAAATAAACAATCTTTGTTTCTATTGCAATCTAACCTTACACCTAAAGGAAATAGAGAAACAAGAACAAACAAAACCCAAAGTTAGCAGAAGGAAAGAAATCACAAAGATCCATAAAACTAAAAGCTGGTTCTTTTTTTTTAAAATTTTATTTATATATCTATTTATTTATTTTGGCTGCGTTGGGTCTTCGTTGCTGTGCGCGGGCTTTCTCTAGTTGCGGCAAGCAGGGGCTACTCTTCGCTGCAGTGCGCAGGCTTCTCATTGCGGTGGCTTCTCTTGTTGCGGAGCATGGGGTCTAGGCGCGCGGGCCTTAGTAGTTGTGGCACGTGGGCTCAGTAGTTGTGGCTTGCAGGCTCTACACTGCAGGCTCAGTAGTTGTGGCCCATGGGCTTAGTTGCTCCACGGCATGTAGGATCTTCCCGGAGCTAGGCTCGAACCCGTGTCCCCTGCATTGTCAGGTGGATTCTTAACCACTTTGCTACCAGGGAAGCCCCCTAAAAGCTGGTTCTTTGAGAAGATAAAATTGATAAACCATTAGCCAGACTCAGCAAGAAAAAAAGGGAGAAGACTCAAATCAACAGAATTAGAAATGAAAAAGGAGAAGTAACAACTGATGCTGCAGAAATACAAAGGCTCATGAGAGATTACTACAAGCAACTATATGCCAATAAAATGGACAACCTGGAAGAAATGGACAAATTCTTAGAAAAGCACAACCTCCCGAAACTGAACCAGGAAGAAATAGAAAATATAAGCAGACCAATAATAAGCACTGAAATTGAAACTGTGATTAAAAATCTTCCAACAAACGAAAGCCCAGGACCAGGTAGCTTCACAGGCGGATTCTATCAAATATTTAGAGAAGAGCTAACACCTATCCTTCTCAAACTCTTCCAAAATATAGCAGAGGGAGGAACTTTCCAAAACTCATTCTACGAGGCCACCATCACCCTGATACCAAAACCAGACAAATATGTCACAAAAAAATAAAACTACAGGCCAATATCACTGATGCACATAGAGGCAAAACCTCAACAAAATACTAGCAAACAGAATCTGACAGCACATTAAATGGATCATACACCATGATCAAGTGCAGTTTATCTCATGAATGCAAGGATTCTACAATATACACAAACCAATCAATGTGATACACCATATTAACAAATTGAAGGAAAAAAACCATATGATAATTTCAATAGATGCAGAAAAAGCTTTGGGCAAAATCCAACACCCATTTATGATAAAAACTCTACAGAAAGTAGGCATAGAGGCAACTTACCTCAACATAATAAAGGCCATATATGACAAACCCACAGCCAACATCATTCTCAATGGTGAAAAACTGAAACCATTTCTACTAAGATCAGGCACAAGACAAGGTTGCCCACTCTCACTGCTATTATTCAACATAGTTTTGGAAGTTTTAGCCACAGCAATCAGAGAAGAAAAAGAAATAAAAAGAATCCGAATCAGAAAAGAAGAAGTAAAACTGTCACTGTTTGCAGACGACATGATACTATACATAGAGAATCCTAAAGATGCTACCAGAAAAGTTCTAGAGCTAATCAGTGAATTTGGTAAAGTAGCAGAACACAAAATCAATGCACAGAAGTCTCTTGCATTCCTATACACTAATGATGAAAAATCTGAAAGACAAATTAAGGAAACACTCCCATTTACCACTGCAACAAAAAGAATACAATACCTAGGAATAAACCTACCTAAGGAGACAAAAGACCTGTATGCAGAAAACTATAAGACACTGATGAAAGAAATTAAAGACGATACAAACAGATGGAGAGATATACCATGTTCTTGGATTGGAAGAATCAACATTGTGAAAATGACTATACTACCCAAAGCAATCTACAAATTCAATGCAATCCCTATCAAACTACCAATGGCATTTTTCACAGAACTAGAACAAAAAATTGCACAATTTGTATGGAAACACAAAAGACCCCGAACAGCCAAAGCAATCTTGAGAACGAAAAACGGAGCTGGAGGAATCAGGTTCCCTGACTTCAGACTATACTACAAAGCTACAGTAATCAAGATAGTATGGGACTGGCACAAAAACAGAAATATAGATCAATGGAACAGGATAGAAAGCCCAGAGATAAACCCACGCACGTATGGTCACCTTATTTTTGATAAAGCAGGCAAGAATATACAATGGAGAAAAGACAGCCTCTTCAATAAGTGGTGCTGGGAAAACTGGACAGCTACCTATAAAAGAATGAAATTAGAACACTCCCTAACACCATACACAAAAATAAACTCAAAATGGATTAAAGACCTAAATGTAAGGCCAGACAGTACAAAACTCTTAGAGGAAACCATAGGCAGAAGACTCTATGACATAAATCACAGCAAGATCCTTTTTGACCCACCTCCTAGAGAAATGGAAATAAAAACAAAAATAAACAAATGGGACCTAATTAAACTTAAAGATTTTGCATAGCAAAGGAAAACATAAACAAGACAAAAAGACAACCCTCAGAATGGGAGAAAATATTTGCAAATGAAGCAACTGACAAAGGATTAATCTCCAAAATATACAAGCAGCTCATGCAGTTTGATATCAAAAAAACAAACAACCCAATCCAAAAATGGGCAGAAGACCTAAACAGACATTTCTCCAAAGAAGATATACAGATTGCCAACAAACAAATGAAAAGATGCTCAACATCACCAATCATTAGGGAAATGCAAATCAAAACTACAATGAGGTATCACCTCACACTGGTCAGAATGGCCATCACCAAAAAAATCTACAAACAATAAATGCTGGAGAGGGTGTTGAGAAAAGGGAACCCTCTTGCACTGTTGGTGGGAATGTAAATTGATACAGCCACTATGGAAAACAGTACGGAGGTTCCTTAAAAAACTAAAAATAGAACTACCATATGACCCAGCAGTCCCACTATTGGGCATATACCCTGAGAAAACCATAATTCAAAAAGAGTCATGTACCACAGTGTTCATTGCAGCTCTATTTACAATAGCCAGGACATGGGAGCAACCTAAGTGTCCATCGACAGATGAATGGATAAAGAAGATGTGGCACATATATACAATGGAATATTACTCCGCCATAAAAAGAAATGAAATTGGGGCTTCCCTGGTGGCGCAGTGGTTGAGAGTCCGCCTGCCGATGCAGGGGACATGGGTTCGTGCCCCGGTCCGGGAAGATCCCACATGCCGCGGAGCGGCTAGGCCCGTGAGCCGTGGCCACTGAGCCTGCGCGTCCAGAGCCTGTGCTCCGCAACGGGAGAGGCCACAACAGTGAGACGCACGCGTACCGCAAAAAAAAAAAAAGGAAATGAAATTGAGTTATTTGTAGTGAGGTGGGTGGACCTAGAGTCTATCATACAGAGTGAAGTAAGTCAGAAAGAGAGAAACAAATACCGTATGCTAACAGATATATAGGGAATCTTAAAAAAAAAAAAAAGGTTCTGAAGAACCTAGGGGCAGGACAGGAATAAAGCAGCAGACATAGAGAATGGACTTGAGGACATGGGGAGGGGGAAGGGTAAGCTGGGATGAAGTGAGAGAGTGGCATGGAATTATATATACTATCAAATGTAAAATAGATAGCTAGTGGGATAGCTATGTATAGCTCAGTGCTTTGTAACCACCTAGTGGGGTGGGATAGGGAGGGTGGGAGGGAGATGCAAGAGGCAGGGGATAGGAGGATACACGTATACGTGTAGCTGATTCACTTTGTTGTGCAGCAGAAACTAACACAACAATGTAAAGCAATTATACTTCAATAAAGATGTTAAAAAAAAAGAAATTCCAGAGTAGAGCCACAATAACCTTGTAACATCTTTATGTAGATATCAACCTCCAAACTTGTATATCTACATATATGCATAAATAAATAAATATGTGTGTATAAAAAAAGGGGGGTCTGGAGCCCCCAATGGCAGAGATTTGGATGACTGACAAATCTCTGGGGACGAGAAGTTGATTTCTTCCAGCAAGGAACACCTAAGAAAAATGTAACAAAGGGACAATGCAGGCACTGAGTGTGTCTGTGTGTGTGTCTGTGTGTGTGTGTGTCTGTGTGTGTGTGTGTGTAAACTCTGGGTCAGCAGGCTGTAAGAAAGTGGGAAGTGGGCTATAAGAAAGCTGACCAGAGTTCGAAACCCAGTTAGTTCATGAATACTCTCACACCCTTGGGCAAGCCACTTAACCTCTCTGTGCCTTGGTATAATGATCTATAAAATGGGATTCTTTTTCCCCATTGGAGGTTAAGAGAATGAAGTGAGATAATGTATGTGAAAGTTTCTATTTAGCTCATAAGCCATTAAAAATCTTTTTCTGGTAAAATACACATAACATAAAATTTACCACGTTATCATAAACCTTTCAAAAATAGTTTTTAAAATTCAGTTTGTCTTAGCTCCCCAAACAGAGCAGTGATTAAATCATGAGGTTCTCAGAACCTCTCGCAGGCCTGAGCTGCTCTGAGAGGGATGGCTTGTGTCAGCAAGGAAGTGTCCAGAACCTCATGTGACAGCCCAGGCCTGTTCCCAGCTAACAGGTCTTTCCTTGGATCTGGGGGATCCAAGCCCCCCAGAAAGCAGATCTTCCATGGGGGGAGATGGAGGCAAAGAATGTGGTTGAAGAAGATGGAAATGAATGTTTTTGTGTTTCTGGTATCAGCCCTGCGCTCAATAATCAGAGGAGTCTCTGCTTTCTGCACATGCAGCTTGGGGCAGGGGTGGTAACACATTAACAGAGCCTCCCAGATACCACCAGGTGCTTTTAAAACTGAAAATGCTAAGAAGAGTTACTAAAATATAGTTACTGGACCAGCTGTGCCTGAGCAGTGGAAGACTACAGTACTTGGATTTCGGTCTAAAGTTGGGGTTCATTTTCTTTCAATATGTCCTTTGTAAAAGAAAGAAATAGTGTTATGAGAAACTAGAACTTTTATACAAGGAAGTTTGTGGATGAAGGAAAAACGCTAGTTCAGCTTTTCTCTTTTCTTTTTTTTTTTTTTTTTTTTGCCTTAACAGATCCAGAAAAAGTCCAGATGAGCGTACTGCAAAGGAACTGGCCCAGGCCACACCCTCTAGACAAAGGTCCAGGGGTTCACCTTGCTAAGGTTCCAGACTTCAGTTGCTCAAGCAGCAATGCTATCCATGTCCTCTGTCTTGGATGCTTGTATATGAGGTACCTGGGGAAGGGTCTCCAGGCTGGGAGCTAAGGAAGGAACGGCTCAGGAAGCTAATGAAAGGCCAAGGTCTCCCCTCTCCCCAGCCCCTGATCTGGGCGAGGGTGGTACAGAAGGCTTCTCTGACGAGGAAGAGCAGATGGAAGAGTCCAACTGGCAGCAGTGGACACCCACTGGCAGAATCTCAGAACATGAGGACAGGAAGGGACTTTGGAGCTGCTCCTTGGTCTATATGGTCAACCAGAATGGACAGGCGTTCTCTGGGTGGCTCCAGGGTCCAGGCAGCACCTGGTGTCCCAACTTTCCATCCACTGGTTTTTCCTCTACATTCCCCTGCCTCCCTTGAATCAGGCAAAGACAACTTTAGCCACTTCTGGGCTCTGCCCTGGAGGAGTGGCTGATCGGTGGGGAGGCAGGTCTGTAAACCGACCATTCCCACAGCAGTGGGCATCTAGAGGAGCAGGAGCCTGGAAGAGGGTCCCCACTGGATGCTCCAGGGGAGAGAGCAGGGAACATGGGCTTTTAGTCCAGGAGGGCTCCCTAGAGGAGGTAAGGTCTGAGCTGAGGCTTGGTGAAAGAGTAGGACAAAGACAGGCAAGAAGCAGGGTTTGGGCATCTGGGGAAAGGAAGGGAAGTAAGGGGGGAGTAGGTGGACAGTGCAGGCACGGGGTGCAGCACCTGCACAGCTGCAGGGAATTGAAAACAATTTCAGCCTGCTGCAGAGCTGTGAGTCCGCGAATGTCAGGGAGTGGGGTGAGGGTGGGGGGTGGGCAGTCCTGCTGAAGAGATGGATTCATGAAATATTTAGGACAAAAAGCTGGCAGAACTTGGACGTGGAGGAGTGGGGTAGAGGGAAAGAGATAAAGAGATAAAGGAAGGAGTCCAGGATGACTTGTAGAGCTCTGGCCTTCTGAGTTGGTGGTGGTATCGTGTGGAATAGGAGGACAGGGGCCAAGAGCATGATGAGCTCAAGTTCAGACACGTGAAGTTTTTGGTGCCAGGGGACATAAGATGGAAATGGCTGCAGGCCCCTGGATGCCCAAATCACAAGCTCAAGAAGATCACAGAGCTCATGTTTCCTTAATATTTGTGCTTTCCGTGGTACCTGACAGTGTACAGTTTCTTCTCATTTGTATCCACTCTAAGGTAACTTAAATACCTGTGCTATACGATCTAGCAAATCCACTTCTGGGTATATACCCAAAGGAAATGAAAACAGGACAGTGAAGAGATAGCTGCACTCCAATGCTGACTGCACCATTATTCATAAATAGCCAAGATAAGGAAACAACCTAAGTGCCTATCAACGGATGAATGGTTAAAGGTGCGGTGTGTGTATATATATACGTATATTATATATATGTGTGTGTGTATATATATATATAATGAAATATTATTCAGCCATAATAAGAAAAATGATATGCCCTTTGTGACAACATGGATGGACCTTGAGCACACTATGTTAATGAGCACATTATGTTAAGTCAGAGAAAAGCGAGTACGGTATGATATCACTTATATGTGAATCTAAAGAAGCCCAACATAAAAACAGAGAGTAAAATGGTGGTCGGGGTTGAGGGCTAGGACAGATGCTGTTTAAAGGTACAAACTTACAATGAATAGTAAATACGCTCTAGAGATCTAATAAGTAGAACGGTGAATACGGACAACGATACTGTATTATAAGCATCAAACGTGCTAAGAGACTAGAGCTTGATGATTCTAATCACTAAAAAGAAAGGATAATTATGTAACTTGATAGAGGTGCTAATTATCACTACAATGGTCATCATATTACAATATATAAATGCAACAAATTAACAAGTTGTACACCTTAGATTTACACAATGTTATATGTCCAATATATTTCAATTAAAAAATTATTTTAATGTGTGTGCTTTTCAGCTTATTCACAGGAGCCTCTGGCATGGGGAGGGGTGGAAGAGGCCCCAGATGAAAAATGGTGTGGAAGGCAAAGACAAAGAATGCACTGAGGGGGATGGGAGGCACTGGAGAAGCAAGACAAGCCGGAGGACGGGCCAGGGAGCTGCTGAGGGAAGCACAGCCTACCCAGAGGAGGAAGTTAAGGAACGCCCCGCTGAATACCACAGAATCAAAGGAAAAGACAGGTGCCGACAGTAAGGGAGAGAAGGACCTGGACTTCAGATATGAGAGCCACGTTACCCAAGACAGAAGCTCCCAACACGGGGACCACAGAGGATCCAGCTGGCTTCTGAGTCCTCTCTCTGAACTCACAAGAGCTAAAGTGCATGTCCTGTGCATCTGCTGAGCACCATCTGCTGGGTTCACTGTGTTACAGGTTTTCACACGAATAAGGATATCATACCTGCTGCTGTTCTCCTGAGTAAGGTGAGGAAACCAAGTCATCTTAGCCCAGGAAGGAGCTCCCCCGTCCATTCCCAGTGGAGGTCAGGTTGGCCACAAATTGCCCTCCAACACTCCCCACCGAGTCCCATGGGAGGGGAAGCTGTGGAGGGGAGAGGAGGGAGGGTGGGCTCCATCTCTCTGGCAGATGCTTATCCTGGCTCTGCAGAAGGCAGCCTCCACCCTGGGTTCCCACCAGCCCCCCTGCAGCCTTCCTCTCCAGCTGGACCTTGGCCGACCTCCTCTCCCCAGACCCCACCCTCACCCATGAAACACTCACACCGGCTGGTACCAAGTCAGGGGCCCGGGTCTGCCCGGCCCATTCGGGTTTGGCTGGCTCAAAAACACCCAAGCTCAGAAAAAACATTCGTGTTCTCTCCAGCACACAAGCCTGGTGACCTACACTGGGCAATTCCATCAGAGACAAAAGCATCCTCACCTTCCAAGGTCAACACTATTCCACGCCAAGACCATCAAACACACACCCAAGCAACAGATTTTTACAAAATCCTGAACAGCAATCTTTCCAGAACTCTGAGGCGAGCAGCCCTGGGGCCGCCGACCAGACTTCCTTCCTTGGCCCCAGCATTGACTGCAAACCTTGTCTCAGCCCAGCATTTGGCCGGAAATGCCAAGCTGCTTTAGCGCCCAAGTTCCCAGACAAGCCTGCATTGCTGAGGATCAGGGGAGGCTGGAGCAGGCCTGGGCACTGGAGCAGGGAGCAGTGGAGAACAGCCCAGCCTGGGCTGAGAACAGCAAGAACAGGTGGGGCCACTGGGTGAGGTTTCCTTGTTGCTATGAGGGGTGCATTTGCAAAGCCCCGTAACCTGACGGCCAAGAGAGCCGCCCACCAGTCCTCAGGCCAGAGTCTTGACCTACCTCTGCAATCTCGGTTCATCTTCGTAACAATCCTGCCAGTGGGGATTACTTTGCCTTTTACAGACCAAAGGTGGCCTAAACCATACCTCCAGGAAGTCACCCCCTGAAGTTTAAACGGACGCCAATGTTCTTTCCTCTACTCTGCCTTCCCACACAGATGGGTCCTCTGAGTTCTATCTGGAAGGCTTTCTAATTTCTTCCCTACTTTCTTTCTTCCTTATGCATATACATAAGCACTGTTTCCTAATGTAAAGTTATGAGATGTTAAGAAATCAGGCAGTTCAACAAAACACCCCTATTCTGAGAGAAGACTATGGATGAATGCAGCACCACAAGGATGGGAATTTTGTGTTTTCTCCACTTCGGAATGTCTGGTGTCCAAGACAGCGCCCAGCACATACCGACATGGAGAAGGCAAAAAGGCACCCAATCAACGTTTGCTGAACAAACACCCTCCTAGATTGCAGATTCTTGCAAAGATACCATGGCTCCTGGTCAATCCCCTTCCTGAAAACAAGGCAAGGTTTCAAGCACCCTCAGCTGGGCTAAAGCAGCCACACGCCAGCCTAACTCAGATGTGTGCAGACACCAGTCCTCATGAGGCCAGCCTACACTCAACAAACAGAAAGACGTCTATCTGACTTCCCCTATCTGGCTTCCCTTGTCCAGCCAGAAAGGCCCCCCGCAACAGTGCGATCCTGGGAGGAAACTGACAAGCCCCACCCCCTTTCAGTTATGTGTCAGCTCCTGAAGGATTCTAAGCGGTTGTGGAAAACTTCAAACACTTCCCACTAATTCTGCAGCAAATGGGCTCTGCCCACCCAGTCAGTGCTGGGCTCCCAACACAGGTCTCCTGAGTCCCCTGGGGAAATGACAGATAGATGGGCCCCTCACATCTCACAAAGTCCCTGAGCCAGATTCCCTGTAGGGCTGCTGTGGTTGAAGACCCTGCAACACCACTTATTTCCTTTAGCAGAAGAGCAGCCTGATTGCTCTGAACCCCCTGAAACTGAGCAAGCTGCCCTGGCCCCCACATTATTTCTGCTGACCTGCAGGAAAACCACACCTAAGGGGCTGGGCCACCCGTCAGCTTGGGAATGGCCCCCAGATAGGACTAAACTAAGGTCCTGGTCTCAGGCAGCTTGCAACTAGTGTGAAGACCAAGACAATTTTTAAATTGGTTTACAAATGTTTTAAATTTAATGAAAACTTTAAAAAATATATTTTAAAATAATGTTAAATTTTTAATAAAATAAAATAATGTTTAATTTTTTATTGTGAAATAATAAATGTACAATAAACTACATAAAAGGCACTAATTTTGCTAACATGTATATACATCTAACCACCATGCAGATCAGGATATATAAAATAGTTCCAGTACCTCAAAAGATTCTCTCACATATCTCCCTCCTGCTTTAAACCTCCCCAACAAGGTAACCATTTTTCTAATGTCAGGTATTAGTTTTGCCTGACTGTGAACTTCATATCACTAGGCTTATGTCATACATATTGAGTCTGGCTTCTTTCATTTAACATATCTGTGAGATTCATTCATGTTAAGTGTGTGCCAGTAGTCTGTTCTTTTACATTTCTGAGTGATATTCCATCATATAAATATACTACAATTTCTTTATCCATTTGCCAGTTGATGGAAACAACTAAGTTGCTTCCCAAATGGAACTATTATGAATAAAGTTGCCATAAACATTCTTGCACAAGGCTTTTTGTGGATGTATGTACTCAGTGCTCTCGATACATAACTAGCAATAGACTGACATGGTTATAGGGTAGCTATATATTTAACTTCAGTAGACATTGCCTGTGTCCCTAAATGGTTGTATCATTTTACCTTCCCACAGCAGTGTATGAGAGTTCCAGCTGCATGGTTGAGTATTTCATTCCTTTTTTCTGGCCAAATAATATTTCACTGTGTGGACAGATTGCATCGTTTATGCATTCATCAACTGATATTTATTTAAGTTGTTTCTGCTATTACTATGAATAATGCTGCTATGAACAATCATGTACAAGTTTTTATGTGGACATATGTTTTCATTTTGCTTGGGATATACCTAGGAGTGGACTTCGCTGGGCCATATGGTAAATCTGTGAGGAACTGCCAGACTGTTTTCCAAAGTGGCTGCACCATTTTTTACCATCTCACCACCAATGAATGATGGTTCCAATTTCTCCACATCCTCACCAACGGTTGGTATTGTCAGTCTTTCTAAATTTTAGTCATTCTGGTGGGTGTTTAGTAATATCTTATATACGACTGTAATTTGCATTTTCCGATAAGCACCTTTTCATATTCTATACTTTCCAGCTCCCCTTATGCCCTACACAGAGGAGCTAATACCCATCCACCCCACTGAGAATCACTAGACAAGAATATCTGCCTGGTTTTAATTCCTACAGGCTCTACTATAAAAGTGGGGGGTTGTTTCATTAATCAGAATTTATGTTAAAATACAAACAGATTGTTTTCAAAACCTCCCTTAGGAAATTCAGCTAGTCACCCATCCAAAGAAATGTTCCAACACTGCTTCTGTCCCCAGTCACAACAGTAGTTGTTAGCAATAGGAAAGGGGCAAATAAGCATGAGTGGGAGTAATCAGGGAAGGCTTCCGGTGGAAGTAACCTCACCTGGGACTTGAACAGGTTAAATGAATAAACAGGGACACATTCTATGCAAGGGAACATTGTGAAGGAAGGCAGAAAGTGGACTCTGGGAATGCTGGGGCCAGGAAGGAGCCTCGCTTTGGCAGGAATGCTGCAGATGGGGTGTGGGACCAGGTAAAGTGGAAGGGGTTTATCAATGTGAGATCTGTAAAGACATTTTCATGTCGCAGGTGCAGCTAGGTTTTAGGATGGGAGTCAGTTGCCTTTTTTATGGGGAACGTGCCAGAACAAAACACACAAACAAAATCCAGTGGGAGAGGTAAGAAACAGAAGAAAGACGAAAAATGCCTTGATTATGTCCACACGGTGACACATAAAACCCACACAGACCTAAAAGGGTCATTAGCCAACACCCGGTCCAGATAAGTCGGGCCCAAGAGAGGTCATCCAGTTGGCTGATGGTCCCTTCTGAGAGCTGCCATTCTTATACTCAGAGCTGCCAGCCCAGCCTCATCTTGTTTCAGAGGAGGACAAACAAACAGAAGAATAAGGGGAGAGGTCCTCATGGCTCCTACAGGATCACGTGACTGCCTACTCAAACACCTCAATGGCTTCCCGTTGCTCTCAGAAAAACACAAAGGCCTGCAACCCCCATGCCCGCCCCAATCTCAGCCTCACTCTCTCTCTACCACCTAATCCCAGCTCTGTGCTCTGGCCATCCCGGCACTCCTTCAGCTTCAGGAATGTGGCCCACACGCTCTCCCAAATGCTTGGAAAGCTTCTCTCATCCCCAGCTTACTCCTCTTCAATTTTCAAATCCCAGCTGGTGTCAATTCTTTAGGGAAGGCTTCCCTTACATACCACTCCTTGTCTGAGTCCAGATCTATTTCCCATGTTGTACGTTCTCTTGGAATCCTGCTTCCTTCCCCTTTAACACTCATCTCTGTTGGGATTACACCACCTCGTCTTGGTGTATTTGATTAATGTCTGCACAAGAGCAGAAGCCGCATCAGTTTCTGCTCATTACCACATCCCAGTGTCCTGCACAGGGCCTGCCACATGAACGAACGAATGAATGAATGACCACAGAGAGTCTAGCGATGGGCAAGACCTGGTCACCTAGTAAGACACCCAAAGACCCAGCAATTCTACAACCTGGCAGAAACGTGTACATATGTTCTCCAAAAGGCATGTACAAAAAATGTTCATGACCACATGATTCGTAACAGCCAGAAATTAGGACAGCCTAAATATCCATGAACAATAAAATAAATAAATAGATTGCGGGTATGCTCATTCAATGGGATACTATACCACAGCGAAAATTCACAAAGTAACTGCTTACAACATGATGCATGGCACAAACGTAACACTGAGCAAAAGAAAGTCAGACACAAAAGAGGACATACAATATAATTCCAATTATGTGAAATTCAAAATCAGGCAAACTAAACTATGGTCAGAATGGTCAAAATTGTAATGACCTTTGGAGGGAAAGGGGCAAAGGGGCTTCTGGGGTGCTGGCAACGTTCTGTTTCTTGATCTGGGTGTGGGTTTTTCAGGATGTGTTCATTGCATGAAATCCATCGAATTTACTTACTATTTCTGTAGGTATGTTATACTTGCAGTAAAAAGCTTACCGAAAAAAATGCAAGGACAACTCCTTCATTAGTTGGGGCTGGATCTCAACAAGCCAAGAGGGTGTTTGAGCCGTTTCGGAGCACAGCCTCCAGGGCTGCTGGTGTGTTTCTATGCTCCCAGCACATGTGGGTACTTGCAGCCACTTGCTCCTCTCTGTTTCTGTCATCTAGGTTGGCCCTTCCTTTTTTTTTTTTTTAAGATGAGGGGAAAATGTTTAAACTTGCTTTCCCGAGAAAGACAAAATAGAAACAGGATTATTCTTGAATGACCTAATCCAAAAATGTATGAAATTTAATGCAAAAAATAAAACACAACACTTTCTCCTATACAGCTGTAAATGCGTTGACAAACACAAATGGTGTGTGATTGGGAAAGGAGCAAGTAATGGAATTCAGTGTGAACTGGGTATATTTTGTGCAAACCGCATGGTAGAGAAGCAAGCAAGCGACAGACTGTAATCTGGGCAAGTGGACTTCAATCTCATTAATTTTTGTAAAAACTGCATTATGATCTTCTTGGTAAACTTCGTCCCAAATCCTACGGCTAAAAAGAAGTTGTGACTTTGTGATCCTAAATGCATGTTATTTAGTATTTGCTGCCCAAAGATTGAGTTTCATCCTCTCTGGGTCTGAAAGTGTGAATGTTTTGTGCAAATGCATTTGTGCTCTAACGCAGACCAGCTGGCATGGGGAAGGGACAGGTTTGCCCACGGCCCAGTTAATCAGCAGTTAGGACAAAGGGGAGGAAATAGTGTTTCCTCATAGCTGTGATACTGTGATTTATAATAAGAAATATATATTGGGTCTTTACCCAGTTTCTGGCACAGAGCTCCTAAAACTCTTGGAATTCCCTGAAGAAGCCTTGTAATGAAGAAGCCTATGTAATGAAGCCTTGATCCAAAAAGGATAGGGTTTGGAGAGCTTCCAGGCTGGTGAACACACAGAGATTCAGTGAAAGTGGCGGCCTGGAAAGGGCATGGAAGCTCCGCAATCTTTCCCTGTACCTTGCTCTATGCATCTCTTCCATCAGGTCTGTGAGCTGCTGGAGCTAATTAATCAAACCCAAGGAGGGGGTCGCTGGAACCTCCAATCTATAGCCAGTTGGTTAGAAGCACAGGTGACAACATGGCATCTAAAGGTGGATGACATTGTGAGGGGACAGTCTTGTGGGACTAAGCCCTTCACCTGTGGGATCTGACACTATCTCCAAGTACAAAGTGTCAGAATTGAGTTGAAATTGTAAGGCACCCAGCTGGTACCAGAGAACCATACACGCACACACACCTATTGTGCTGAACCTTTAACAGCCTAAGCTTGTGGTTAAATTCCTAAGTCTTTCACTCCCTGGGCTGAATGCTCAAGCCATGAAATTGGCAATCCTAGGCAATCATGCCAAACTCCTACTAAGATGCATGTTAATCAGCAACTTTGCTTATATACCTTTTGTATGTGGGTCAGTGTCCTGGGTTCTATATATGGTAGCAGGTGTTTAGAAGGCATAAAATCTAGAGACAATGGCAGACTGGGGGGCAGACAGGCACTCTCATACCTTGGATAGTTATTTTTATCAAACTAGAGAAGCATATCCCTTCCACCCAGTAATCCTACTTATAGAAATATATCCTCCAAGTAGACTCATACAAAAATGCATGTGCTAGCATGCTCACTGCAGCCCTGTCAACAGCAAAATATTAGAAACCTAAATCAACAGGGACTCTGCAAATAAATTACGGTAACTCCTACAGTGGAACACATTCAATCAAGACAAAAGCACAATGTGCCCACAGGCAAATTCTTCAGAGACATATTGTTAAAGCAAAGTGAAATAAGGTGGCTAAATAGTGTGCATATGTTACTTTTTGCATAAAAAAGATATGCATGCAGATACATGTTTTTATAAGTAGAGAAGAATATCTCTAGAAAGAGACCCAAGAAACCAAAGAGGGGAAACAGAGAAATGAACAATGTCTCAGAAAGAAGGAAGATTTACTGATTACTATTTATACCTTTGCACCATTTGCATTTTTATCATACGTATGCAAGTTTTTCAAATAATACATTTAGTTTAGTTTTATTCACTGGAAAAATATACATAACAGAAGACAGAAACTTGATTTTTGCCCAAATCAATATGACCCAAATAATAACTTAGATACACAGCTTGTGAGGAGACATAAAAGCAAGTGGAGTTATCTGGGGTATTTGGGGATGACTCCAGAAGTAAGTCAGGGGCCAGAGGGATACAACAAAATGAGATGCCCCTCCCTCCCCAAAATATATAATAAATCTCTGAAATGTTTTATACCTTTGGTCTGCCTGTGAAAGAGCTCAACCCACTTTCCCTCCTGGCCTCAGGTATCTTGGTGTTATTATTATATTCATTAAATATACATTTCTCTAGGAACTAGTTAAAGCCAGACGGGCTCGGGTTGAAATCCCGGTTTGGCCCCTTACTCGTCATGTGTCATCAGGCAGATGACCCTTTCTGTTTCCTCATCTGTAAAGTGCAGACAGTAACACTTCCTTGTAGGGTCCTCTGTGAAGGTTAAATGAGGTTTTGGAGGTAAACTTGGTTAGCCCAGTGCCCTGATCACCAGGGCAAAGTGAGCGCTTAGTAAATGGTAGGGAGTGATCACCGTCACTTTCCCCATTTTGCCTCTCACTGAACCAGCCACTCGTGAGGACAGTGGCGGTTAAAATGGAAGCATGCCTGGCTTCCAACGTTTTTCCATTTGGCTTTCCAGTGAGGTAGGCAGGTGGAGTCTGAGCGCTGTCCCAGGGGCCTCGTAAGAGGTAAGGAGCATCACTGCGCCAACCCCATCAAGGAGCCCCTGAGGCAGTTGGGCACCCAGTTCTGACACTCAAGCTTCAGAGAGGCAGGAAGGGACAACTGTGCCCTGCCATGGATGTGTCTCAAGGGCCACCTGAGGCCAGCCCGATGCCCACAGGGCAGACAGCCTGGCCTGGACTTCCCTCGCTATAATGGCTGAGCTGGGCTGAGCAGGGGCCGCTGTGGGGAAGATGATGACAGAGCTACCTGAGAGGTGTGCGGGCACACGCATAACCTCACCCCATCCTCTCAGTAACTCTCTTTTACAAATGAGAAAATGTCCACCATTAAGATTAAGAGCACTACTCATCTCAGTGGGTTGGGGTCTAGGTATATTTAGGACCTGCTTGAAATGGGAATATGAGGGAATTTTTATACAGGATCCATGCCAAAGTTTTAACATCTTGGCCTATAGGATAAAATGAATTCACCCACAGGACTGAATAAAGTAAGCTAGAACGTAAAAAAAATTTTTAAATCTCCATACTTTGGTTTATTTTAGAAAACAGTTTTCTTACATGTATGTAAACTGGCTTTAAGGAAGAAGATTACACTGGTAAATATTTTAAAGAATCGAGTTTAATACAAAGTTTAGGGAATTAATGGAATGTAGTATCTGCTGAAAATGTCCTCTATTGAGGTGCATTCCCTCCTATTTGAGGAGTTGTCAATTTGGGGTTTATTTCTCTCCCTTTAGCTTTCAATTTCTTCCCATACTTTTTGCCCCAACAACTGTCTTCCCACCAACAGTGCACAAGGGTTCCCTATTCTCTGCATCCTAGCCAACACTTGTCTCTTGTCTTTTTTTTTTTTTTTTTTTTTTGTGATACGCGGACCTCTCACTGTTGTGGCCTCTCCCCATGCGGAGCACAGGCTTAGGACACGCAGGCTCAGCGGCCATGGCTCACGGGCCCAGCCGCTCCATGGCATGTGGGATCTTCCCGGACCGGGGCACAAACCCGTGTCCCCCGCATCGGCAGGCAGACTCTCAACCACTGCACCACCACGGAAGCACTCTCTTGTCCTTTTTTTTTTTTGGTACGCGGGCCTCTCACCGCCGCGGCCCCTCCCATTGCGGAGCACAGGCTCCGGACGCACAGGCCCAGCAGCCATGGCCCACGGGCCCAGCTGCCCCGCGGCATGCGGGATCCTCCCCGACCGGGGCACGAACCCGCGCCCCCCGCCTCGGCAGGTGGACTCCCAACCACTGCGCCACCAGGGAAGCCCCTCTCTTGTCTTTTTGATGGCAGCCATTCTAACAGGTGTGAGGTGATAGCTCATTGTGGTTTTGATTTGCCTTTCACTGATTAGTGAATGTTCAGCATCTTTTCATGTACCTGTTGGCCATCTGTATGCTTTGTTTGGAAAAATGTCTATTCAGGTCCTCTGCCCGTTTTTAGATCGTATTATTTGGGTTTTGTTTGTTTGTTTTTGTTTTGTATTTTATTTTTTTTTTGCTATTGAGTTGTATGAGTTCTTTATGTATTTTGGATATCAACCCCTTATCAGATACATAATTTGCAAATATTTTCTCCCATTTCACAGGCTGCCTTTTCATTTTGTTGGTTGTTTCTTTTGCTGTGCAGAAGTTTTAGTTTGATGTAGTTCCAATTTTGATTTTTGCTTTTGCTGTTTGTGCTTCTGGTGTCATATCCAAAAATCATTGCCAAGACCAATGTCAAGGAGATTTTTCCCTATGTTTTCTTCTAGGAGTTTTATGGTTCGAGGTCTTACATTTGTCCTTTATCCATTACAAGTTATTTTTTGTGAGAGGTGTAAGATAGGTGTCCAATTTCATTTTTTTGCATGCGAGTATCCAGTTTTCCCAGCGCTATTTATTGAAGAGACTATTCTTTCCCCATTGAGTATCCTTGGCTTCCTTGCCAAATATTAGTTGACTGTGTGTGTGGATTTATTTCTGGGCTCTAGATTCTGTTCCATCG
The DNA here is from genome assembly GCF_003676395.1 of Aethalodelphis obliquidens. Taxonomy (NCBI): domain Eukaryota; kingdom Metazoa; phylum Chordata; class Mammalia; order Artiodactyla; family Delphinidae; genus Aethalodelphis; species Aethalodelphis obliquidens. Next base: position 26,616,314 of record NW_020837955.1, on the reverse strand, counting down.
GTCTACGTATCTGTTTTTGTGCTGGCATTATATTGTGCTGATTGCTACAGTTCTGTGACATAGTTGGAAACCAGGAAGTATGATGCCTCCAGCTTTGTTCTTCTTTCTCCAGATTGCTTTGGCTCTTTGGGGTCTTTTGTGATGCCACACACATTTTCGGATTGTTTTCCTATTATTGTGAAAAGTGCCATTGGAATTTCGATAGGGATTACCTTGAATGTGTAGATCACTTTGGGTAGTATGGATATTTTAACAATATTAATTATTCTGATCCATGAGCACAGAATCTTTTCCCATTTATTTGTGTCTTCCTCAGTTGTTTTCATCAGTGCCTCATAGTTTTCAGTGTACAGATCTTTTGCTTACTTGGTTAAATTTATTCCTACGTATTTAATCTTTTTTTGTTTGATTTTTTGTTTTTTTTTAACATCTTTATTGGAGTGTAATTGCTTTACAGTGGTGTGTTAGTTTCTGCTTTATAACAAAGTGAATCAGCTATACATATACATATATCCCCATATCTCCTCCCTCTTGCGTCTCCCTCCCATCCTCCCTATCCCACCCCTCTAGGTGGTCACAAAGCACCGAGCTCATCTCCCTGTGCTATGCAGCTGCTTCCCACTAGCTATTTCACATTTGGTAGTGTATATATGTCAATGTCATTCTCTCACTTCGTCCCAGCTTACCCCTCCCCCTCCCCGTGTCCTCAAGTCCATTCTCTATGTCTGCCTCTTTATTCCTGTCCTGCCCCTAGGTTCTTCAGAACCTTTTTTTTTCTTTTAGATTCCATATATATGTGTTAGCATATGGTATTTGTTTTTCTTTTTCTGCCTTACTTCACACTGTATGACAGTCTCTAGGTCCATCCACCTCATTACAAATAACTCAATTTCGTTTCTTTTTATGACTGAGTAATATTCCATTGTATATATGTGCCACATCTTCTTTATCCATTCATCTGTCGATGGACACTTAGGTTGCTTCCATGTCCTGGCTATTGTAAATAGAGCTGCAATGAACATTGTGGTACATGACTCTTTTTGAATTATGGTTTTCTCACGGTATATGCCCAGTAGTGGGATTGCTGGGTAGTTAAAATGTAAAATTTGGTGCAGATGCAAATCCAGTTTTAATGGGGGGGAAAGATTAAACAGAGGGAATCATTCCCAATGACACCTGAAGTTCAAAAAATACTCAAAACCATACCTGAAAGTAAATTACTTAAAAATTACAAATATGGTATATATATATATAACTGATTCATTTTGTTGTAAAGCAGAAACTAACACACCATTGTAAAGCAATTATACTCCAATAAAGATGTTAAAAAAATTACAAATATGTATGAGCTCCTTGAGCCAAGTCTTGAGTTCATTTCTAAACTGATAAGGCAGTATCTCTGGACCTAATTTTCCCTGTTTCAGTCTCTTCTCCCTTCCTCTTTCTTCTCCCACAATCTCACCGTCCTTTTTGCTCAATATCTCAAGAGTAGGTCAGCATCAAAGGAAACACAAATCAATTTCTTCAAGGACACAGATGAGACCTTCTTATCACACTCTATGACATTATAAAACCTAAATCCATCAAGAAGAGATTTTTGAGTTAGCATGCTTCTTTCAAGTTCTTGCCCAAAGACCAATAATTCAAGACAGAATGAAGACTTTCAGTAAACCATGAAAATGATCGCTTCATCCAACAGAACGAAGGGGTTGGTTTTAGTTTTATGAAAAAAGGGAAGGAATGAATCTAGTGAATGTGGTTTAACAGACAGTTCCAGGTACACTGAAAAGACAAGGAAGACAGGTATGGCTAAATATCACACCCACACAAGCTGCTTAGCTGAAGTCACGTGTGAGACTGCTTTTTCGAGAAAGCACTCCAGAAGGGAAAACCAAATTACTGAGAATAAAATATGTCCATTACCTTGCTTTAGAGGCAATAATCTTTAATGTGAGAGTGAAGGTAGCTGAGCGAGCAGTTCTTGGTCATTCTTGGGCATCAGGTGGCCAGAAAGTGCTGAGTCACAAAATTGTGGGCAAAGTGTAGCCAGAGCAAAGCCAATATTTCTATGGCTAAACAGAAACCCCAGACAAGATCCCCAGGGATCATACAAGGGGCTGCACCCCTGATTTGCCATGACCTTAATCAAGGCGCACACACCAAAGAGCTTGCCATGCGTGGGTACCTCTACTCATAGTAACCACAAATCACAGTGTTTGCCTCCTCAGTGTATCTGGAGATCTTTTGCCCAGAGGCTGCTTCCTCCAAAAGACACCCACCTGGGTAGACATTTGGAAGCCACACGGACAATCCTCTCGTCCGTTCACCTGGCTCTGTGCTTTGTGGTTTCATTTTGTAGTTCTGCTCATCCCTACATAAGAAGCATCCCCAGCAAGAAGTGAAGGATGCGAGGGGGTCACCGATTCGGCCCTAGAAGAAATGTCAGGGTGGGACAGGGATGAATAGAATTGAGACACCATGACCCAGCTGTGGAGCTAAAAGGCTGGAAAGAGGCCCCAAGAATGGCTTCAAAAAGAACTCCATTTGCTGCGAGCAAATGGCCTGGTCAAGGCACATCTCATGGACAGGGAGTCAGCAGAAAGGGGGATCAAACTTCGGTCTTTGATGGTAGCAATAGTAGCAGTAGCAGTGGTGGCAAGTTTCGGAGCAAATAACATTTGGGTGAATAGTTGTGGAATTCTCTGATCTTAAGAAAGTACATCTGATTCAATCTTTATTAGTAATAACGTATTAGAAGTCACAAAAACCAAATCTCTGCACATGAGTAAGTACCTCTTGATACTGCTGGATTTTGCCAGTGATTGAGAACCCCAGGGAACCCTCAGGCTTCCCTGCCACTTTGGATAGAAATGCACTCTGGGGTTGTTATTGTAGAGTGACATTGTTTATTCCCCAAACTAGTATGGATGACACTACAGTTCCTCTATCAACATCATCATCCCTTAACCATTACCATCATCGTTATGCTCATAATTGCTTTGTGAGAAGAGTAAATTTGCATTATTTTACTGAGACATTATCGGGTATTGACATTTTAAAGACTTAAAACAGTGAAGACAATAACGTAATATCTTACTATAATAAATTGGCCCTTTATTTATGTTGTTTCAAAAAACAAAAAAACCTCCATTTGCCAAAAGGGCATTGTTTGTCAAGGGTGCATCGCTTCAGAGCCTTACCAGCTTCCCTATTGCTGTATTTTTAAGTGGTGATGATGCTAAGACAGAGACAGGAAGGGAGCGAAGAATCTTGACTGAGGTAGGATATCCAGCAGGGATTCTGGTACCCACAGAAATTGATTCCATAAAGGAAGTACTGACTTAAAGGAAGTCTTCTGAGCCTGATGAATAGACCTGATAATACAGGGAACTGAGATTGGTCATCACTGATTTCAGGCCAGATCCTGCTGCCTGGGAAGGTTTACTAGGGCTTCCTGGGGTCTGTTATAGGGAACTAGGTACTGCGGGGGAAAGGACTGCTGATGGTTCCAAGGGTGAGAGATTTCCAGCAAGGTCCTCAAGTCTCCTAGGCTCAGAAGGCCAGGTTCCCACCCTTACCACCAGCTCAGTCTTCTTGGGGCAAGAAAAAGAGCAAGTCTCTCCCACAGAATTTCTGCTCCAGAATCCAACAATGGGGTGTCAGCAACCGGCAAGGACAGACTCAGTGTCAGGGATTCACACTCAGCCCAGAAGGCCCCTGGGCCCCAGGATGGGAAAACTGGCATTTGGGAAATAAAAGAAATTTAGAGAATGATTTCAGAACCTACCAAAGAATGAACCCCAACTCTTGGGGACAAACAGTGGACTGAATGTGCCCTTGAAAACCCAGTGTTACCTTTGTCAGAAGTCGGTGGCCAAATGACATTGCTTATACCTGGTGAAGAAATGAAAGCTTCCCCCAAATTCTTAACAGAAATCTGAGAGAGGAGGCTAAGGGCAGAGATGCCTGTCAACACAAGAAATGCTTCTTGCAGAAGCAAGTACAGACTAACGGTGGGTCAGGGAAAGAGAGTCGGGGCTAACTGCCCAAAAAGCAAAGGCAGGGAAGAATAGGAAAAGGCAGACATAACAACCATTAAAGAGATAAGCAAACAAAACTGCAATATAGAAATGCTGGAGGCTGCTGCGTAAGAGAAATACCCTGGAGAAAAGACAGAAAGGGGAGGAAAAGACCGTCAGAATCAGAAATAAAGCGTGATTATGAACTCATCAAAAGTGGCCGTTATTTGAGATACATTGTCCTTTTAGAAAAAACTAGGTGGGAAGCTTAAGAAGACAAGAAATGGCTCTCGAGGTGATGAAGGTAAACCCATGGGGTGAGATCCATCTTCCTGTGAGATTAAAAGGCATCTAATGCCAAGTGCAATGAGTGAGCATTCACTGGATGAAAGAAGACCAGGTTTATACCTCAAATCTTACATTTTGCAAATTCAGCTGAAGAGAACACTATACTCAGTATGAAACTACAGAAAATTCCTGCAGAAGCCCAAACCCTAAGGAAAACAATTTGAGGCCGACAAAGAAAGGTAGCTTTTGCCTTTGGAAGCCACTCGACCATAAAGATTTCTATCTTCATTAGCACATTCTCCGAAAAGTCTAAGTTGAGTCAGCCTAGACAACAAAACAAAGGGGGAAAAAGGTACTCTCTACAGGGACTTCCCTGGTGGTCCAGTGGTTAAGACTTTGCCTGCCAATGCAGGGGGTATGGGTTCAATCCCTGGTCGCAGAGCTAAGATCCCACATGCCTTGGGGCCAAAAAAACAAAACATAAAACAGAAGCAATATTGTAACAAATTCAATAAAGACTTTAAAAAAATGGTCCACATCAAAGAAAGATCTATAAAAAAAGATATTACCTACAAATGTGTAAGATACAGGGCTGCTGAAATATTATTTTAAGGATCAGGATGGTAGCACATATAAAAATGAAAGAACTGTAACTAAAGCAGATTTATAAATTCAGCTAAAAAGCCCGGACTCCTGGATTTTTCAGAAAGATATGGGATAGGACAAAGGAAATCTGTGGCCTCGTGAACAAGTGTAAGATAATATGGAGGGGACATCACTGCTCTAACTGAAATTCCAAACACGCTTTCAACTTTTCCCCTCATCCATCATCCATCCCATCCTTTCATTGTTAGCCGAGAAATCAAAGGAGATGCCTCCTCTTCCTTCTTTCATTCTCTCAAGGAAAGGAATAAAGCAGGGAGACTAGCAGCTCCTTGGCTGGCTTGCCTGTGTTGTGTCTGAGTTTGAGGACAGGCATGGGGAAGGCGAGAGGAAAGCAGGAAGGAGCCTGGCTATTTTCCAACAGGGTTAGTAACCAGCTCCCGAATATTGAGAACTGGCCGCACTCAGAGTAACTGAGAGGATGATGACCTTTCATACCAAGAAAGGATAAAACAAAACGACTGCATGCCTAAAACTCACCTTAGTCATTGAATGAAATACTAGGAGACTTAGAGACCACTCAACACAAAGCGCGTACGCTACACGTTGAAGAACAGATCTAGCACGCTGGCTTACTAGGACAGTACGGGGTGACTAAGCCTACGTGCCCACCCTAAGCAGGAGGGGGGTGCAGGGGGAAGGCAGGTGGCACTTCAAGTACAAGTGTGGGGAGGGAGGAAGAGACCAAAAAGGATGCCTCCCTTCTTTCCTCCTGTTTTCCCTGCCTGCCGGCCTCTGACACATGATTTTGCCCTTGCATTGCTGTTAAATAGGAAGAAGAGAGAAGAAAGGGGAAGCAGGCACTGAGCACAGGGTCCCAGGCCTCTTTGTCCTGGCTCAGGAAACTAAAGACTGGAGGGGGGGGTCTCCATCCCACTGTGACGAGCTTTGGAGGGGAGGACATGGTGACATGGCCCGAGGGCCAGCCACAGGCCGGACGCTCTGTCCATTTTACAGATGAAGCTCTGAGCAGCTTAGAGCTTATTCAAAGCGCAGATGTACCAGCACAGCCAGAAGGGAACCCCAGCTTGTCTGAATCCGAAGTCTGCACAGCACCGCCGCCCCTTCCGGGGCTGGAGAAGGAGCGCTCGGGACCAAGCTATGTTCATTCTGCCAGCGGACTTGCAGAAGGGGTGGAGGTGTTAACGGAGTTAAGACACCCAGGGTAGGGAGTGGGGTGGACAAGCCAGGATTCACGAGGTTAAAATTGAGAGCCTTCAATTTGGATGTTCTTAAATCTTTGTGTAGAGGCTTTGCCTGGGCGCTGCTATGTGAACGCACAACGGGGAGGACACCAGTGGTAGGAAACCATGTCAAATGCGGTACAAGCAACCACCTAGCTGCTGTCTCCCATCCAGGAAGCTGCTCCTCCCGGGCAGCATGCAGAGCTAAGAGCCAGCACAGGCGAGCACCTGGCATTTGGGGCTCTTCAAAAAGGAAAGGAAATGATGATAACATTCCCCAGAGAGAGGAGGTCAGCAGAGCATTCCAACCTCCTACATGGGGCGCAATCCCCCTAGGGCTGTGGGCACTGCAGCCAAGGCGCCAAGACCATTGTTTCCCAAATGGGAATCAAGCCCTGGAGCCTGGAAGAGATGCCCCCTACCCCGGCCATTATGACTGCAGCACATCACGATGGATCTGGGAGATCACATCCCAGCTTCCTCCCGCGAGGGGCTCAGAGCCTAGCAGAAGAGATAGATATTAATCAAACTGTCAAAGAAATGTGAAACTGTTACTGGATAAATGCTTCAAAGGAAAGTGTAAAATGTCGGGGTGTGAGCCTCCACTGGGGTCAGAGTTGGGCGAGGAGGAGGCGGTGGGGTTTCCCAGGAGAGAGGAGAGGCCAGGTGCCTGGAGCTGAAGGTAGACACAGCTGGTAGCAGGATGGAGGTTTGGGAGCAACAAATATGGTTTCATAGACTATTTAGCTAAAAAGGAGGAATGATTGTGCCATGAGCTGCCTTCTTTGTATTCAAGGTACCTTCTCATACTGAATTCCTTATGCACCTAGCAAAACACTTAAGTTATTCCTGTCATTGTGACAGTAGCAATAATAGTGCCAAGTGTTACTGTGAGTACCGATGTTCCACCTCAGCTACCAGTATTATGAGTCTAGCCTTTACCTGCTTGCCCTCACGTGATTCTGACAACAATCCTACTGGGAGGGGAGCAATGAAGGAATCTGCCCAAGATCACGCAGCCTGGGTGTGGCAGGGACCAGATCTGAACCCAGGCCCACCTGGTTTGCGGCCGTGCACATGAACCAGAGAGGCACTGCTCTGGGGATTGGCAGGAGAAGCTGATAGATACCCCGGCCTGCTACCCTTGTCCCTACGGTCTGTCCTGAGTCCTGGAAACTCAGCAAGGCTCCTATGACCTCACTGCGTCACCTGTAAAATCAGGATAATAACACCTATCTACCCACCTCCATCGGGTTATTGTGAGGCTCAAACAAGCACAGGTGAACCTCACAGGTTCAAAGCACCACATGAACAAGAGGCCTGATTATTTGGCAAAAACATACCCCATGTTAACTTCAAATAGGCAAGGTGAATGACACCCTCGCAAGACCACAGACACAATCAAAGAGAAGGGAGAAAGGAGAATTGAGGCCACGTCCCCTCACCTTGACCCTGAGGCATAAAAATGAGAGCCAACAGCAATTCGCTGAAGTCTACCCCATAGCAGGCGCTGTCTCTGTGTAGTAAAGAATCAAGCTTTGGGCTTCCCTGGTGGCGCAGTGGTTGAGAGTCCGCCTGCCGATGCAGGGGACACGGGTTCGTGCCCCGGTCCAGGAAGATCCCACATGCCGCGGAGCGGCTGGGCCCATGAGCCATGGCCCCTGAGCCTGCGCGTCCGGAGCCTGTGCTCCGCAACGGGAGAGGCCACAACAGTGAGAGGCCCGCGTACCGCAAACAAAAAAAAAAAGAATCAAGCTTCACAAAGAGAGGGCTGGCCTTCATCTTGTTCTTGGTTCTGAGAGGCGAACTTTAAGCCCTTGCATTGTCCTGCCTAATAAAAGTGTCTGTTACCTGGGCGCCCAGGGCCTCACCGGCCAGTCTAACAATGTGACTTATGGTGGGGGCTCTGGCCCATATGGTATCAGCCTGACCTTCAAGAGGCTGGAGACTTGAGGTCAGCCTCGCGGGCGGACGACTGTGTCTACAGCGGGAGACGACAATCAGAAGCTCTGCGCATGGAATTTTCCTGGACTCTGCCCTGTGTTTCTCTTCCTTTGGCTTATTTTAATCTGTAAACTTTCAACATAACTGCAATTATCACAGCTTCCAGTAAGTTCTGTAAGTCTTTCTAATGAATTATTGTACCTGAGGGTAGTCTTGGGCTCCGTGGAATTTGCAGCTGGTGTCAGAAGTGAGGGTAGGGTCTTGGCAACCTCTGAACTTTCGAGTCCCTCTGCATTGTCATTTCATTCGCACATAAACCCAAAGAAGTAGGTGTTATCATTCCCACCTCACAGACAAGGAAACTGAGTAGCTGAGAGAGGCCATCACTTGCCCACAATCCCATATCCAGCAGGTGGGTGACCTGGGATTAATCACTAAGCTGCAGCATTAGTGAAACTCTCACCTGTGCACGAGTGGTCCTGCCGCCACCTGCCAGACCACATCTCAGGCTACCGCGAGAGCTGCAGACCAGTGAATAGAGGGCCTCTCTTTGAACAGCAGGCCACACCGTTGGGAGGATAAGGGGAGAACTTAGAAAGTGTCTTAGTAGGAAAAATAAAATACTATGCTGTTTATAGATGCTGGGTGGTATTGTGACCTTACCATTGCAATCTTGAGACATGCCACCTAGGACAGAGACACCACAGCAGCCCTGAAACCCAAACCTCAGCCCTTTCATGGTCAGAGTCACACCAGCCCTGGGAAGCAGGAGCCTGGACAGAGTGATGCAATGCCTCCCAGGACAGGACATTCCACCAAGAGGCCGGTCGAGGGGCTGTGTCAGGGGAGCAGAGAGGAGGGAGTGCGGAGGGAGGACTCCGGCAGGAGGGGGGCAGATAGGGTGGCCAACGGTGGCACCAACGCCTGCCAGCATGGGGAGGGGCAGGAAGGAGGCTGCACACACAGCAGATTCCCCCCCAGCACCGAGACCAAGCTGTGCCTGTCAATCCTGCCCCCGCGTCTCAGGAAGCCTGGCATGGCCAATGCCCTTGGCCTCCTACGTAGACGCCACCCCAGCTCTGTGCCATACAATCAGGTTGACGAGAGCAGTAGATTTAACACTGTCCCCTCCAAAAACAGTTCTGTGGGCTCTGCAGCCCCCAAAATACACAACCAAGTAGGATGTCATACCTAAAATCCAGATTTATGTGCTTTGTATATATTCTTTTTAAAAGTCTGCTCCTATGCCATTGTCTTCTACTTTATTTTATACATGTATACAAGGACAGAAGGAAAATCTGGTCAATCAGATTACCCTGCTTTTGCTTTATCCTTGGGGTTCAAGAATCTACAATAAGTAATATCTCGTCATAAGGAACATTTAGAAAATGGTATTTTGAAGAAGAAAGCTTTTTGACAAAGAAATAACTGGGCATCAGTATTCCAAATAACAGTAATATGAATTATCATCTGGAATCTTAAAAACACCCTTCAGGAAATAAGCTCTGAAACAGGTGTTAACCTCATGGGGGTCCGTGGATGGGTTTCAAGATATGCATAAAAGCCATGCAATTGAAATTGTCTGCAAAATCACATGGGTGTGTGCCCCAGAGTAATTTTTCTGGGGTGAAAGTCCAAAGTTTTCATCATCTCTTTAAAGGGATCTCTGACCCCAAAATGTAAGCGCTACTAGCACATTCAGGGCTGACACATCCTTGGTCTCATTTGCTCTCAAGACATCCCTGTGAATTAAACAGGGAAAGAATGGGCAGGAGGGAAAGGGCAGTGAGGGTCCAAGTTCACAAGGTTATGTCTGTCACTTTATCAGCAGCTCAGGACCTCTTTATCACAGCGGTGGTCCACAGACGTTTCTCCAAACCAAAGACTTAACACTTCTTGAAAACAGAGACTGGGCCTCAGTCACCAAACACCCAGCACATGCTAGGTGTGCGATCAAGGGCCGACAGGTCAGGCTCCTGGTGGTGGGGAGAAGCCGGGCACAGCCATACTAAACCAGGCGCACACACACAGCGTGCCGGATAAATGCTTTTCTGTGACCATGGTGATCCTGCCTTCCTTGCCTGCTGCTCTGACTCCTCACACGCAGCAAAAATATCTGCTTTGGCTACAGAAAAACAATGTACCCTCTCTCAGTCTCCATATTGCTGTCCGCAGGGCGACAATATGACCCAGCATACCAGTGGCGGCAGGGACGTTACCAGGCATTCATTGCAGGGCAAATATTTGGGAGGAAGAGCCCAAGAGTCAATGGAAGGATGCTGCGCAGCCTGAATACTGACCACTCTCTCCACTCACAACGGTAAAGTGAGTCAATGATCGAATGACCCAACAATCTGTCTTCTGCCCTAGAAACAGAACTGAGGACATCCTGACAAAGCACCCCTGCAGAGCAGCAAGGAAACACCTTCACACTCCCTCCCCTTCAACAGAGAAGTGGTGACGGGCTGTAAAGCCACCTCGGTGCTACAGCTCCCAGCTTTGAGCTGTTCCAGCTGGAGCAGCCTGCAACCCGTGGGAACAACTTACACGCCACAATTTCCTTCTGGGTATGAAAATGTTTGGGAATGAGACAGCAGTGATGGATGTAGAACTTGGTGAATATACAAAAAAAAAAAAAAGAAAACACTGAACGGCAAACTTTAAAAGGGCGAATTTTATAGTATAGCGTGTGACATGTATTCCAGTAGAGCTGTTACCAACTGTAGGGTACCCACCTCCTACCTCCCAGGGTTGCTGGGAGAATTACCGAGCCTGTTGCTGCATCACCCCTGGAACCCGGGTCCAGAGGCTCCTTTGTCAACAGTACTCAAGGTGGAATTAGTACTAAAACCCTGCGCTCCAGGCTCCCTGCAGAGCAAAGCGAAGGATACACAGGGGTAAGAGGATTGGTACTGGGACAGGTTCTGAGATTGTGGGTGGTGGTGAAAAACAACACCTTAGCTTTATATGTAATGTTTTATATTTTAAAGCAGAATATATTCACATACTACTTGAGTAATTAAAATTAATTTTTTTTTTTTTGCGGTACGCGGTCCTCTCACTGTTGTGGCCTCTCCCATTGCGGAGCACAGGCTCCGGATGCGCAGGCTCAGTGGCCATGGCTCACGGGCCCAGCCACTCCGCGCAGCATGTGGGATCCTCCCAGACCGGGGCACGAACCCGCGTCCCCTGCATAGTCAGGCGGACTCTCAACCACTGCGCCACCAGGGAAGTCCAAAATTAAATTTTAAAATGCCCACTACTATACTTAAAATACCTTTTTCTATTAATCATTTCAAATCGTCTGTCCTAACAGTCATTTAAGCACTAATAGCAACTAAGAGCCAGGAAGGCTCTACGGAGGAAACACTGCCACCGAAAGAAATACAACTAAATTCATTGCTCCGAACTACTGACAACAGTCCTCCCCAGCCACCAAAACTAACCAAAGGCAGAGAAGAGGAATCGGTCAGAGGTAGAGGCAGGAACAGGTGCCCAGTGGGAAGCCCTCCCCTCCCCAAATGGGAGGGTAGACGAGACTCTGCCCGCCACATGCCTCATTCTGACATCTGAGGTCTTGGGATGCATGAACTGAGAAGGTGTGGGAGATCCAAATACCTGGCTACATTAAGATGTCTCATGAGAAGCAGGGAGACGCTTTCACAAGCAAAACCAGAGTCGGATGCCACAGGGTGTTTTTGAAGATGACACCAATTAGGGAGGCTGAAGAGCTTGCTGATTTGCCGTTTGGTCATGTGGGCGGGCATGGTCTGGGCAGCGATGATTTACTGCTGGGAGGACTCTGCCTGCACAGACCCAAACATGGGCAGACACACGCAAACACCAACCCCTTCTGTCCCAACCGAGCCTACCTGAGCCCAGAGCCCGCGGGAAACGGCGTTACCAAGAGCAAGCGTTCCCATAGCCCGCATCCCCCAGCTGACCGATGAGAAGGCAGCCAAGCTTCTAACAGCAGCCTTGGCCCTCATCAGGAAGAGCCCAGGTTGGACATGTTCATTCAGCAAATAAGTGAGGGACTTGGATATGCCAGGCATTGCTCTGTGTGCTGGAGACTCATTCGACAGGAAACAAAATCTCTCTTCTCATGGAAGTTACATTGCAGTACAGAAAAATTGATAAATGCATAATGTGTCAGGCATTGGTAAACGATAAGAGAAAAACCGAAAATGGAAAAAGGGCCTCTGGATAAGGTGACAGTTGAGCAGATGCCCGCATGAAACAAGGGAGTGAGCGCAGCAGGCATCCGGAAGGAGAGGGCTCCGGACAGCAGGCACAAAGGCCCTGGGGCACCGGAGGAAGAGCAAGACACCCAGTGGAGAGTGTCAGAGAGAAGACAGGAATGAAAGAAGAGGACCGTAGGTAAAAACCATGGAGGGCCTCCAGGCAAGACCTCTGGATTCTATTCTGAGTCACCTGGGGAGGGGCTGGAGGGTTTTCAGCAGAGGAAGGAAGTGACTGGACTTGCATTTTAAATGGTCCCTCTGGCTGCTACTGGAGAGCAGACTGCAGGGGGAGAGGATGGGAAGGACACCGCCGTGTCTGGGTAAGAGGCCATGGTGGCCTGGCCCCGGTGGTGGCAGAGGAGGTGGTGAGAAGTGGTAGGTTCTGACTGTGTTTTAAGGTAAAGCTAATGGGATCCGCTGATGGATTGGATGTGGGGGAGAAAGATGAAAGTCCCAGATGACTTTAAGGTCTGGGGTCTGAGAATATGTTTGAGTCTCAAAGTTAGGGTGCAATCTGTGCACTAAGAGAGCGGACATGAGAAGAGTTTTGCTTTCTGAGGATAGCAAGTGAGGTCTTGGGTACTCCCTGGAAGCAGCTAGTCACCCACTAGTGGCAGGATGGACACAGGATTCCCAAACATTGTGCCCAAACTCCGTGGCATCAGAGAAACAACTCTGACAACACCATTATGAAGAAAGGAGGCTTCAATGCAGTGCTTGGAAAAGTAGGAGGTCGGAGGGGGAGACAGGAGCCTTTGCACATTATCTCATTCAACCCTCAGGAGGTACATATGTCTTCATCTATAGATGACGATGACAGTGCTGGATGAAATATCTGAAGTTTTAAAAAATACCCATAGGAGAAACTGTTTGTAATCCGGGATAGGAAAGGCCTTCCCAAGCAAGATGCAAAACTCTGAAGCCATAAAGAAAAAGATTGACAAATTTGAATTCATAAAAATGTAACAGGTCTGCCTGATCAAAGGTAAAAAAAAAAAAAAGACGAAACTTAAGGCTACATACACATACCCAATAGACAAAAACAAACACAAACTCAAACCCATTTGTAAACAAAACTAAAAACAATACCTATGAGAAAATATTTACAACGTCAATAACATAGGGTTGGTTATCTATAATATGCAAAGAATTTATTCAAATCAATAAGAAAAAGACAAAGAACCACATTTTGAACAAGCAAAAACTATGGATATCAACTAACACAAAGGAGAAATTCAGAACTTCTGTGAAAGGATGCTCACCTTGCCAGCATTCAGAGGAATTCACGAGAGCAAGGACCTCATGTTTTCACTTTGGAGATTAGGAAAACGGAAGGGTTCTCAGCTTCAGTGTTGGGAAGGGGGTGGAAAACACTCTACTCTGAGTAATCAGTCTTCCCTTTTAGTAACATGATTTGGCAGAATCTGTCCAAACATTTCACGAGTATGTCCTATGACTCAGCCATTTTACTAGAAGGCTCTACCTACAGATATATCTCCGTATGTATGCAAGAAAACACACCAAATTATTCACCGCAGCAGTGCTGTAACAGAAAGAAAAAGGCATGACAGTAACAATTAAATGTCCATCGACATGGGATTATTTAAGCAAATTATCCATGCTATCAAATACAATGAAATCTTTTAAAAAGAATGAAGTAGAACTATGCGTAGTAGCATTAAAGACTTCCTAAAAAAGCTGAAAAAAGTTACAGAACAATATACATAGTGTGTTACTCTACATGTTAAAAAATAAAACACAAAGTATATGTGTGTGCATACATGTATACGGATGTAAATGCAAAGAAAAAAGGCTAGAAGTATATACCCCAAACTGTTCCCAGCAGTTAGACTTTGGGAGAGGGGGCTCATATCAGGCAGGGGTGGGGAAGAACGGAGCCCCCCACTTATTACTCAATGCCTCTAAGGAAACACTAAGTTGTTTGAATGTTTCTAATTAGGAATTCATACTGCTTATACATTTGTTTAAAAACTAGAGGATGATGATACTTGTTCAAACTCTTTTAACTGCACATAACAGAAACCCAGCACAAAGTCACTGAAACAAAAAGAGGAGGTGATGGAACTTGGGAAGCTGGGGTAGCACCGACCCCAGGCCCGCTTCGTGCAGGGGCTGAGACAGCGTGGCCAAGCCTCTATCTCCTGCCCCAGCTCTCAATCTCCTCCTCTCAGCTCCTCATCAGCCTCAGAGGATAACACCACGTGACAAACAAGTGGGCTGCCTAAGCCCCAGACACACATCCTCTCTGCAGAGCAGCCCTAGTGCAAAAGGAACTGTTTCTCTCCATTGATAAGTCCCAGGGGAAACTTGACAATGGAGTACTTTGAGTGAGTGAGGAAGCCCCAGTGAGTGAGGAAGCCCCTCTTCCAGATTCCATGATTGACAGCCCCCAGGACCATGTGGAATGAATGGGTGAGGCATGTCCCCAAAGGAACCCCAACCAGAGGAAGAGGGTTGGGAAAGTGTGACAGGCAGACCAAGCAACAGACAACACCATCCACAACAGACTAGAAATAAACAAGATCTGAAATTACTGCCCAATGTTGCACAGCTAGTCAATGGCCAAGGGTCGCCACTCTCAGAAAGCCCTGTGTGTGTGAAGGGGATGCTGGGAGCTTGTCATCCAAGAACTGAAGCAAACCCATCACATTCCTTAAAGTTCCCTCAAGATTATTACCCTTAGAACAAAATGAAATTTGCACAGATAGAATTTTGCTGGAAAAAGAGAAGTGAAGGGCGAGAGAGGGCAGTAGAATATTTATGAGGGAAAAAGATGAGATGGGTCCCAAAATTCTTTGAAAGAATAGTAAAGTATGAGGGTTTGGTGAATTAAACATAAAGACCATTCCTCAAGACCACCTCACCAACTTCATCATTTATTAAACACTGCGTTTTGCATTGCAGAAGTAGCTGTGTAAAGGGAATGGAGCAGGTATATCACTGCTCTGTCTCCAGAAGCTTGCACTGAAGATGGTCACACGGATGCACGTGACCATCACGGGATACCCAGACAAGATAAGCATGACATCAATATAGCCAACCAGCTTTTCTTTATACAGAATCCAAATGCAAAAGGAAGAAAGCCCAGCCAACAGACAATTTCAAATACACTTACAGGAAGGATAACAGGCACAGTTGCAAATCCAAGTTTTCCATATTGTTTAATCCTTTTACTCCCATACTCCAGACATTTATTTAACAGATATTTGCTTACTCAAATACTCACTGCCTTCTGAAATCCTGACCCCTTTCATGCTTCATTCTAAATCAGGACATAATCTACTTCTTATATTACTGAACCAACCAGATTACCCCAAACCCAAACCACACTCTTTCAGTGGTGGTTGAATGTATAAAGGTAAACAAGGCATTTTTTAATTACGTTGGCTGCCACGTAATTAAGATTGGTTTCACCCAGGCCTGGAGAGCAAGAGAAGCCAGCACTCTGGTGTCCAGGCGTGTGGTGATGCTGCAATGCCTGCCCTTGTTCCATGGTAGGAAATCAGGTCAAACCTTGCCTTGGATCAAGGGATCTGGGCCTGCTCTAACCACCCTCCTCTCTGTTAGTAGGAAAGATACCATCACACAGAGGATGCCTAAACTACTTGTTACTAGTCTTTTCCAAACTGGGCAATTAGCAATGTATACTTCATTCTTCTTACTTCTTCTTACTTACTTACCCTTTTGCAAATTGTACAATATATTAAATATATTATATTTTAAATATAATAATATATTTAATGTATTTAATTTAATATATTTAGCAATATATTAAATATATTTAATTTTTAAAATCCCTTATCAATGTCATAATTACTCAGATTAAGGTACTAAATTATTAAATAACTATTCCGGCCCTTAAGTATGCAAAGTATCACAAGAGACCCAGAGAGGTTGAAGGCCTGGTCCTTGTTCTTTAGTGACTTATCCTCATCAGGGTTATAATCTAATTTAAAATATGAGTGGAGAAGACTCAGGATTTCATCCCAGCCATGTCCCTCACTTAACAGGGAGGGAAACTGAGGCCCAGAATGGTTAACTAATAACCAACAGCAGCTATAATGCTAACACTGCATGTTACTCTGTGTCGGAGACTTGCTTAGGATGACAGAGCAGGACTGAGGCCCAGCCTGGGACCCAAGTGTCCAGACTGCTTGGCCGGGACTACTCCTATGTACCTACAAATCCACTTCTGTGCCTCTGCCCTGTTAGTCCAGCCTCTATGTCCACTACTTACCTTTTGTGATTCTCATATTGAAAGTCCCAAAGAACAGAGAAGAAAAAAGCAAGAACTGAGATAGTGGGCAGAGCAAAAGAAGATCACAGGAGGCAGCCCAGAGGAACCGAGGCACTCAAAGAGGACGAAAGAAACACTCAAAATAGGGAAGCCGAAGTGCAGATGACCAAAATGACTGGAAATCATTTTAAGATACTCTACAGAGAGTATGATAGATGTACTAATAGATGTGCTGGGGAATTACAGAAAAGCCAAAAAACTGTTTCTGCCAAAAAGAAACATATATTTGAGTCCAGGTGATAAAGTATACACCTATGACATAACAGAAGAGTAATTTATTGGGGCCTCCAGAACAATTTATTAGCCTCAATCAATAAAGGCTGAAAAATTCTAAAAAGTCTTCTCATGCCATGACTGGACTATTATAGTAGCTGCTCAATTGCAGTAGCCTTTAGTTTAAAAGGACTCAGCTCTGTTCACAATTACTACAACTACTACGACTACACACACACACACACACACACACACACACACACACACAACGACCTCATCTGTGGTCTCTGGCCTCAGGGACACTGACAAAAGCCTCCCTCCCAAGCCACTCCTCTAGAGGAACCTTGGGAAATCTGGATGCACCCTTCCAGGGGTGACATCTCACGACAGCATGTGGACGCCTCCTTGTTTCTCAAGCAATGTCAGTCCCACAGACTGTGGCCCCAACGTCACCTGCCCGCCTCCACATTCTAGGGTCTGGGGCTCATGTGGGACCTGTCCTGGAGGTGGGGGACCTGTCCTATCCCTGCTTCTCCCCCTGGGCCAGGAGCCCAGGGCAGGTAGCAGTTCCTGAGGAAGCAGATATCCAACTGCGAAGCCAGCCTCTTGGGTGCCTGGTCTCCATGAGAGACTTTGGGAAAAGGAAGCCCCGCCCCTTCTCCCCCAAACCCAGAGAGGGAGGGAGGGGCCAGCCTCTCTTGAAGAAAACCTGCACTGCCCCAAATGTGAGCTTCTCTCTCCCTCCTCAGCCCTCTCCCTATTGGTGAAGTAGGCTCCAATGGGGCTGGGGGCTTGGCTGGGAGGCAGAGAACTGAAAGTGGAAAGCACCTCTCAGGAGCCCCCATATTCAGTTACTCTCTAAACTCAGAACCAGAGGTGCTGTGAAATGGGGATAAAAACACTATTTACCTCGTGGGGTTGTTGTGAGGATTAAGTGAGTGAAATGGCAAGTGCTTAGGCCAGTGCCGAGCACACAGTAAAAAAGCACAGCATGGACCAAAGCATTTCTGCCCACAGACAAAAAAATAAAAGATGACCCCAGGGCAGAACTTCCCTTTAGCAAAGGAACTGGACAGAGGCTGCCTGGAGTGGGGGTTATCCCAGACTGGCCTGGTGTCTGGTCCAGTGTTCCCAGCACGCCCGCAGGGTTGCCCTCTCGCAGGCAGGCGTCCAGCAGAAGAACGACCCTGGTTACCCCCTAGTGCTTTTACTCTCAACCCGCCTGCCAATGCAGGGGACACGGGTTCGAGCCCTGGTCCGGGAAGATTCCACAGGCTGCGGAGCAACTAAGAAGTGTTTGCGTTATTGTCCTCCTCACTGGAGTCCTGGCTACATTTCCAGACTATTGGGGGAAAATATCCTGCTCAGCTTGACCACCAACCTGCTGTGCTAAAAGCCACCGCAAATACAAAGCACAGTGTTCAATACGGTCACAGCCCAACTGTTGGTATCTGCTTTCACTCATCAGCACAAGTGTTAGTGCTAGAGTGATGGCAGATGTTACTAAGGGTCAAACAGCATCATTAACAGATGGGTCAAATTCTGTAGTTTTCACACGTCCTGCTTTTTAGCAATGAACACTTTCCTCATGTGAAATAGTAGGTGGAAGACTAAAATATAATGCTGATGTGATTGAAGGAGTTCTGGGAAATGTGAGGGACAAGAACCTAGAGGGGACTCTTACCCTACCCGGTCCCTTTGCAGCAGCCCTCGGGGCTCCAGGGGACACAAGGTAAAAAAACAAACTAGCTGAATGGATCGAACATGACATTCTCTTAACCTCAGATGGGTTTTCATTCTGCTCTACTTTGAGCCTTGTAATTTTTGAAATTATAATTTATCTTTAAAAGGCACAGCAAAATATCCATTGGCAGTTAAATGGGTAAAGAAGATGTGGCACATATATACAATAGAATATTACTCAGCCATAAAAAGCAACGGAATTGAGTTATTTGTAGTGAGGTGGAGGGACCTAGAGTCTGTCATACAGAGTGAAGTAAGCCAGAAAGAAAAAAAACAATTACCATATGCGAACACATATATATGGAATCTAAAAAAAAAAAATGGTACTGATGAACCTAGTTGCAGGGCAGGAATAAAGACACATAAAATGGACTTGAGGACATGGGTTGGGAGGTCAAAGCTGGGGCGAAGTGAGAGTAGCATCGACATATATACACTACCGAATGTAAAATAGTTGGCTGGTGGGAAGCAGCAGCATAGCACAGGGAGATCGACTTGGTGCTTTGTGATGACCTAGAGGGGTGGGATAGGGAGGGTGGGAGGGAGGCTCAAGAGGGAGGGGATATGGGGACATGTATATGCATACGGCTGATTCACTTTGTTGTGCAACAGAAACTAACACAGTCTTGTGAAGCAATTATACTCCAATAAAGATCTATTTTTTAAAAAATCAAAAATAGAGAAATTAAAAAAAGAAAAGCACAGCACAGGGCTTCCCTGGTGGCGCAGTGGTTAAGAATCCACCTGCCAATGCAGGGGACATGGGTTCGAGCCCTGGTCCGGGAAGATTCCACAGGCCGCGGAGCAACTAAGCCTGTGCGCCACAGCTACTGAGCCTGCGCTCTAGAGCCCATGAGCCACAACTCCTGAGCCCACGTGCCACAACTACTGAAGCCCACGTGCCTAGAGCCCGTGCTCTGCAACAAGAGAAGCCACAGCAGTGAGAAGCCCGCGCACCACAACGAAGAGTAGCCCCCACTCACTGCAACTAGAGAAAGCCCGCACGCAGCAATGAAGACCCAACGCAGCCAAAAATAAATAAATGAATAAAATAAATGTATTTTAAAAAAAATCACAGCATAGACCAAAGCATTTCTGCCCACAGAAAAAAAATAAAAGATGACCCCGGGGCAGAACTTCCCTTTAGCAAAGGGACTGGACAGAGGCTGGCTGCTGGAGCGGGGGTTATCCCAGACTGGCCTGGTGTCTGGTCCAGTGTTCCCAGCACGCCTGCAGGGCTGCCCTCTCGCAGGAAGGCGTCCAGCAGAAGAACGACCCCCGGTTACCCCCTTGTTCTTTTACTCTCAACCCGGCATTTAATTCCTGGCCATTTCACATGCAGCAGGAGGGCTTTAGGGATGTCACCATGCATAGCAGTGGGGTGAGACGTCAACAAGAATTTTGAAGCCAAAGCTGTTGATCTCACACTGAATCTGACCACACATCAGAAGAAGGACAGCCCTGCCCTGGTACAAAGGCCAGCTGCAGCTCTGGCCAAAAGCAATGCATTTCTGACCTGCTATTAAACTGTGAGAGGAGCATTTAAAACAAGAAAAACACATACAAGACTATAGTTGATACACACACACACACACACACACACACACACACACACACACACACGAAAAACCAAGAAACACAAGAGTTGATAGCCAAGGACTGAAAATGAAATAAGATTCCATCAGTGCCTCATGTAAAATTGGATACCAGGTCCAGATTATCCCCAAGTTTACTAACACGCACTGAACGTTTCTGCCAAAACAGTACCACCCGCTCTCAGCCACACTCAATCCAAGCCACCTCTTGACCCCTGCTAACATTTTGTAACTTCTGGGACTGCCCTGCAGGAATGGGGACCCCAGCACCCCAACTCTGCCAGGCTGCCTGCCAGAATCAAAAGGAGCTGTTCTTCTTTTTAAAGCTACAACGAATGAATCCGGTTGGGTTTTTTTAGCTTTATCGTTCCTCCCCCCTTCCCACATTACAAAAATAATTCCTGCTGGTCGTAGAAACTCGAATTCGAGCCATAAAACAGAAAAAGTGAAAATCCTCTGAAATCTCAGCCTCCAGAAACAGCCACTATTAATAATTCGAGAAACAAGAGTGTCACTTCACTTTTTTTAATCTAGCAAAAATATATGGAACCTACATATTTTAATAGATATTAGTCAGAAATGGGATTTCGGTTTTATATCATATGCAACAAAATTAAAATGTTCAAAAACACAGCCTTATCCATTACTTAGAACTTGGAAAATAGTTGAAAAGAAATATATCTAAATGAAAGGTCATTAGTCCTTTATGGTCCTGGTCCTCACAAATTCACATTTAGGGGAAAAGAGCTGGTAAACATCTGGTTAGGATTAAGGTGGAAATTCGAAAGCCCCAAACTAGTTTAAGGTGAGTTACCAGGTGGCTGAGTCATGGGACCAGCTACCTAATTTGCAGAGCTCAGTGCAAAATAAAAACGTGGGGTCCCTTCTTCAAAAATGATTAAGAATTTCCAAACAGTGACAAAGGAGCATAAAGAAGCATAGGACCCTTCTAAGCATGGGGCCCTGTGTGACTGCACATGTCACATGCCAGTGAGGCCGGCCCTGAATGCGCACGTTAATTTAACCATATGATTACCAAATGTTTACTTTTCTTTGTATTTTTAAGGCTTCAGATCTATCACGTTTGCCTTTAAGACCATTCGTTCTGTTTTCTAAAAATGTTTACCATTCTTTAAAGAATGAATAAGAATAAGATGAGAATAAGGCCAGGAAGAATGTTGAAAAAAACAAAACAGAAAAACAGTATATTTTTAGCTTGACCTTGATTAAGTTATATGTTTTCTGACGTATTTTCCAGTCAAAAGGCACTGGCCATGCAGCTAACATTGGAGAAACACAAAACATTCTGGAATATCAAGTTAGCAAAAATAAAATCTTAAGCTCCATTTCACATTCAAAATTCTACATTTGAGATTATTTACAACATGAGATAATTTTCTAGGATAAATTTTGTAATATGCTTTCAGCTTTTTAAAAACAACAAGATATGTACTTCCTTTCCTATACTCCAATAAGCCATCACTAAACAGATTTCCCCTAAAAGCAAAGGAAAAGAAAACCTTATCACTTGGCAGATTAAACTGTATAAAATTAAGAATTCTCTTTAGTCCCTTTAAAGTGCAACAGGTTCACTATACAACGAAAAAAAATTGCTACATAAAATAGTCACCCTAGCCCCTCCCTGGGTCATTTAAAGGTATTTCCATGTTTAGCATGAGCTGGGTCCTGAATAAAAATAGCTTGATCTTTTAATACATGATAAGAATACCAAAAATTCTTTCTAAACTTCTATAAAAGGCTCACAAAAGCCACCCAAAGGCCTAGACCATATTCCTTGGCAATTATCAGTATGAGGAGGTGGCAGAGAAGGAGGGGGAAAGTAGTTTGTAAAAGGCCTCGACTATACCCAAGCCTCTTCATTTAAGAGAAACAGCTGCAGAACCTCTTCTCTCCTCAGCAAAGGAGAATCACTTGTGTTCCTGAGGGTTACCCTTCAGACAGACAAGCTGGACACACTGTCCTGACATTCCCCACCTTTCAGCCCAGGAGAGACCAGAATAGCTGTCCACACCCAAACCCGCATTCTGATGGACTCTTCTGGGAATCCCAGGGAATGTGTTCAGGCTTCTCCTGGGCTTCAATAGAGTGGCTCAACGAACACTGCTTAACCAGAACAGCGGCTTTTCCTGGGGGAACGTCAGAAACAGGACGAGAAGGGAGGCAGGTCTGTGACTGGCCGGCCTCAGCTCCCTTCTCAGGGTCCAGGGCTAGTCCCAGAGACACACAGATGTTGCCCATTCCAGATGGAGGAGAGAAGACAACTCACATTTCTTAAGAACGTACTGTGCCCCAGAGCCTACTCCAGGTGCTCTCTGCAGATTACAGTATCAATATTCACCTGCACAAAACCTTACCATTTTGCAGATAAGCAAGCTGACTATGGCTAGTAAAGTAACTTGCTCTAAGTCACAGGGCTACAAACAGGCAATGCCGGGCTTCAAGACCTGTTCAACCGAACTCGAAAAGCCCCCGCTTTTCATCAGTGCTGAAACCCAATGTGGGGCTTGCCCAGTGCAGGCCATAAGGCAGGACTTTGTCTCTAGAGAATTTAAAACAAAAACCATGAAAAGTCACCTGCTTTTCCATATCACCAAGCATCAGCAATTCTAAACAATGTCAATGAGAAGCTACTCCTCCTGGAAAGTATATTTTGCTGGCTTAAGTTCTAAAATACCCCCGCAGTTACTGCTGAGTTTGAGTAATATATTTGTAAGCTTCAAATGAGCTTATTTGCATTATTTATCCTTTGATAAACATTGTATTTACATGAAAGGTAATCTGGAGCATCCCTAGCTTTGCAGTTGGCCCCCATCCATGCAAACCAGACTCCTATTGATTTCAAAAATAAATTCATGGGCTTCCCTGGTGGCACAGTGGTTGAGAGTCTGCCTGCCGATGCAGGGGACACAGGTTCGTGCCCCGGTCTGGGAAGATCCCACATGCATCCGGAGCCTGTGCTCCGCAATGGGAGAGGCCACAACAGTGAGAGGCCCGCGTACCACAAAAAAAAATAATAATAAATAAAAAATAAATTCATAATAGGTCAGAATCTTTTGATTCCAATTCAGACACAGTCCATGTCTGCAATCCCTGCAGTACTATATATTCCTGTGTTTAAGCCGATTTAAAATAAACAGCGATAGCAGTGCTTGTAAAAACGAAGAAACAGAACTTGAGTTACTTCAATTCAGTCACACTACGGGACCACTTGGAGCTTTTGTTCATGTTTAAAATTCAAAACAGTAAAACAGCAAACTGCAAGACGTGATAATTTTGCTTGGAAGCATAAACTTTAATTCAGATGTGAAATATCTTATTAAATTTGAGTAGTATCTTTAAGCTTTAAATTATTCTTTTTCAATCTTTCATTGTTTACAAACTAAAGAAAACGATCAAGAAAATAATGACTACTGATTACATGGTTTTTACTGGAAATAATTTTGTCATTCAGAGGATAGAAATGTGAAAAATTATCTGCTCCAGATGTCAGACATGCTAGGTGAGCTTTCACTGCACTCCGTCGAACCGACCCCCCTCCACAGGATGAACCAGCATCCTTCTAGGGCCTGGGAAAACCAGCGAGTGACCTGGCCAGGAGTCCCGCCTCTTTGTCCACAACAGTGAAATGTGAAATCCAGCTGGTTTTCCAGCAATGCCATGCTTCTATTCTCTCTTGTAAGTAAAGAATGCCCTTATGAAGGAAGTTATGATTCTATAATGATCCTATCTTTGAACAAAACAAATATTTCATGCAAAATTGATGCTTTTCCTCAAATTCAAATATTTCCAAATTTTTCTCAAATACAAAAGACCATGAAATTCCTGATTTCAAGCACTGGTGGCACTGACATTCACAACCCTTTCCCAAACCTCCACTCTCTCCCCATCCTGCACCTCCCACCTCTGCACTGTCCACTGGGCTTTTCCAAACTGTCTATAGTCAGGCAGTACACAATTTTTATATTTGGGCTCTTATTTGCAACTACTCAATTCCCACACCCAAGATGAAACATTTCCTAAAGACAAGAACCAGTCACCATACCCTTGCCTGTCTCTTACACGTCTTGGATACACTGTAAAAGTCAGTGGCCCATTTTTACTTATTTAACACATACTAATACAGTGCTTACTATAAGTCAAAGAATTGAACATAAATTTATTGTTGGAGGTGCAAATTTAAATAACAAAGTGTTATACCTATTACAGTAGCAAACCTAACATATACCATACAATCCAACAACTGCACTCTTGGGCATTCCTCCCAGAGAAATGAAAACTTACATTCACACAACAACCTGTACACAAATGTTCACAGCAGCTCTACTTGTAATAGCCAAAAATTGAGAAAAGCCTAGATGTCCTTCATTGGGTGAATGGTTAAACATCTATGCCATGGAATTCTATTCAGCAAGAAAAAGGAATGAACTATTGATATACTCAAGAACTTGGGTCAGTCTCCAGGAAATTAATGCTGAGTGAATAAAGCTAATCCCAAAAGGTTGCAAACTGTATGATTCCATTTATATAACATTTTTTTTTTTTTTTTTTTTTTTTAAAGGTGCACCCCACATCTTTTAGGATCTCAGTTCCCCGATCAGGAATCGAACCCATGCCCCCTTCAGTGGAAGCCTGGAGTCTTAACCACTGGACCACAAGGGAAGTCTCTAACATTCTTAAAATGACAAAATTTTAGAAATGGAGAACAGATTAGTCTTTGCCAGGGGTTGCTGGAAAAGGAGGGATGTGGGTGTAGTTACAAAAGGGCAACATGAAGAATCCTTTTGATGATGGAGCTGTTCAGTATCTTGACTGTGGTGGTGCAAACATGAACCTACACATGTGATAAAACTGTACAGAACTAAATGCATACACACATACAAATGAGTACACATAACAGTGGGGAAATCTGAATAAGAGAAGTGGATTGCATCAATATTAATTTTCTGGTTGTGATATTGTATTACAGTTTTGCAAAATGTTACCATTGGGGGAAACACGATAAATGGAACATGTAACATGAGAACTCTGTATTATTTCTTACAACTGCATCTGAATTTACAATCATCTCAGAAAATTTGTAAGCCAACAAAAATATCTCAAACTAATAAGATTTATTTATTTAACACTTATAAGGAGCTTACTAATTGCCAGGTAACATTATAAGTGCTTAAATGTTAACTCCTTGACTCCTCCTAACCACCATAGGGTGTCATGACTATTACTATTCCCATTTTACAGACAGAAAAACTAAAGTACAGAGGAGTTAAATAACTTGTCCAAAGGACACATAGCAAGTAGGTTAACTGATTGAATTGATCCCAAGGCAGGCAATTAAGATCCAAAACTCTGGGACTTCCCTGGTGGCGCAGTGGTTAAGAATCCGCCTGCCAATGCAGGGGACACGAGTTTGATCCCTGGTCTGGGAAGATCTCACATACCGCAGAGCAACTAAGCCCGTGCGCACAACTACTGAAGCCTGCCTGCCTAGGGCCCGAGCTCCGCAACAAGAGAAGACACCGCAACTAGAAGCCTGCGCACCGCACGAAAAGTAGTCCCCGCTCGCAGCAACTGGAGAAAGCCTGTGCGCAGCAACGAAGACCCAACACAGCCAAAAATAAATAAAAAATAAAATGTTAAAAAAAAAAAAAAAAAAGATCCAGATCCAGAACTCTCCCCTCAGAGATATTTGCATTTCACCCTAGAAGTCTGGGGACCACCAAGCAAACTAGATCCTGAATGCTGACAGTGGCTCTTCTGGCAGATTCCCCAAATCCAGGCCGAAGGTTTGACAAATCCTTCTGACCATAAAGCCAATCATAAATTTCACATGCTGTCAACTTTAAAGGCAGTAAACAGAATGATCAGATTCTAGTGTAAAAATCTTCCACCAGGTGAGGGGATGAAAACTTTTAACACAAGAACAACTTGCCACAGAGTAAAATCTACTCTTGCCTTCGTCACTTTTGCCAGCAGAGGTTGGAAAATGGAGAGAAGTGTTGGGCACATTTGGGAGCACATTTCAGGGAAAGAGTGAGGAGCTATCAATAGCAACATGTACCTGGGAGTAGATGAAAGAGGAAAGCTGAAACAAGACCACGGGACTGAGTCAAGCTCCACACACCCTGGCCCCAGCTCTCGCAGTCCTGCTGCCCTATCTCTGGCATCGTGTCTTTCCTGGCGCTCTGGGAATGGCCCTCCGTAAGCTCCCCACCTTATCAGCTTCAAGCCCACCAGCTCTTACAAATGCGAGCCAATGAGGACCCTGGCGATTGAAACCCAGAACCTATGTGGCATTCCAGAGTCGCAGGTCTATAGCAAGGCAATCTGTCTTGGAAGATTTTCAGATTATCAAGTGGGGAAAGCAGGAATGTCACGGCCTCTGTGGGTGGACATGGAGACATCCATCAAAAAGACAGCTACCATGAAACCGCAGTCTCCCTTTCCCGCTGGAGCGGCTCAGAGCTGGGGTATGTGAATGTGCATGTGGGTGTGGACATGCACGCGTGCATACAAACCAAAGTTATTTTAGCAGAGAAATCATTTCCCAAGATTCAATGCTAGAAAGGGCAAAGGGAGGGCTAGACCCAAACTTTTCAAAAGACAGACTCCCAACCAGAGGGCACTGTAACTTAACACTAATCGTGAGAGCTGTGGCTCAGAGTTCCCACTGGGTAAATGATGTGAACAGTATGTTACCTGTGGTCCAGGCTGATACGATGCACCACTCAGAAAAGGGGGAATGGGTACCAGACCTTAGGGGCCAGACTTTATTGGTTTCTAAGGCAAGGGCTCATAGACATTCTTGGGTGAGCCTTGGCTCATCAGTTGATGAAAATTAAGCCCAACTATGAATTCTGGGCTGGAAGAAACTAGCAGAAAATAAAGTTCTCCTCAATCTGTGATTTTGAGAAAGAACAATTGGGAATGGAGTTGGAAAGGGGCACAGGAAAACGGAGTCTCAGCTCACTCTGTCACAGATAGCCCCAAATGACTCAGATCCACGTCAGTTTTCACATTTAAACAGCATCTCCTTTGCAATAAGGATCCAAAATTTTCTGCTCCCAATTAAGAGAGAGGTAAACAAAGAGATCATTCTGTTGCCCACCCTCCATCCCCACTTCCTGCTTTGGTTGCTGGCATAAAAGTACTGTACCTGATACTTGGAATCTGTGTCAGCCACCCTGGGAAGAGGAGGCCACGGACATGAGAAGAAACACACCATTGCACACGGAGAGGTGGAGGGATGGACAAACCCTGGGGTCCCTGAAGACCCTGTTGAACCACTAAAGCAACCCTGGGCCACCTGCCTCCAGGCTTCTTGTTAAGGAGATGATAAATGTCCCTCTGGTTTAACCCAGCGTTTGTTGGGTTTTCTGTTGTCAGTCAAACATTTGTTAATTGGCATAAAGCTCCCATAATGACTTTGCTCAACTGTATTATAGCTTCCAAAGTCACATTCCCTAACTGGCCCATGGCTGAAACTTGGATGAAACCTGTAGATCTCTCGATCCTTGTAACTAAATCTGAAGCTCCCAAGTAACAGAATGTAGCACCTATAAACCTAGTCAGCATTGTCACCTGGACATCGGGGGTTAGTGCCAAAGGCGCAACGAATAAACACAAAGACATGGAAAGGAGGGGGAAAAGGAGAGTGGAGAGTGGGGAAAAACAGGAAGGCCCAAGTATAAAGGAAGAAAGAGAGACAGGAAACAAGTGCGCTTTAAGGATGTGCATTATTGTTTTTGAGGGATGCCCTCACACTTTCAAAATCAGCACACTCTAAGTCAAAAACCACTGTGTGCCTGACCTCCATCGTCACAGAGCTCTGGAAAGGCCAGATCCCATCAGCGGAGCCCCTTGGCCACATGGTGCAGACATGTGAATGACCGATGGGCTTCTTGCACTGCCTGTGCATGACTTGGCGGGGCAAAGCATATTTTACATTAGCTTAGGTCCTGACATTCTATCATGTTCCCTGTCAAGAGACCAAGTAGTTCTTGGAACCTTGCACACCAAGCGACATATAACAGAACCCTAGCAAATGAGATGGCTATTTGCCAAGCGTCCTTAAATTAAAGGCTCCTCTTACCTCTCCCACCTCCACTGCAGTGGTCTGGCTGGCTGAGCTGGGCACAGAAGTCCACTAAAGAAAGGTCATCATCCTTTGCCAACAGCTAAGGTACTTTTCAAGGAGGCAATGTTACAAGGTGTAACCTATTTGCCATTAGGTTGCCGTTAGCGATCAGTATCACCAAGTTAGGAACTAAAAGTGGGACAGAGTGAGGCACCCAGGCTCTTGATGGAGCACAGCTGGGGGTACAGCCATCAAAATGCTACTTTCCCTTTCTAGCCACTGGCTGTCTTCAGTGAACCTTGTCCTGCCACCCCCAGGGACACTCTGTCAGGCTGTAAGGGGAGAACCTCAAAGGCCACCTCACATGACACTGCTCGGAATGCCTGCAGCCTGATGGCCAGCTGGAGTGTGTGTCTCTCCATGTGTGTGTCAATGCTCTCACAAGGACAAGCGGTCCTCACAGGCCGGATTCCTACCAGGCGACTGCCAGTGAGGGCATCTCCTAGTGCTTTCCTCTCTGCCCCCTCACCCCAGGTGCTGCCATCTGCAGCCTCTTCTTTTGGGGCTCCACTTACTTTCCCAGACCATCTCCTGTATTTACTGGGCACCTTCTGTATGCTCAGAACCATGCAGGGCATTATGCAGCCATGTCAGGAATTACGAGGCAAAGCCTTTGCCCACAGGCCATGCCACCTATAGTTTAAGAAAAAAGGTCTTTCTTTTTTAATGTGAGGGAATCAATGACACAGTCCCTTGTTTGGTGGTGTAAGAAACACATTGATAAGGAATTCAGAGGAGGAAGATGTCCCAGCAGAAAGGGATGGTCAGCGAAGACTTCTTGGAAGAGACAGGACTTGAGCAAATGCTTGAAGGATGGGTGAGGGCCAGACAGGGAGGAAAGAGAGAGGGGGATGGTGATGACAGAAGTGGGACAGTTATAAGTCCCTGGGCTCAGGGACCAGGACACAGCCAGCATGGGTGGCACCCAAGGGGGTAGTGAGAAGTGAACTCACAAAGATGAGACATGCCACACATCTGGTGAGCTTCACCGCAAGCTAACGAACATCATCTTTCTTCCCATGAACGCCTCTGTATTCCCAACACCTGGCATGTGCCTGACTCACAGTCTGTGCTTAATAAGTGCTGATGAATCAACGAATAAAAATTATTAAGTACCCTCAGCCATGCTAGAGGCCCCAAACCAAACAATACCTAATGGCAGGGACTGCAAAGTCAAATGCCCACAGGACCAGGCAGGCAACAAGCGTAGCCAGCTAGGAGTGAGCAACGGGGGCAGTGGGAGTTACTAAAGAGGGGACACCCATCTTCTGGGGGGACAGTCCCCACCCAACTGCAGCCCAGCATCACTGCCAAGGTACGTGAGCCCTGTGTTATCAGAGCTTTTGATTGTTATGAGAAATCCCCCATTTTTTTGGCAGTAAATTTTTTTTAAAACAACTGTGTAGTCCAAACAAAACATAATTTGGAGGCATATCCAGCCTGTTAGTGACCTCTGACTATCCAGGATAAAGTTTCTGTTCAAGACGTTTATAATCTAAAAAAGTCCCCAATTAAAAAACAAAAAAAGTCCCCCATAGAAATTAACCTGTGGTGACAGAGGTGAGAATGGGGTTTCCTTTGGGAGCAGGGGCCTATGCACTAGAATGAGTACAGGGAGGCTAGAAATGTCCCATATTTTGATCTGGGTGGTGGGTTATAAGAGTAAGGACACATTTAAAAATTCATCAAGCTGCAAATCAAAGAGCCGTACCCTTTACTATATGTACTTTTTAACTCGATTTAAATATAGAGTCCCCAAATCTGAGTAAAGCACTCTCTAGAGTGCGATTTCGGCGGTGCCGCTCCTTCCATCCAAAATTCCCTTCTGCCCCTCCCTCTTTGCACCCTGCTGCCACCCTGCCTATCCAATAAGAGGTGGCCCAGGCAAAACTTCTTCCAGGAAGGCTCTCCTATCCCAGGCTGGCCCAGGTCTGAGCTGGGCTCATCTGGCTACTCCCAGGCACAGCCCAGTGACTGTCATCTTCACACCCCACCCCCAGCACCTGTCACCTCCTTGTCTGCCTCCTTGGGAGCTCCCGAGGTCGTGGCGACAGAGGCTGTGTACCGTTCACTGGGGTCCAGGCCTAGCACACAGTGGGCGTTCAGCAAGTGTCTGACATTATAGCTCATCCTCCATCTGGCAATCAGCAAATAGTAGGATGCCTCCCAGCTCACCCCATCTCTATTTTCCTAAAGAGACAACATAGAATCTGGAAACGTGAGATCTGCAGAGAAAAGCCAGGAGACTAGCTGCATCCTGGGTGGGAAGCTGTGGGGGTGAAGAAACACATGCATGTAAGGATTTTAAACGTGATTCTCTTGCAACCAGCTGTGGTGACTTCCTACTGAGAGAGGAAGTGGGTATGTGTAAGATTATTAAGTCACCTCTCTGGCTGAAGCACCTCTAGGCCAGGGGTGCTCAAACTTTAGCGGGCAACAGAATCTCTGGAGGGTCTGTTAACAGTAGATTACTGGGCTCACCCCAGAGATACGGATCAGTAGGTCTGGAACAGGGTCTGAGAATTTTGATTCCTAACTAGCTCCCAGGTGATGTGCTAGTGCTGTGGCCCGGGGACCTCCCTGGGAGTGGCACCAGACAAGACCACAGCTGGGAAGTGTGAAACATCACGATGCATCGGTGTTCTTTCCTTTGCACATTTAACAAACTTTCATTAAGTCTCTACCAGGAGCAAAGCCATATAAAACATGCAGACATAATTAGAACGAGTAGCTGTCTTCTCACCTTTGGTCACCAGAAAATGGATTGCTACTCCTCTGTGCCCTTCACAAGATTTGCTGTTGAAGCAGAAAATGACACCAACTTTTTTTTTTTTTCAGCCATTCCCCAATACTCAAATGGTCTCAGGTTCAAACTCCTGACTCTGAGAATAAAGTTTTCAAGGTCCACTCCCATCAGTGAACTCATCTGCTTCTCCAAAGGTCTCCAATTAAATGAGCGATTTTCCTGGGTCTCCCTTCAATAAATCACCTTCTGATTTAATCAGAAGAGGAGATGGTTATAGTTTTTTGGACTCAGGGCTAGACGCAGGGAAGATGAATTTCCCTGGAGACCAAGCCAGCAAAGGGTCTCCGGAAGAGTCAGAGGGTAGAGGCAGTCTTCCAGCAGACAGGCAAGCACACTTCTCTGAAATAGCACCCTCTCCCTGTCTCAGGCAGGAGCCACATTCTGACATATTCAGTGACAAGTGAGTGCCTGGGCATTAAATCGAAATGGCCCACGGTATGGAATGCCCGGGCAGCATGCGGTTGGATTATTTATGCCCTGTGCACTTGTGGAAGCCGAGATTTAATTATTTATCTCGTGTTAGATTTCCAATCCTGGGCTTCCAGTCTGCAGACGAATAAAGCACCTCAGTTAAACTGCAGGGGGACTCTGGGTCACCACTCGGCAGGGGCCAGGAAACTTAGCAATTTCAGCACCCTGGGATATCATCTCACTCTCTAAGGATGTCCTCACGAAATTCAATCATGTGTGGAAGAGTTTTAAGAGTGCTTTGAAGTGACAACCCTGAAAAATTCAATTCTGTTCTCTCAATGACAATGTGACTCAGGAGGTGAAGCACAATGTTTCAACCACGGACACGGTACTCTTGCTGAAATGTCTTTCCTGACTCTCTCCTGACTCGTGGTAGGAGGCCACTGGCCAGACGTACTCTGATGCCTTGGGTAGAAGGTATTTCAAAATTGTAGGAATTCTCAAATTAAACGCCAGTCAGCTTCTCATGGACTGTGATTAAAATGCAAAACTAAGGTCTGTTATAACAGAACGAGTTCTCTTAGGGTAAGATCCAATTCGCCGTTGTTGAAAGGCCTATGGCTTGGAAATTACTTTTTAACCCAAACCATCCCCAGCTCTTCACTTCAAGCAGAGCAACTCAGAATTCAAACCTCAACTCTTCTCCATCGGTCTGTCCCTGAATTTGTAGCTTGAATCCAATCTTCTGTTTCAGTGAAACGGTTAGATTCCCATTTTGCCATATTTCGCTCTGTGGTGACAATATCACTTTTCACATATAATTCTGGAAGGCTTCCTAGGCTCTGCACAAATTTACCTACTACTTCATCACAGTCTTCTTCCCCTTCAAGGGGCCACTCAAACTTCCAACACAAGGGCCAACCCAGCACCAACCAAGATGACAGCCAAGATGACAGCGCCTGGGGATGGAATCAGTTCATTAACAGGAACAGGACGAAAAGGTTCTAGACTTTACTGTTTGCATGGCAGAATCATCTTCTTTTTGAGGACCAACCCTGCCTTTTGGTTTTGGTTTTATCCGTTGGTTCTCCCAAGACACAGGAAGTTGCTCTTTTTGTGTGCTTCTGTGTTTTGCATCATCAGGAGAACTATGGTTACAAAAGTGTGTGGCACACAGCAGGTGCTCAGTAATTAACTCTGAACGAATGACTTTCTACCAGAAAACACCCAGCCTGAGGACCAGATGGAAGTACAGGGGAAAGTCACAAGCTCTCATGCCACACAGATGGGAGCTGCTTCTCTTGGCTCTGTCAGACCCAGTTACTGAAAAGAAACTTAAGAAATTGAAACTTGAGCCAAATATATAACTGGTTCATTCTGTTGTACCAATTAAATGGGCTAAAACAAACTACACGAAAACAGTCAGTTTATAAGAGTAAGAATAATTTTTAGTCTATTCTGATACTGTACCAAAAACTCCACAGAAACCCTATAATCTAAACTATAAGTAATTAGTATGTTGGAAATAGTTTCATATACCCTGATAATCTTATGTATACTTTTTCACCTTTAATGAGTCACAAAACACAAAGTATTTTATTAAGTATCTGACAAAAATAGAATACACATCAACAATAATATATACAACCAAAACTCTCATATTCCTTTGGTACTTTACTTTGTAAAGAAACAACATGTCATTTAAAATGAGAGTTTCACTCAGGCAAGAAAGTAATAAAATCAGACAGAAATAATCTGCCAAAAGTTCAATTTTTAAATGGTCATAACTGAGATGGACAAATACCTAGCAACATACAATTTGCCCAAACTGACCCATGAAGAAACAGAAAATCTGAGAAGACCTATAAAAAGTAGGAGATTGAATCATTAATCTAAAACCTCCCAACAAAGAAAATCCCAGGACAAAATAACTTTATTGGTGAATTCTATCAAACATTTTAAGAATTAACATCAATCTTTCTCAAATTCTTCCAGAAAAATGATGAGGAGGGAACACTTCCTAACTCATTCAATGAGGCCAGCATAACCCTGATACCATAGCCAGACAAAGACACTACAAGAAAAGAAAACTACAGGCCAACAATATCCCTTATGAATATTGATGCAAAATCTTCAATAAAATACTAGCAAAGTAAATTCAGCGGCATAATAAAAAAACTCTGCACCATGACCAAATGGGATTTATTCCCAGAATATAAGAATGGTGCACTGTAAAATAGCAATCAGTGTAATACACGGCATTAAAAATATGAAAGAAAAAACCAACATGATCACCTCAATTGATGCAGAAAAGCATTTGACAAAATTCAACACTCTTTAATGATAAAAACATTCAGTAAACTACTAACAAAAGACAACTTCCTCAACATGATAAAGGCATTTATGAAAAACTCATAGCATGGGACTTCCCTGGTGGCACAGTGGTTGGGAATCCGCCTGTCAATGCAGGGGACACAGGTTCAGGCCCTGGTCCGGGAAGATCCCACATGCCACAGAGCAACTAAGCCCATGCGCCACAACTACTGAGCCTGCACTCTAGAGCATGCAAGCCACAACTACTGAGCCCGTGTGCCACAGCTACTGAAGGCCGCGTACCTAGAGCCCATGCTCCACACCACCGCAATGAGAAGTCTGCGCACCGCAATGTAGAGTAGCCCCTGCTCAGCACAACTAGAGAAAGCCCACGGGCAGCAACAAAGACCCGATGCAGCGAAAAATAAATAAATAAATAAATTTATTTTTAAAAAAACCAAAAAACCCATAGCTAACATCATACTCAATGGTGAAAGGCTGAAAGCTTTTTCCCTAAGATCAGGAACAAGACAAAGATGCCTGCTTTCACCATTTCTGTTTAACACAGTACTGGAAGTTCTAGTCGAAGCAATTAGGCAAGAAAAAAAAGTAAGAAGCACTCTAATTGGAAAGGAAAAAGTAAAATTATTTCTGTTTGCAGAGAGCATGATCTTATATGTAGAAAATACTAAATAGTCCATGAATAAAACTGTTAATGCTAATCAACAAGTCTGCAAAGTTGCATGATACAAAACCAACAAAATCATTTGCAGTAGCAATGAACAAACCATAAAGGAAAGTATTAAAATAATTCAATTTACAGTAGCATCAAAAAGAATAAGATACTTAGGAATAAACTTAACAAAGAAGGTAAAAGATTTGTACACTGAAAACTACAAAGTATTGCTGAAAGAAATTAAAGAAGACAGAAATAAATAGAAAAACATTCCATGCTCATGGATTGGAAAACTTAATAAAATTGTTAAGATGTTAATACTACCCAAAGTGATCTACAGATTCAATGCAATTTCTATCAAAATCCCAATGAAATTTTTGGTAGAAATAGAAAAATCCATCATAAAATTCATATGGAACCTCAAGGAACCTCAAGCAAAAACAGGGCAGACTAACACTTCCTGATTGCAAAACTTACTATAAAGCTATAGTAATCAAAATAATACTGGCATAAGGCCAGACATATATACCAAAGGAACAAAACAGAGAGTCCAGGGAAAAACTCTCACATCTATGGGGGAAAGGCCATCTTTTCAACAAATGGTGCTGGGAAAACTGGATATCCACATGAAAAAGAATGAAGTTGGACCCTTACCTTATATAACACACAAAAACTAACTCAAAATGGATCAAAGATCTAAACTTAAGAGCTAAAACTATAAAACTCTTAGAAGAAAACATAGGGGAAAGCTTCATGACATTGGATTTGTCAATGATTTTGTGGCTATGACACCAAAAGCACAAGCAACAGAGAAAAAAAATGGACAGGACTCCAAAATTTAACTGTTTTGTGCACTGAAGGACATCAAGAGAGTGAAGAGAAAACCCACAGAATGGAAGAAAATATATGCAAATCATGTATCTGATAAGTGGTTAACATGCAGAATATATAAGGAAATCCTACAATTCAACAACAAAAAAACAAGCAACTCAATTCAAAAATGGGCAAAGGACAAAGGACTTGAATAGACATTTCTCCAAAGAAGATATGTGTGTGGCCAATAAGCATATGAAAAGATGCTCAACATCATTAGTCATTATAGAAATGCACATCAAAACCATAATGAGGTATCATTTCATACCCACTAGGATGGCCATAATAAAAACAAACAAGCAAAACAGCAAGCATTTTTTGAGGACGTGGAGAAGTCAGAACCCTTGTTCATTGCTAGTGGGATGTACAATGGTACAGCCACTGCAGAAAACAATTCAGCAATTCCTCAAAAACCTTACCATAGAACTGTCATATGATCCAGCAATTCCATTCCTAGTTATATACCCAAAAGAACTGAAAGCAGGAACCCAAACAGATGCTTTTACACCAATGGTCATGGCAGCATTATTCACAATAACCGAAAGATGGAAACAACCCATGTGTCCACCAACAGATGAATGGATAAACAAAATACATACAATGCATGTACAATGGAATATTATGCAGCCGAAAAATGGAATGAAATTCTGACACATGCTACAATATGGGTGAACCTTGAAAACATTATGCTAGGTAAAATAAGCCAGACACAAAAGGACAAATACTGTATGATTCCACTTATACAAGATACCTAAAATAGGCAAATTCAGAGAGACAGAAAGTAGACTAGAGCTTACCAGGGGTTGGGGGAAGGAAGGAATGGAGAGTTACTGCCTAATGGATTCAAAGTTTCTATTAGGGATGATGAAAAAGTCCAGGAAATAGATAGTGTGGATAGTTATACAACATTACAAACGTATATAATGCCACTGAATTGTACACTTAAAAATGGTTATGTAAAAAAAATCCTTATGTTATGTATATCTTACCACAATTAAAAAAATGGCTTGAGTGCATTTGAAATTACTCATTTCCAGGGCTGTAAAATGACTGACATCATTCAGTTTACTGAACTGAAAACCCCTTTTCAGGATTTTTTAATACGCATGATGTGCAAGCGCTTAAAATGACGAAATCACTTTTAGAGAGTGACACAATTTGACAGTCAGATGAAAAGCCCATTCTAAATATTTGCAATCCAAAACCTTCCCCCTCCCTCTGATCGTGCCACAACCTCCTTAGGTACCAAGAATACTAAGAAGTAAAAACACAGTAACAGGCTTTTTACACTTTGTCTGTCGTCACTAAATACACAAAACGCCGTCACTGTGAGGCCAGACCCTACACTGTGGGACGAGAAGCAATGGAAGCAAGGCTCTCCCTGGAGTTTCACTTAAAGATTTTTAAAGACCCACTACCCCCCCACAGAACACCAAGGATTTCCAACAAATGGGGTGTAAAATAGTTACAGATGATTTTAATGAGAAACACAGATTAAACAGTTACCCTGTCAAAAGCAAGCAGCTGCTCTGAGGCTCCCGCCCCATGTGAGCAGGGCTCTGGATTCTCACAGGAAGCTGGAATTCTGGATTTCCTCCTCTTTCTCAGTCCACAGCCTCTTGATTTTTCTTCATGGCACTGATTAGCTGCCATCCTATTATCTCTGCATGTGTTTCCTTGTTCATGTCTGTGTCCCGGAAGCTAAGCCCCAAGAGGGTGGGTTTGTCTCTCTTTGCAGCCCTGTCGCCCCAGGACTCCAGCAGGGCCTGACCCACAGGAGACCTCAGTCAACATGCGCTGAACCAAGAGGCTCCAAGAGTTGGGCTGGATGACAGATACTTGTGTGGGTGGGAATGTTCTGTAACTTGACTGTATCCACATCCTGGTTGTGATAGCAGACTGTGGTTTTCAAGGTGTTGCCATTGAGGAAAACTGGGTAAAGGGTCTCTCTGTATTATGTCATACAACTGCATGTGAATCTACAATGATTTCAAAATAAAAAGTTTAATTTTAAGAAGCTTACCAAAATTGAAGCAAATAACACAAATGCCTAAATGACATCCTATGAAAAACCTGGCCAGTATTCTTCAAAGATATCAAGGGTATGAAAAATAAGGAAAGACTGAGAAACCGTCACTGGAGGAGACCAGAGACATGATGACTAAATGTCATGTGGGATCCTGGACTGGATCCTGGAACAGAAAAAGGACATTAGTGCAAAAACTGGGGAAATTTGAATAATGTCTATAATCTAGTCAATAGGATCGTACCCAACGTTATCTTCTTAGTTTTGACAAATGTAAGCTGGTAACATTAGGGAAGCTGGGTGAAGGCCATATGACAACTCTCTGTAGTATCTTTGCAACTTTTTATTAAATCTAAAACTATTCCAAAAGAAAAGCTTATTTTTTTTAAATATAGTGTGATAAAAAAAAATGCAGTGTTGGAGGAGAAACATCTGATAATGCACCAGGTAGTTAACTAGAAATGCACCTGCTTACTTTTCAGATAAAATCATGTAAATTTAAGCAATAAAAAAGTCAAGGTGTCTGCTCTTATAAACAATTATGCTGTGGTTTGAATCCACAATCCTTCACCCCAAATCCTTGGGGCCAGATTTGTTTTGGAATTTAGAATCTATCTGATTTCAAAGAACATGACACATGTGCTGTACGTGAAACCCCCAGCAGAGTCCAGACAGCAGTTTCTTATCAAACATATGAAGAGTTCTTCAGCAAGATGCATGAACAGTCACACCATGCAGGGTAAATGAACACCACAAACAGCCACCGTTCTTCAGGTAAGCTTTTGTTGCCAAAAAATTTTGCTAAAAACTTTCAGTTTTCAGAGCTATTTGGATTTCAGAATAGCAGATAGGGGATTATGGATTGCATTACTAGGATTCCAAATGAAAAAAGTTTTGACTTTTAATGTTAGACTTCCAAATTTCTAAAAATTATTACCACCTCAATTCTTTTTTCTCCCTCTCTCTCCTTCTCTCTCTCCCTCTTTTTTCCTACATTTAGGAGTCGCACTCAAGCCCCAGGGTGGCTTCTAGAATGCTGATAATATCAACATTTTATCTCATAATCCATGGCTGGTTAGAAGTGTGAAAATTCAACGAGCTATGCACGTATGATTTGGCCACTTTTCTGTGTGAACGTTAAATGTTGACAACATTTTTTTTTTTCAAAAGCAGCAATCACAGAATTAAATTCAAAGTCACAAAATGTTAACACCACAAGAAATCTTCTCTCATTTAAGATATGTAGTCCCATGTCCTGCATTCCACAGCTCTGGAGTGGTGAAGTGAGCTGCCCAAGGTCACAAAGCAATGCAGTGAGAGAGCTAAGACTCCCAGCTTGACTCCTAGGGCAGGGTTCTTTCCATTTTGCAAAAACATGAGATTTCTGTTTCAAACATTTGCTCTACAATATTTGTTACTAATTAACTGGGAAAACTGGTAATATCATCACAGTGGAGTTAATACCAAAACACTTTTTGCTCATTTAGATTTATTTTTTCCCTTGGAATTACTGAACTGATGTCTGGATCAGATGTCCCTGTCTAATTTGGTGTAACTATGCTTCTCTCTAATAATGTGTAAAACCATCAATGACCATAAATACAATTTAAGTGTTTTGTCACGTCATCCAACTCAATCATTCAGCTATAAATATATCATGGATGACTTAAATCACATTGATTGGGCTTGTCACTAAAAAAAAACAAAAATAAAAAACCCTCTGGTTAACTATGACATTTTTTTTTTTTTTGGTACGTGGGCCTCTCACTGTTGTGGCCTCTCCCGCCGCGGAGCACAGGCTCCGGATGCGCAGGCTCAGCGGCCATGGCTCACGGGCCCAGCCGCTCCGCGGCATGTGGGATCCTCCCGGACGGGGGCACGAACCCGTGTCCCCCGCATCGGCAGGCGGGCTCTCAACCACTGCGCCACCAGGGAAGCCCAACTATGACATTTTAAGGATGGAGAGGGAAACATGATTTGGGGGCCTTTGATTTATGTACTTTTAATTTCATACTACTTTCCTGGTCAGCACCATATGACTCAGCTTTTCCTTTCGTTGCATTTACAATCTTGCTCTTGATAGTTTATAATAGTATGCAGCTGAACTGGGGCAGTCCTGGAAAAAGCACTGAGCTTGTAAGGACACAATTTAATGATTTCTTCTCCGAGAGAAATAAACGATCTAGAAAGATGCAGAAAATTCCAAATGCCAGGCATCTGTAAAAACCTAGTTCTCTCAGATGGAATTATAATTTCCATAAAAGAAAAGCACAGTCACATCAGAGGTTCTCAACTGGGCTTCAAACTATGAACCCTGACATCAATGCTAAATTGTGTGTGTGTGTGTGTGTGTGTGTGTGTGTGTGTGTGTGTGTGTGTTTCTGGAAAGGAGGCCCATACATCAGAATCTCAAAGGGAGCCATGACCTTAAATAAAGGAGGGGTGAGGGAAGACTCACTAGCTACTATAAATAGCAGAAAATGAGGTCTGGGCATGAGACCCCTAGGTTCTATTACAGGTTTTACGAAATATCTAAAGAGCCCTGACAACGTAGTATAGCACTGTACTGTGGACCCTCTAGCAGCTCTGTGAGGCAGGCAGGAAGACCTGGCTCTGTTTCACAGATGAGGAAAGCAAAGAACTTTGATTAGCTCCATGGCTAGTAATTGTGGATGCAAGATGATGGGAATTCATACAGCATTTAAACTGATCCCCATCAGAGCTATACGCACATTTATGTTAAAGTACAGCTGAGGAGTTAAAAGTGTTCCCATCACATCAACCCGCACCACCATTCTTGAAACAAAATCTTACATTATGTAAAAGAATTACAGAAATGCAATTTTCAGTACATGAGTTTTAATTTTGTCTTATACAGCATGCAAAAAAAAAAAAAAAAAAAAAGCCCTGCTTTCTCATCCCCTCTATCCCCGCTCCATCCCTTTCCACTACCCAAGGCTACCTCAAATCCAACCTTTATTTTCCATTTTCCTTCCAGTCATCCCCTTTCCAGGCGCTAAATCCACCAAAGGTAGAAATGTCTCTCTCTCTCTCTGTGCTTTCCAAACCAGAAGTAGGGTGTCTTTTCCTGCCCACCCTCCTGGAGGTCTCCCCCTCACCTCTTTACCTCTCATTATGGATGACTAGGGACTTGCTAACCAAAATAGAAAAGAAAAATACATTCCATCGCTCCTTCCTATCTAGGTGTTTAAATGCCAGAGCTATCTTCCAGCTACCCTATGACCATCCTGCACACGGACACAGCTGTCAACAGAAGAACAGAAAACAAGAAAGTCCGTGTGAGTTTGACCTGACAGAAGACAGGTTTGTCACCAGTCTCTAAGTCAAAAATAGATCACCCACCGCTCAGAAGGGCACAAGGCACTTTTCCACTCTTATCTCAGTGGCCTCCAGCAGTTAGGTGAAATGCGCTGAGGCCTGATGGAATGAAATGTACAATCAGCGATATGCTTTCAAAATAACTTCTCTTTGACAGGCCTGCCAAGGACAAGAGGACAATGAATCCATAATGTTGCAAGTAAAAGCACTGAGCTTCCACTGTGATCACAAACCCCAGAAAGGCCAGGAGTGGCCCACACAACGTCTTCCCCAAATCCACAGCTGGTCCTATCACCTCATTTTACACACAGCATCCCCAGTCTGCACCTCATTTCAGACAAAGAAGCAGATCCAGGAACCCGTGCTAGAGCTTTTGTGAATCAACTCACTTCCCAAGATGGCAGGAGCTACCACGATCACCCACAGACGTCAGCAGCAG
Organism: Aethalodelphis obliquidens; assembly: GCF_003676395.1. Taxonomy (NCBI): domain Eukaryota; kingdom Metazoa; phylum Chordata; class Mammalia; order Artiodactyla; family Delphinidae; genus Aethalodelphis; species Aethalodelphis obliquidens. Next base: position 26,575,065 of record NW_020837955.1, on the reverse strand, counting down.
TTCTCTTTACTTGTCTCCTTCACAGTATTTTTTGGGAGTAATTATTTGGGGGGGCTCTAAGTTTCAAAAGATCTACATGTGACTCACGTGTGTGACGTTATTAGGCTGCTTCACAGACATTGATAAGGATACCTGGTGACAAAGTTATGATTCCCTTTTGTAAAGTTTTTGAAGTATTAATATCTTGGCTTTCCACTCCATCCTACAAGCAGGCAAGATGAACAACTTATGGAGAAATGGCATGCCAGCGTTTTGGATGCATTTTCTCAGTACTGGTGGGAACCTGCCTAAGCTGCCCCAAGACTTGGAGCACACATGTTTCTACCCTAAAGAAGGTAGGAATTTAGCTGCAGTTTTTGAGGCTCTGTCTCTTAGTGAATTCCGTCCAGGACAAGATCAGAAGTTCCCATATTTCTTGACTCTAACAATGTCTTGGGCAAATGAAAATTCTTTTCTTTCTGTTTTGTTTTTTTTTAAGAAATACTGTAGCAGAATTCTTTCTATGCATTTCTTTAAAATCTGAGTTAACTTAACTATTTCCCCCAAAATTAGTTAAAAAATCTTTCAAAGTGAGGAATACAACTCCGTTCCTTGTTACAGGACGTACCTTGATTTTTCTCTCTTCTTTCCATCATCATTGACTGAAGAGCCCTAAGAACATTTTCTGAAATCATCTAAAGGACTAACAAAAATGGAAGAGCCACACTCACCATTGTTCACTTCATCTTTCGTGTGGTGCTAAAGAAATAAGTTTTACAGGGAAAAACGAAGTTTCTCCTAGTTTAGAAAGCTGACTCAACATACTCATTTTGCGTTTAAAAGCAGATGCTTACATTTTGGGAGCCTGTTTAACTTTCTAACTGAGGCAAAATCATTTAAAATGACATTTTACTTTAATCTAGTAACGTGCATGCAAAAGCAATGAAACTCTGTTTACTTTCAACTCTGTTCCTAAGCCAGCTTTTTCACCCTTAAAGTTTCCCGACAAGTAGAATAAAAAGAAAGCTCTTAGCGAACAAGAAGGGAGGAGGAGCTAGTAACTTGGACCACACTCACCATTCAAACCTGATCTAGAATGTACCAGAAAATACTACAAACTCCTCCTCCAGCCAACAAGATGAATGAAAACCAGCTGCCAGCTCCCAACCAGCTCCAATCGCCCTAAGGCTGACACTCCCACTGCAACTCAACCAGCTGCGGGGTAGACTCAGAGTGTAAACTTGGCCCGTGCTTTGGGCTGAAAAGTAAAATTGCCTCTGCCATTAAAAAGTTAATGAGGGCTTCCCTGGTGGCGCAGTGGTTGAGAGTCCGCCCGCCGATGCAGGGGACACGGGTTCGTGCCCCGGTCCGGGAGGATCCCACATGCCATGGAGCGGCTGGGCCCGTGAGCCATGGCCGCTGAGCCTGAGCGGCCGGAGCCTGTGCTCCTCAACGGGAGAGGCCACAGCAGTGAGAGGCCCGCATACCGCAAAAAAAAAAAAAAAAAGTTAATGAAATGCAAACCTATTAGGTCTGAGTACACCAGATGCCCACAAAGTGGAAATCAGATAGAATAAAGCCAGCTATGAAATCAAGAGGGTGGTCAGGAGTTAGACGAGACCAAAGACGTCCCAAAGAGGAGATTGCGCAGCCACCTCAAAAATCATGACCACCGTAACCCAAAATATAAAAGAAATATCTATGAGTCCATACCGATGTAAAGGAACGGCTCTTCCTTACAGAAGAATTCCAGTTAATAAAGGTAAAAGAAATGAGTGAAATAGAAACTCATCATTAGAATACCAGTGATAATTGTTACAGGCAAGATCCACGAACGGAAGCTAAGATGAACAGGTGACACTTTGAGGAGAAACAGGACATCTGCATAATCTTAGAGTATCTGGCTTGAGACAGTCTTAATTACATAGTGGGGGGAAAACACGCTGCCTGTTTTCATAAATGAAGTTATATTGGACCACAGCCAAGCTCATTCAATAGTGTCTAAAGCTGCTTTGGGGTTACAACCGTAAGCTGAAGATTTGCAACAGACACCGTACAGCCTGCAAAGCCAAAAATATTTACTATCCGACCCTTGACAGAAAACCTTGGCTGATCCTTGTTTTTTGTTTTTTTTTTTGTTTTTTTTTTTGCGGTACAGGGGCCTCTCACTGTTGTGGCCTCTCCCGTTGCGGAGCACAGGCTCTGGACACGCAGGCTCAGCGGCCATGGCTCACGGGCCCAGTCGCTCCGCGGCATGTGGGATCTTCCCGGACCGGGGCACGAACCCGTGTCCCCTGCATCGGCAGGCGGACTCTCAACCACTGTGCCACCAGAGAAACCCCTGATCCTTGTTTTTAAAAAATAACTGACACTTCAAAAGTGTCGAGGCCATGAAAGGCAAGGCAAGAGTGAGGATTTGTCACACACTGCAGTAGACTACAGAGACATCACAACTAAATGCCATGTGAGACCCTGGATGGTCTTCTGGAATAGAAATAACATGCGTGGGAAAGCTGCTAAAATCTGAAAGAAACTCTATAACTTGATTTCAAATATTGTACCAATATTCCTTTCTCAGTTTTAATAAGTGGATTGTGCTTATGTAAGATATTAACACTATGGGAAGCTGGGTGAAAAGTATACAGGAATTCTCTGTATAGCTACTTGCTATTTTTGCAAATTTTCTGTAAGTCTAAAATCATTTCAAAATAAAAAGTTAAAGAATTGTGATGAACTCCTCAGCCTTGGTATGAGGCTGAGGGAACAGCAGCGGCCGTCTCGAGGCCAGCAGCACCTTCCAAAGTTTGTCCTTTTGGGGCTTAAAGGCAACTGTGAAAATAATTCCACTGTCACTCACACTTCATGCCAGCGACCTGAAGGCAGACGGGATTAGCAGAGTATTATCAATACTGCCTTTAAAAGTATATTATAGCTTGGATATTCCTGTACTAAAATACAAAGTACTTAATAAAAGGATGAACTTAGACATCTACATCTCTCCCATGAGGTCTGTCAAAGGCTAAAGCAACTCTAAGAGGTAGGTAGACAGGAAGATCGTCTTGGAAGAGTCACAGGGAAAGGTTTGGAGCGGACCCCACCGCAGAGGACACGGGTCTGACAGCAGGGGGAGATGGTGTGTTCCAAGGATGCAGGGCCAATTCTGTCACCAGCTCCTCATGCAGCCCTGATGAGGGAGGGAAATGCCTCCAGCAGAGATGTTCCTCTTCATTTACTCAAGGGCTTATCCCTGCAGGGTCAGCGAGGAGCGTTGAGGGTAGGGACCCCTGCTTCTCGCCCATCAAGCAACTGCCCCCCGACAGAAACAAGCCAAAGAGTCAGGATTTCCCACGAATTTTAACAAATCACATCTTATGATTTGCCACAAATTATGCCACGACAGAGAGAGAGAATCAGAGACAGAGATTACAAGAAAGAGAAGCAAAAAGAAGCAAAGGGGAGCAGGTGTGAGGTCAGGGGGAGCACACGTGTGGAGCAGGAAGGAGAAGTGTGGGTGCAGCTCTTCCCTGCAAGAAGCAGACGGACAAACGGACCCTCAAGGACCACCTGTCTGCCCCCAGGCTTAAGATCAGCCCCTGAGCAAGTGGACGAAACTGGGCAGAGGGGAAGGTCCAGATAAACCGGGCCAGGCGGATCTGGCCTCCCCCAGGGGCCCACTGCCCCGGGCCCCCATGTGAGCTGCCTCTGTGACAAGCACCACGGGACAGAGTCCCGGAGCCTGGGCTGGGGCACCGTGTGTGTCAGTCCTGGAGCTGGCCAGGCACCCAGGGCAGATGCTGGCTCCCAGCTGACCCCGCGGCCCACAAGGCCAGGCCATCTATCACCACGAGTCTGCTGGGAGCGACCCGGTAGAGCCTGGAGAACCAGGCTCTAAGCGCCTTTTCAGCTGACAGTATTCCTCCTCCCCCCCGGAGAGAAATGAAGCCTTGAGGTGGGGAAAACCGGGCCGTGGCCAGGGCCAGGCGGAAAGAAAGAGGAGGCGTTTTATGAATGGGCCATCTGGACAGGAAAACAGCCCTTCGGGCCCTCCCCGGGTGGGGCCGTCCCTCCTCCCTCTGGAAATTCTTTGAGTCCCATCTGCTCCAAAGGAGGCAACACACCCAGGGAGCAAACCCACCACCCACTCCCCAGCTTCCGCCCCCACCAGGAACATTCCAGTGGTTCTGCCAAACAAACTAATTGCTGTCTGCCCCGGGCCAGGCTGTGTGACAACAGGTGCCCAGCTCCAGGGCCACCACTCACAGTTTCTGGATTTTATTGTTGTTAACTAGCCTATATAATTGTTTTGAAAGTCATTTAAAAACAGCACTGTCCTACTATGTCCTTCTCTGGAAGCTTCAGACAAAGAGGCTAGAGGGGGCAGGGTCAGTCTGGAGATGAAATTGAGATGGAGGTGTCCTCCGACTGCCTCTGGCCTGAGATGGCAGGAGCTGTGAATGACAATCACCAAGTGAATGACTCAGTGGCCATCTGTGGGCTGGGCCTGTCTGTCTGGATGGGAAGTGTGTCTGCATGTGCCCCAGTCCATCAGGGCAGGGGGAAGACAGACCTGCTTTCCAGTCTCGGCCAAGCCCTCCCTCAGAAAACAGCCACCCTGCAGATACAGAGACCTCCAGCCTCCTGCTTTTACCTGCCCAGTCCTACCAACTGGCCCTCGGAGAGGATCTCAGCGTTCACAAAGCACGTTCACATAATCACATCTGACTTTCCAAACAATCCTGAGAGACAGGCACCACAAGCAGGACACCAAGACAAAGGGGGTTATGTGACGTGCCCAACTGGAGAACTACAATAACTGAAGCCATAATAATTATTAATAAGAAAAATGACAGCAGTAATGGACATTTATCGGGACGAACATTATGAGGAAGAGAAGTGGATTTACAGATGAAAAATGCAGGCTCCATTTCATTGATGCAAAAGCCAAGGCTCAAGAAGGCCAAGTTTCCCACCCAAGTCCACACGGTTACTTAGTGCAGTGTTCTGGATTTGAACCCAGAGCCTGCAAGCATACCCATTACGGAGCCCCCTTGTCTCGGAACATGGGCTGCAGCTGACCACAAGCTCATCTGTGCTCTGGGCCTGAATGAGCACAAACGAAGTCATTCCAGGAGTCCGTGGTATTGTTGAGCCTGGAACTTTCACACTTCTGGTCCAGGGCTCCCTCTACTGCATCGCACCATGAAAACGTCTTAAGTATGAATAAGTGATTCTACTCAAACATTCTCCTACTGCCCATTTCTTCTAAAATAAAATTTGGACCTAGAAAGATCCTTTAAGGACATCAAGTTCAACCCCTTCATATTCCAACTCCCCTAGTCTCAGGGAAGCCAAGCTCCTTGAATAAAGCAGATGCAGCAGAACGGAGAGTAGACCCCCATACCCGCCAGCCTTGCATGCTCAAGGGTGCTTTCCAGAACCAAACTGCACTTTACCAGAAATAAACAATGAGGGGTAGTCACCCAAACCCATGTTTTCCATGATGGCCCTGACTCCAGTGGAGGACATTCTCCAATGACACTGCAGTAGGTACGATGCTGCTTTAACTAAAATGAACCAAACTATGAGAAGATTCACTGCTAAACGGTCTCAGCATGGCCATGGACTCAAATGCGTCTTGAATTCATTTAGTGACACATTCATGGCCAATTAATGACAACTTGATGTATTTAAACACCTTGAAGCTCACATTTTTTGCATAATCATTCTTAATCTTTGTTCTTTGTTTAGACTTTCATAGGAAATTTCTTTTATACAAATAAACTTTTTAGTTTTAGTTCCCATAGCTCTATTTTCCCACGTTGGGAAGAAAGAACTCCTTTCTCTTCCTTCCTGTTACTTATCTCAATTAATGCTTTTATAGTTATCTGTATTTATTTTGTTTGGTTTATATTTGTTTTCTCCGTTAGACTGTAGTTTCCACCCACAAAGACCACACCTGTTCTGTTCATCACTCAGCACCTAGCACTAGTAAGTGTTCAATAAATATTTCTCTTAGTTGAATGAAGTGTCCCATGTGTTAGATGGGGAAGCAGCAGGCTCTGGAGGATGTGAACCCCCTTTTTCTTAAAGCAAAGCAATTCAGAAAGCCATTATTTTACCAACCAGGTTGACATTATTACCTTTGGACAGTCATCCATTACATGAAGACAAGCAATGTGCGATACATGCCCATCAAAATAACCAACTATTTAAGACCCCCTGTTTTAAAATGTACCTATCAGGAAATTTGGAAAATGAAACAGTGGGCAACACTCCGGTTTTTCCAAAATACCCCTTAGCACCAAATAGATTTAGCAAGTAGCAATCTGACTCTAGCTGTATTCAAAAACTTAAAAATTCTACAGCGACTCTGGAATTTTAATAACTTTTCACATTTTCAGAAACACTACATATTTTTTAACACCTATTTCCCTTTATACCTTCTTGCATTCCCAAATTTCAAAACCAATAGTGGATTAAGAGCAACGAAGAACGTTTGACAGTTCCAAAGAAACCAAATTGGATTATACCAAGGATACAGGCAAGAACAAACAGACTTATCACAACCAAGGAGACTGAAAATCAGAAAAAAACTAGAAACTGTTCTTTTTTGTAGCCCCTTGCATTGAGGCTTTTGCAATTCTTCGAAGAAGTAATGTTAAGAAAAACTACAGCCACCGAATATCACAGAGAAAAACTACCACGTGAACAGTTTGAAATGTGCAGGGATTCAAGCATGAGAAGCACGAAGTGCTGTTTCTTCATTAGTTCTGAGAGTCATATTTCTAAACAGCATTTCATCTTAGTGCACGGTTTTTCTTCTACTGTTCTTTTAAATATTTTCTTCAAATGTGTCTTAGTTATAATTATTCCATGCATCATTTAACTTTATAGACAATTAAATATGCAACTTTCACATATTTATGGTTCTTTCTAAGATGCAACCCAATTATCTGCGGTCAGCACCATCAAGAAGCAGGAAGTAGCAGAGCAAGGTTTCCCATAATTTCAGCAGATCCCAATGTCAGCCCCTGGAATGTACAACTGGCACCTTCCCTGTGCCAAATTTCAGTACAATGGCAATGTCCTGGTTTTACCCTCCAAGTTTTGGAGGACAAAGAGAAATGCAGTCTGTTCACGGAGCAATGCAGAACCACCTTTGGAATTTCTTTTTTTTTTTTTATGTTCCCATATCTCTTTCTGCTTGCGTCTCCCTCCCTCCCACCCTCCCTATCCCACCCCTCCAGGCGGTCACATAGCACCAAGCTGATCTCCCTGTGCTATGTGGCTGCTTCCCACTAGCTATCTACCTTACGTTTGGTAGTGTATATATGTCCATGCCTCTCTCTTGCTTTGTCACCGTTTACCCTTCCCCCTCGCCATAGCCTCAAGTCCATTCTCTAGTAAGTCTGTGTCTTTATTCCTGTTTCACCCCTAGGTTTTTCATGACTTTTTTTTTTCTTAAATGCCATATATATGTGTTAGCATACGGTATTTGTCTCTCTCTTTCTGACTTACTTCACTCTGTATGATAGACTCTAGGTCTATCCACCTCATTACAAATAGCTCAATTTCATTTCTTTTTATGGCTGAGTAATATTCCATTGTATATATGTGCCACATCTTCTTTATCCATTCATCCGATGATGGACACTTAGGTTGTTTCCATCTCTGGGCTATTGTAAATAGAGCTGCAATGAACATTTTGGTACATGACTCTTTTTGAATTATGGTTTTCTCAGGGTATATGCCCAGTAGTGGGATTGCTGGGTCCTATGGTAGTTCTATTTGTAGTTTTTTAAGGAACCTCCATACTGTTCTCCACAGTGGCTGTATCAATTTACATTCCCACCAACAGTGCAAGAGGGTTCCCTTTTCCCCACACCCTCTCCAGCATTTATTGTTTGTAGACTTTTTGATGATGGCCATTCTGACTGGTGTGAGATGATATCTCACTGTAGTTTTGATTTGCATTTCTCTAATGAATAGTGATGTTGAGCATTCTTTCATGTGTTTGTTGGCACTCTGTATATCTTCTTTGGAAAAATGTCTATTTAGGTCTTCTGCCCATTTTTGGATTGGGTTGTTTTTTTGTTACTAAGCAGCATGAGCTGCTTATAAATTTTGGAGATTAATCCTTTGTCAGTTGCTTCATTTGCAAATATTTTCTCCCATTCTGAGGGTTGTCTTTTGGTCTTCTTTATGGTTTCCTTTGCTGCGCAAAAGCTTTTAAGTTTCATTAGGTCCCATTTGTTTCCTTTTGTTTTTATTTCCATTTCTCTAGGAGGTGGGTCAAAAAGGACCTTGCTGTGATTTATGTCATAGAGTGTCCTGCCTATGTTTTCCTCTAAGAGTTTGATAGTTTCTGGCCTTACATTTAGGTCTTTAATCCATTTTGAGCTTATTTTTGTGTATGGTGTTAGGGAGTGATCTAATCTCATACTTTTACATGTAGCTGTCCAGTTTTCCCAGCACCAATTATTGAATAGGCTGTGCTTTCTCCACTGTACATTCCTGCCTCCTTTGTCAAAGATAAGGTGACCATATGTGCGTGGGTTTATCTCTGGGCTTTCTATCCTGTTCCATTGATCTATATTTCTGTTTTTGTGCCAGTACCATACTGTCTTGATTACTGTAGCTTTGTAGTATAGTCTGAAGTCAGGAAGCCTGATTCCTCCAGCTCCGTTTTTTGTTCTCAAGATTGCTTTGGCTATTCGGGGTCTTTTGTGTTTCCATACAAATTGTGCAATTTTTTGTTCTAGTTCTGTGAAAAATGTTTGATAGGGATTGCATTGAATCTGTAGATTGCTTTGGGTAGTAGAATCATTTTCACAATGTTGATTCTTCCAATCCAAGAACATGGTATATCTCTCCATCTATTTGTATCATCTTTAATTTCTTTCATCAGTGTCTTATAATTTTCTGCATACAGGTCTTTTGTCTCCTTAGGTAGGTTTATTCCTAGATATTTTATTCTTTTTGTTGCAATGGTAAATGGGAGTGTTTTCTTGATTTCACTTTCAGATTTTTCATCATTAGTGTATAGGAATGCCAGAGATTTCTGTGCATTAATTTTGTATCCTGCTACTTTACCAAATTCATTGATTAGCTCTAGTAGTTTTCTGGTAGCATCTTTATGATTCTCTATTTATAGTATCATGTCATCTGCAAACAGTGACAGCTTTACTTCTTCTTTTCCGATTTGGATTCCTTTTATTTCCTTTTCTTCTCTGATTGCTGTGGCTAAAACTTCCAAAACTATGTTGAATAAAAGTGGTGAGAGTGGGCAACCTTGTCTTGTTCCTGATCTTAGTGGAAATGCTTTCAGTTTTTCACCATTGAGGACGGTGTTGGCTGTGGGTTTGTCATATATGGCCTTTATTATGTTGAGGAAAGTTCCCTCTATGCCTACTTTCTGCAGGGTTTTTATTATAAATGGGTGTTCAATTTTGTCAAAAGCTTTCTCTGCATCAATTGAGATGATCATATGGTTTTTCTCCTTCAATTTGTTAATATGGTGTATCACGTTGATTGATTTGCGTATATTGAAGAATCCTTGCATTCCTGGAATAAACCCCACTTGATCATGGTGTATGATCCATTTAATGTGCTGTTGGATTCTGTTTGCAAGTATTTTGTTGAGGATTTTTGCATCTATGTTCATCAGTGATATTGGCCTGTAGTTTTCTTTCTTTGTGACATCCTTGTCTGGTTTTGGTATCAGGGTGATGGTGGCCTCGTAGAATGAGTTGGGGAGTGTTCCTCCCTCTGCTATATTTTGGAAGAGTTTGAGAAGGATAGGTGATAGCTCTTCTCTAAATGTTTGATAGAATTTGCCTGTGAAGCCATCTGGTCCTGGGCTTTTGCTTGTTGGAAGATTTTTAATCACAGTTTCAATTTCAGTGCTTGTGATTGGTCTGTTCATATTTTCTATTTCTTCCTGATTCAGTCTTGGCAGGTTGTGCCTTTCTAAGAATTTGTCCATTTCTTCCAGGTTGTCCATTTTATTGGCATAGAGTTGCTTGTAGTAATCTCTCATGATCTTTTGTATTTCTGCAGTGTCAGTTGTTACTTCTCCTTTTTCATTTCTAATTCTATTGATTTGCGTCTTCTCCCTTTTTTTCTTGATGAGTCTGGCTAATGGTTTATCAATTTTGTTTATCCTTTCAAAGAACCAGCTTTTAGTTTTATTGATCTTTGCTATCGTTTCCTTCATTTCTTTTTCATTTATTTCTGATCTGATTTTTATGATTTCTTTCCTTCTGCTAACTTTGGGGTTTTTTTGTTCTTCTTTCTCTAATTGCTTTAGGTGCAAGGTTAGGTTGTTTATTCGAGATGTTTCCTGTTTCTTAAGGTAGGATTGTATTGCTATAAACTTCCCTCTTAGAACTGCTTTTGCTGCATCCCATAGATTTTGAGTCGTCGTGTCTCCATTGTCATTTGTTTCTAGGTATTTTTTGATTTCCTCTTTGATTTCTTCAGTGATCACTTCGTTATTAAGTAGTGTATTGTTTAGCCTCCATGTGTTTGTATTTTTTACAGATCTTTTCCTGTAATTGATATCGAGTCTCATAGTGTTGTGGTCGGAAAAGATACTTGATACAATTTCAATTTTCTTAAATTTACCAAGGCTTGATTTGTGACCCAAGATATGATCTATCCTGGAGAATGTTCCATGAGCACTTGAGAAAAATGTGTATTCTGTTGTTTTTGGATGGAATGTCCTATAAATATCAATTAACTCCATCTCATTTAATGTATCATTTAAAGCTTGTGTTTCCTTATTTATTTTCATTTTGGATGATCTGTCCATTGGTGAAAGTGGGGTGTTAAAGTCCCCTGCTATGAATGTGTTACTGTCGATTTCCCCTTTTATGGCTGTCAGTATTTGCCTTATGTATTGAGGTGCTCCTATGTTGGGTGCATAAATATTTACAATTGTTATATCTTCTTCTTGGATCGATCCCTTGATCATTATGTAGTGTCCTTCTTTGTCTCTTCTAATAGTCTTTGTTTTAAAGTCTATTTTGTCTGATATGAGAATTGCTACTCCAGCTTTCTTTTGGTTTCCATTTGCATGAAATACCTTTTTCCATCCCCTTACTTTCAATCTGTATGTGTCTCTAGGTCTGAAGTGGGTCTCTTGTAGACAGCATATATAAGGGTCTTGTTTTTGTATCCATTCAGCTAATCTGTGTCTTTTGGTGGGAGCATTTAGTCCATTTACGTTTAAGGTAATTATCGATATGTGTGTTCCCATTCCCATTTTCTTAATTGTTTTGGGTTCGTTATTGTAGGTCTTTTCCTTCTTTTGTGTTTCTTGCCTAGAGAAGTTCCTTTAGCAGTTGTTGTAGAGCTGGTTTGGTGGTGCTGAACTCTCTCAGCTTTTGCTTGTCTGTAAAGGTTTTGATTTCTCCATCAAATCTGAATGAGATCCTTGCTGGGTAGAGTAATCTTGGTTGCAGGTTTTTCTCCTTCAACACTTTCAATATGTCCTGCCACTCCCTTCTGCCTTGCAGAGTTTCTGCTGAAAGATCAGCTGTTAACCTTACGGGGATTCCCTTGTGTGTTATTTGTTGTTTTTCCCTTGCTGCTTTTAATATGTTTTCTTTGTATTTAATTTTTGACAGTTTGATTAATATGTGTCTTGGCGTATTTTTCCTTGGATTTATCCTGTATGGGACTCTCTGTGCTTCCTGGACTTGATTAACTATTTTCTTTCCCATATTAGGGAAGTTTTCAACTATAATCTCTTCAAATATTTTCTCAGTCCCTTTCTTTTTCTCTTCTTCTTCTGGAACCCCTATAATTCGAATGTTGGTGCGTTTAATGTTGTCCCAGAGGTCTCTGAGACTGTCCTCAGTTCTTTTCATTCTTTTTTCTTTATTCTGCTCTGCAGTAGTTATTTCCACTATTTTATCTTCCAGGTCACTTATCCGTTCTTCTGCCTCAGTTATTCTGCTATTGATCCCATCTAGAGTATTTTTCATTTCATTTATTGTGTTGTTCATCATTGTTTGTTTCATCTTTAGTTCTTCTAGGTCCTTGTTAACTGATTCTTGCATTTTGTCTATTCTATTTCCAAGATTTTGGATCATCTTTACTATCATTATTCTGAATTCTTTTTCAGGTAGACTGCCTATTTCCTCTTCATTTGTTAGGTCTGGTGGGTTTTTATCTTGCTCCTTCATCTGCTGTGTGTTTTTCTGTCTTTTCATTTTGCTTATCTTACTGTGTTTGGGGTCTCCTTTTTGCAGGCTGCAGGTTTGTAGTTCCTGTTGTTTTTTGTGTCTGTCCCCAGTGGCTAAGGTTGGTTCAGTGGGTTGTGTAGGCTTCCTGGTGGAGGGTACTAGTGCCTGTGTTCTGGTGGATGAGGCTGGATCTTGTCTTTCTGGTGGGCAGGTCCACGTCTGGTGGTGTGTTTTGGGGTGTCTGTAGACTTATTATGATTTTGGGCAGCCTCTCTGCTAATGGGTGGGGCTGTGTTCCTGTCTTGCTAGTTGTTTGGCATAGGATGTCCAGCACTGTAGCTTGCTGGTCGTTGAGTGAAGCTGGATGCTGGCGCTGAGATGGAGATCTCTGGGAGATTTTCGCTGTTTGATATTATGTGCAGCTGGGAGGCCTCTTGTGGACCAGTGTCCGTAAGTTGGCTCTCCCACCTCAGAGGCACAGCACTGACTCCTGGCTGCAGCACCAAGAGCCTTTCATCCACACGGCTCCTTAATTGGGGATGATTCGTTGTCTATTCATGTATTCCACAGATGCAGGGTACATCAAGTTGATTGTGGAGTTTTAATCCGCTGCTTCTGAGGCTGCTGGGAGAGATTTCCCTTTCTCTTCTTTGTTCTCACAGCTCCCAGGGGCTCAGCTTTGGATTTGGCCCCGCCTCTGCGTGTAGGTCGCCGGAGGGCGTCTCTTCTTTGCTCAGACAGGACGGGGTTAAAGGGGCCGCCGATGCGGAGGCTCTGGCTCATCCAGGCCGGCGGGTAGGGAGGGTCACGGAGTGCGGGGCGGGCCTGAGGCGGCAGAGGCCGGCGTGACGCTGCTAGCCTGAGGCGTGCCGTGCGTTCTCCCGGGGGAGCCGTCCCGGGGTGGCGGGCTGCACAGGCTCCCCGGAAGGGGGTGTGGATAGTGACCTGTGTTCGCACACAAGCTTCTTGGTGGCGGCAGCAGCGGCCCCAGCGTCTCACGTCCGTCTCTGGGGTCCGCACCCTTAGCCGCGGCCCGCGCCCGTCTCTGGAGCTCCCCAAGCAGCGCTCCCAATCCCCTCTCCTCGCGCACCAGGAAACAAAGAGGGAAGAAGCGCGGCGCACCAACGCCCTGCAGGCCGTGTTCAGGCCACCAACCCCAGTCCTCTCCCGGCGCTCCGACAGAAGCCGGAGCCTCAGCTCCCAGCCCCGCCCGCCCCCGCGGGCGAGCAGACAAGCCTCTCGGCTGGTGAGTGCCGGTCGGCCCGATCCTCTGCGCTGGAATCTCTCCGCTTTGCCCTCCGCACCCCTGTTGCTGTGCTCTCCACAAGCTCCCCCACTCCGCCACCCGCAGTCTCCGCCTCCGAGGCTCCCCCACTCCGCCACCCGAAGTCTCCGCCCGCGAAGGGGCTTCCTAGTGTGTGGACACTTTTCCTCCTCCACTGCTCTCTCCCGCTGGTGCAGGAGCCGTCCCTATCCTTTTGTCTCTGTTTAGTTTTTTCTTTTGCCCTAACCAGGTACGTGGGGGGTTCCTTGCCTTTTGGGAGGTCTGAGGCCTTCTGCCAGCGTTCAGTAGGTGCTCCGTAGGAGTTGTTCCACGCGTAGATGTATTTCTGGTGTATCTGTGGGGAGGAAGGTGATCTCCGCGTCTTACTCTTCCGCCATCTTCCCGGAAGTCCCTCCACCTTTGGAATTTATAGTCCATTCCTGGAATGCTCCAGAAGGAATCCAGCACCTGGTATCTGTGTTGGCTAATTATGATTGCAAGTGACACCAAATAAATTCTACCTGAATCATGTCTTACCCTCATTCCTCCTTCTCAGAGGCCTCTTTATAGCCCAAGTATGTGTGAGAAATAGAAGCCCATAGTATCTATCATTTCCCGCCTGCTTACTCCCTGCTGGGTATTCTGCTAGGTGATATATATATTTATTATCTCATTTAATCTTCCCAACAACCCTGAAGTAAATATTACTATCCCTCCTTCATAAATGATGAAATCCAGGTTCAGAGAAATGACTTGCAAGGTTATAGCTACTAAGTAGTAGAGCTAGAATGTGATGAGCCCAGGTCTGTCTGACTTGAAAGGCTGGGATCCTCCAGAACCCAAGGAGAAGCAGGGACCATGTTAATCTCATCAAGAGCTCTTAACTATTACTAAGAGGTAGTAACACACTGTGGTGAAAACACAGACTCTAAAATCAGGCTGCCTGATTCAGTCCATTGGAATCCCAACTCTATCACATACCAGCTGGAAGTTACTTAACTTCTTTACATCTCCGTTCCTCTGCTGTAAAGTGGACATATTGGCAATTGTTTCATAAGGTTGTCTGAGGGTTAAATAAGATAACATATGTGAAGTCCTTAGAACTATGTTGTAAGCACACAATAAAGGCTAGCTGCTAACACTACGCTGTTGATGATGATGGCGACAGGAGTTTCAAGGATCAGCCTCTCTTCCTGACCTTGGGCTCCTCCCAAACCTAGACCTACCATCCTATCGAACCTTTCACCCACAAAAATTAACAAAAATCTTACTCTCCTAACCAGGCTCTCATCTCCTTTATTCCACAACAGTCTCCTCTGAGTATAACTTCAGTAACTTCACTTCCACTATCCAAAACCTGCTCATTCCTTCAAGGCCCCTCAAAATTCCTCCCCCTCCAGGAAGTCTTCCCCAAACACTGAGGCCCCACTGGTCTTCTCCTTCCAGACCATTTGCACCCCGTTAACACTGGCACTTAGATATCATCATCAATCAGCAATGCCCCATGAATACAAAATTATATCCTGTCTTGAAGCATTCATTTAATATTTTAGCTTTATTTGCCTTATTCCCACAACCTGGTTGCAAACTCCTTGAGGACAGTACGTGAGATACTTCTGTATCTTCTACAAGCAATGACACAGAGAGCTAGTGTACACACACACAGCAATATAAAATGGGCATATCCTCTGGTGGGGGAATCCTAAAACTACTGGCTTAAATTATTTTAAGATATATAACATACTTATTTGAGATAATTAAATTATTTCCAAGAGTAGAGAATGAACTCAAGAAAGAGTCTAAAGAGTATCATTCATTGACAGCCTCAAAAATACCAGACACTATGTTTGATCTTGAAGCCTTCAGCAGTATCAATCTTAATGCCTGCTCTTACTATCACCTTGTTAATATGCCAGCTTCCTTTATGCAATTGAAATTATGTGGATTAAAAAGCTTCATTAATCCAGTGAGTTTCTAAGTGTTCCACAAAGACTTGAGAGACACTGTTGAGCTTGTGTAGTCATGACACAGACATCCAGCTACAGGTTACATAATTCAAGTCTGCCCATCATCTGGACATGGGCTGGGAATTGAGAATAACTCTAAGAAGATACTCGCAACTTGTTTAAAATGCAGAACATTGAACCCCAACTCTAACTCAAAAGCAGTAGGGCAAATACAACAGCCTTGGATTGAAGAGCTCACAGTTGCAAGCAAAGTCCCAGGAACGTGAGAGCCAGGCACAGAATATGTGAACTGCTGATACAGTTATAGGTTTTCTAGTGGATTTTACAGAAAATAAGAATTGACCATGAACAATTCAAACAAGAATACCATCCTACACAGTTCACTTGTTATTAAACTCAGCCCTGCTGAGACAGGCTGGGACCTGGGACCTGGGACCCTTTGCTGCAGGGCTTGCACCTGGACAAACATCTCCTCCAGCAGTAAAATACAAAGAAACTATAAGGGACTAAAAAGTACTGCGTGCATGGGCAGTTGGGGAAAATTATGAACAAGATACAAAAAACCCCAAAAACCCAACTGCCACTTCTGAGGTACTGGGAGCAAAAGCAGGGTACTGCGCATGCCCCCTGCACACACCACCACCGGAGGGGTGGGCAAACTACCTAAGCCACCCTTCCAGCAGGACCCCTGGACCCGCCCCTACCCTCACCCCACATAAAGAACCAACTTGCCCCCCACTCAGAGAACAAGCAAGGGAACCTGTTACTTGTTTTCGCTCCGCACTGCTGCAGCAGGAGCCCCAGTAAAGCCTTGCCTGAATTTCTCATCTGGCCTCTTATCAACTTCTACTGGTAAAGGAAGGCTAAGCACCCTGGTTGGTAACACTTACAAGATATTTGCAGACTGATGGCTGTAAGTGATTTCTGCATTTCTTCCCATCGACCTGACACACAAAAGGACTGACGTGCACCCTTGAAGGGAGACCCTCTCTCCAGGCAACAGTTATAACAAGCAACTGCAGTATAAACCTCTGGGGCTGGTTAGGGTTGGGAGAGCGCACGTAACAATGTCAGATCCAGCCCCTGCCCCAAGAAGACACATCCTCAAACTGCCAAGGGAAAGCCAAGCCCCCAGAGGTGTGTCACACACAGAAAACGGTATTCCCTTTATATGTAACTCAACCTCCTGCCTTACCAAGCCATGACAATTTCAGATGGTGCCCTATTTTAGAC
Source organism: Aethalodelphis obliquidens (assembly GCF_003676395.1). Lineage (NCBI taxonomy): Eukaryota > Metazoa > Chordata > Mammalia > Artiodactyla > Delphinidae > Aethalodelphis > Aethalodelphis obliquidens. The sequence continues at coordinate 26,558,431 of NW_020837955.1, read as the reverse complement.
ACATCAATCCAAGAAAACCTCTAGAACCACTTCAGTCCCTGACACACAACTAAACCTCATTTCCTCGGGTTCAGTATAGGCTGATGTCCTCAAAAGGCAGGGAGTTGGAAATAAGTGGGTTACAGAATGCAGGTTTCCACTGTCAGCACTTCCTAATACTCTTTGCCTGTGGCCTTGGCCTCAGTATCTGATGAGGATTCTCATAATACTCAGGGCTGGTGAGGCTGGCACAGAACATACATTCAGGCATAGCTAGCAGAAGTGAAAGTTGGTACAAACTTTTTGGAAAGCCACTTGAAATACACACACACACACACACACACACACACACACAGAAAGCGTAAAAATATCCCCACACTTTGCTCCAAAAAATTACTGTAATGAGACTACAACCTAATACAGAGAAGGCTTTAGGCAAAAAGATGTTTACCACAGAATTATTTTTTTTAAATAACAAGAAAACCCCAACCATCTAAATATCCAACAGAGGAATGGCAGTTACACAGCCAATATGCATGTTTGTAAGAGAATGTTAAGTGAAAAAAAGCAGACTTCAAAATTCAACATTACAGTACAATTAAAACCAGGAAAAGAGGAAAAACTAATCTACGGATGGAAAAGGCAGGCAAAGGGACCATCCCAAACAGCAGCTGATTTTGGAGAGTGGACCGGTAAGAGGTTTTTTGCCTTCTTTTCTACTGTCCTATATTAAGCACTTGTTAAGCCCTATTTGCAAAACTGGCAAGGTACAGGTCCATGGTATGTCCCAGCAGGCTGGGGGCATTGGCGCCCCAAAAGCAAGAAGCTGTTTTCCCAATCCAGGAGGAAAGACCATCTCTCTGGGGCCACTATGCCCGTCCAGGCCTGGAAAGGTCTCCAAGCAGGGGGCAGAAGCTGCGGATGCAGCAGCTTCGGGGCGATGGCGAACAGTGCGGATGTGCGCGCACACCTCCCGGCGCCCTCCCAGGAAAATGTCAGGGGCCCAGACCACCATCCGGGGCTTTCGACCGACGACCCCCGAAAGCTCCGCGGGTCCGAGAGAGGGCGCCCGCCAGCCGGTAGAGGCAGTCTTGGCGGAGAGAGGAAGCTGAGTCCCGGCACAAATGACACACGGCGCATGGGAAGTCTCGCCTTCGACTGGCTCGCGGACATTTCTCAGGCTTCTAGAGCTTTTAAACACACACAAGGATTGAATTATTCGGAGAGCTCAGCAGAAACAATCAGGATTAAGGAGAGGAAAGCTGATGGAGCCATAAAGTGACAAGTGCTGCCACTTCTCCCACCCTCCAACCCTGGCCGCCCAGTTCGAGCTGAAACCCCACCACCGCCGGCACCCGCAGGGTCCAGGGCATCGCCACCTGGCGCGGAAGAACGCGCTCCACGTGCGCCAAGAAACGCGGGAGCAGCAAGCAGGGTCCCCTGCATTTTCCCAGGTAAAAGCAATCTTGGACACCCAAACCCGGATTCTACATTAACAGCCATCCATCCATCAAGAGAGGAAGAAGATTCCCTAATACAGGCCCTAAAATACCCATGTGTTTGCCCACTCCACTCCACTCCCAGCGTGGTGGAAGGAGAGGGGGAAGTCCCATTTAAGCATTCCAGTTCCTCAGAGATGGGTGGCTGACCTTCAGCCTCGGCACCTTTCCCACCCAGCTGACATCTGACCTTCAGACCGGAACCTAAAGGGATACAGGATCTCTGTTTTAAAAGTTTAAGGATTCCTGGGACTCCCCTGGTGACGCAGAGGTTAAGAATCTGCCTGCCAATTCAGGGGATATGGGTTTGAGCTCTGGTCCAGGAAGATCCCACATGCCCTGGAGCAACTAAGCCCATGCTCAGCAACTACTGAGCCTGCGCTCTAGAGCCCGCGTGCCACAACTACTGAGCCTGTGCTCTAGAGCCCACCAGCCAAAACTACTGAAGCCCATGCGCTTAGAGCCTGTGCTCTGCAACAAAGAGAAGCCACCGCAATGAAAAAGCCCGCACACCACAACAAAGAGTAGCCCCCACTCGCCACAACTAGAGAAAGCCCGCCAGCAGCAATGAAGACCCAACACAGCCAAAAATAAATAAATAAATAAATTTATTTTTTTAAAAAATTAAGAACTCCTAAATAATGTGAATAATCCCACCAGAATGGGTCTGTTCTGTAAATTAACATTATAATATCTACCTTTTCCAAAAAAGAGATTTTAAAGGGGGTGTTACTTAGAAATACTGTCAATAAACACGTTTAAATATAAAAACAAAGCGTTAACATTATTTCTATTAATTTTTAAAACCTTGAACTAGAGAGATGTGTTTTACAAACAAGCAGTGCATAATACTTTGAATACTCTCTTCTAGGCACTATACAAATATTAACTCATCCCTAATAATAGCCCCATGAGGTAGGTACTATGGTTATCCCCACACATGGTTATACAGAAGATGTAACTGAGGCAGAGAGAGGTTAAATAACTTGCCCAAGGACACACAGCTGGTAAGTGGCAAGTGGAAAAGCTGGGCCAGGCAAAGTGGTTCTCCTACCCCCTCATGAAAATCATGAGTTTCATATGCAATTTATACCCTCGTAAGTTACTGCTGACTTTGTAAACTGGTAAAACTTTATTGTAAAGCAACATGGCAAATATATCAAGAGCAAGGAAGATACTCATACCCTCTGACCTAGTAATCCCATTCCTGGGAAATATTCCAAGGCTCCATGTATGAAGATATCCATTACTATAGTATTAAGAGTGAAAAAGTGAAACCATAATTTTCTATCAGTTGGTGAATAATTAGATGCAATTTTGGTAGATCAGCTCAGTGGGATACCAAGCAGTCATGGAAAATTAAATTATGAAGATGATGCAGCTGCAAAAAAAAATACTTTTACAATATATTGTTAAGTAGAAAAAACTAAAGTTGCATGTACTATTTCAAAATATATGCACATGACCAAACATTAAAGGAATGAAGACAAAACAGGCAAATAAATGAGACTGACAAAGAGATCACTGGTAATTGTTTTCTTTCAAAAATTTCCCTTTATATTGTTACAGTAGAGCTGTTATAAATAAAATCTGGAGAAAGGGAAGTATGTCCTAAAGTATTTATGAGAATAAGCCAGATTTGCGCAAGCCTCGAGCATTCAGAAGGAAACTACTGAATCCTCAGAAGCTTCAAAGGGATGGTTCTATTGTATGTAAATGGTCCCTGAGCCTGGCTCCCCCTAGCTAGGGAAGGAGGAGGATCCTGCTGGCAGCTGGAATTAGCACCGCTCTCAGCAGCTGTGCTAGGGAACTCCAGCTGAGACAACACTGTGGGGATTCCAGGCCTAGCCTCAATCCCACAAATCATGATAACAGTGAAATAAGCAAAGGCTAATGCCAGAGGCTTTTCACATACAAGCACAGGATCTAAAGTGAGAAATTTCGGACAATTTCAGAATGTGCCACATTCTTCACTTCCTGATCTATCTGTGATCTATCTGCCAGGCACCACCCAACAGTCCCTGGGAAAGAGATAAGAGTGATCCTGACCATTTCTTGGATCCACCCTGAAACTCCAAGATGTGAAATCCTTAGCTTCTCTAAGGGGTCAAGTTGAGGCAAAGAAAAAACAAGACAAAAATGCTCTCCTTAACAAGAACAACCAAAGTGACTGAAAGGTTTCATAGGATGAATCATTAAATTCACTAAAGAATAATGTTGAGACAAGGTCAAAAGTAAGACAGAGGGCTTCCCTGGTGGCGCAGTGGTTGAGAGTCCGCCTGCCGATGCAGGGGACACGGGTTCGTGCCCTGGTCTGGGAGGATCCCACGTGCTGTGGAGTGCCTGGGCCCGTGAGCCATGGCTGCTGAGCCTGTGCATCCGGAGCCTGTGCTCCGCAATGGGAGAGGCCACAACAGTGAGAGGCCCGCATACCGTAAAAAAAAAAAAAAAAAAAAAAAGTAAGACAGAAATATCTGGAACAATTGAATAGGGTAAAATTGAATGGTTTCAAAGAAATGGCAGGGAGTTCCCTGGAAGTCCAGTGGTTAGGACTCCAAGCTTTCTCTGCCAGGACCCGGGTTCAATCCCTGGTCTGGGAACTAAGATCCAACGAGCTGCACAGTGTGGCCAGAAAAAGGAAAGAAAGAAAGAAAAGAAATGGATGTTATTTTGAATTCAGGAAGTCTGTTTATGAGGGGTTTGTCTGTTCACCAAATCCCAAGCAACTGCCTTATTCAGACCAGAAGAGCATCTTTCAGTCACTGTACTTAAAGACCGAGGCAATGTACCTCTTCCCACCCCTGCCCCTACCTTCTTTCACTAAATGGACGGCTGGGAGAGCCTGTCCCTTAAAATTTACTGCAACCAAGTCAAGGTACAAAGTTTTCAGAATTGAAAACAGCCTTCTGAGCCTAAAAGTGTTGTAATTTAATCCAAAATTTTATTGCAAAGATCATTAAAGCATGCAAATGGCTTGTTGAACTGCAGGCAAAAACCCATAAGAGATTTTTTCTGACAGATGGTAATGGTCTATAAACACATCATACTTCATTTTGATTGCTTTTAACAGAAAATGCAAATAATATACAGAAGGAGCTCATTGGTCAAATATCTTTCCTATTCCCCAAAGTAAAATGACCACACACACACACCCCACACACACACCTCTTCCCCATGCTCCCCTCTCAGACTCCACCTGGAAACATTTTCAAAGTTCTCTAGCCATAAACAACCTCACCATCAGCGGATTAGCAAAAGTAACTGGTATTTTAAATTAATCTTCTGCTTATCCTCAACGATGGCTTTGCTGCCATACCAAAAAAAGAGAAGAAAGTTTTCCCTCTGCTTAAAAATGACAACACCTTAAAAGGGGTTCAGGACAACAGGAGCTGAATTCGTGTAAAAGTGCAAAGAGAAATGACACAACCTGTACAAACTGTCAATGCTTTTTCACATAAAATCACCATTTAAAAAATCGCTTTTTGTGAATTCCCTGGCGGTCCAGTGGTTAGGACTCTGCGCTTTCACTGTCGACGGCACGGGTTCAATCCCTGGTCCAGATCTAAGATCCCGCAAACCTCGCGGCACGGCCAAAAACAAGAAAAAAAGAAAACAAAATCACTTTTCAAAAAAAAAAAAACCAAACAAACAAGGGCTAGGATTTATCATGATAAACAGGCTTCTCTTCCAAAAAATGTCCACAGAGAACTGCCCTAGCAGGAAGTTCAAAAAAGAGCCTTTGTCAGTCCCTGCCTTCCAGTGAAACTTTAGGCCAAAGAAAAGAGTTAGGATCAACTCTGCCCTCCGCCCTCCCCTCCCTTCACAGTCCTCAAAGAGCAGACATTAAAAAGATTTCAAAGAGAGAATTTAAGAGGGTTTCTGAAAGTTTTCCCTAGCACTCTCATCACTCATCATGAATTCTCTGGACAGGAATGACACTTGTTTTTTTCCCTCTCCCTCCCTCCACCTGTCGTCCCAAGTCTCTGTTGGTATGCTGGGGCCCATCACACTTTCTGCTTGAATGACAAAGTCTCCCCTGAAATCCCATGTCTCCCCTTCCACCCAAGTGGCTGCTTCTAAATTGGGGCCCGTAGAAAAATATGTACCAATTAGGGGCTACGTGATAGCTAAGCATCACAGAATAACCATAGGTTGGCTGGCGGGGTTTTCCCTTTGTTTTATTTTTTTCAGTATAATGACTAGCTCACCTTGACCTTCCCTAATAACCTTCTATGGAGTTGGGATGGGCAAAGACAGGCAAACTCAGATAGCTGGGGATCAGCAAGGTGCCCCTAATTTCCCTTTGGGCCTCCCCCTGTAGGTAGACCCAGTCACAGCTCAGAAATTCCAGGCGGGATGCTTGGCATAAGTAAGTAATTGAGTTAAGGGAGATCTAAAGAAAGACTTCACGTTCACATTCATATGCTAAACTTGGTTAAAAATAGGCTCAAGGAGGACCTGACTTCACTTTTAATTTTAGCCTGGTGATGAACATGCCCTAAAGACAGAAAGTCACCAGGCATTTTCCTGAGGGCAGCAATCTTCATGTTTTTATAAAAAGGAAATGCAGCATGTTCTATTAATAAAAGTGCTGTAGCCTCAGTTAAATCTGGACAGTTCGTAAATCAGGGCTCCCGCGGGCTGAGCTTCCCCAGGCCAGCAGCTCCCTCACACCCAAGCCCCCAGCAAGGGGGCCGGTCACATGCAGCGGGGGAAAGTGAGCCCGACACCCAGGGATCAGAGGCCACACTCGATCAAAGACCACAAGGTATGGTTCCTGGACACTTCACAGGGGACCAAGTGCCTCAACCAGGAGCATTCGCCAGGAACTCTTTTAAAGGGCTCCTGCAAAGATCCTCATTGCCAGGATGGAGCCCGGTGTGTCATGAGATTTAGTGAGGCAAGGGGGACAGGTTGTGATTGTAGGAGGTACACAGGGTAGAAGGCAGAGAAAATGTGAGGCTTCCTTCAGAAAGGACAGGCAATTTCACCTTTTCCTTCCAATCTCAAAGATGGCGAAGTTAAAACTGGCCTCTGGCTATCCAGCTGGACCTTTCCATGGACCCACGGAAGAAGGATCCTCTCCAGCTGCATTGGCTATCAAGCCGCGCGACAAAATAAAATGTGGCCAGGTGGGGAAATCACCACCCCTAGAGCACTGAGCCTCCTCACCCAGGCTAACTGGTAATTCCAAACTTGGGCAAGGCTGCCCCAGGTCCTGGAGAAAGTGCTAGGGCTAGGGTGTGTGTGTGCGTCCAGGTCACAAGGCACTTCCAAACTCACAATCCCCAGCCCAGCTTAGGGATTCCTAGGACCTCAGTGAATTGCTCTTCTGCTTTCTTGTCTGAGTAAACATTTGAGGGCTCATAAACTCACATAACCCTCCCAACAACCAGATGAGATTGGCTGAAGAAACCGAGGCACAGAACAGTAAGGTCACACAGTTAATAAGGGATGGGCCATGCTTTAACCAGGTCTCTCTCAATCCAAAACCCAGGGGAGTGCAACAGGAAAGGCCCAACAAAGTCAAGGTGGAAGGTATGCCGTCTTTTTCCAACTTCTTGCCTTTCACTTGGGTAAATTTCCCTCCCTCAAAGGAAGAAAGCTCTAATGTTTTGGTTCTGATTTTTGTTCTTATTTTTCTTTCGCCCCCAGTTTTCCACGTTTATATTTTGACCACTTGTAAAATCCTATAAACCCTCAATCTAAACAATGCCACGATAGCCTGAGCCATAGAAAGTCATAACATACAGGGAAAAATGGAGAGACCTTGATTTGGGCTTTGTGGCCAGACAGATGTGAGTTTGCATCCCAGCCCTTCTCCTTGCTAGCCAAGTGACTTCAACAAGTGTATATACTCCACAGCCCCAAATTAAATTCAGGAGCAGCTGAAATCAGAACTGGCCAAATGACTGAGCTGGTAGCTTTTTTTTTTTTTTAACTTTTATTATGGAAATTTTCTAACTATACAAAGGTAGAGAAAACAGTATAATGAAGTCCCACGTACCCATCACCCAGCTTCAACAATTACTAACTTTAGGTCCGCCTTGTTTATTACTCTGTACCCCTACCCATTCCCACCCTCCACACTATTATTTTGAAGCCAATTCCAGATATATCATTTCATCTATAAATTGGTATCTAGCTCTAAAATATAATATCATTTCAATTTTAACATAATTTCAGTATATTTATCACAACTATAAATAAATCAATAATTCTTTAGCATCAATATCCAGTCTGTTCAAACGTCCTAAGTGATTTTTGTTTTGGATACTACTTTATTCATATGTGCATACTACACTTAATTTCCACCCCATAGCAAGCACCAGCCAGAATGAAAAACTGTAGAAATCAAAGTCAATTCTATAACCTGTAAAAATAAAGGCCTTTATTTAATCAAACCTAACCAGTAGCTTTCATGGGAGCTTTTGATATTTAAAAATTTTTACCTTTAGATCTTGTGTTTCTCTGGTAGAGCAATTTTTAAAATATTTATTTAACACCTACTATGTGTTAGGTATTCTAGACCTGGGGCATAGTTTGTTTTTTAATAGTTGGTTTGTTACAGCTAAGATCCAAAGATTATAGGCCCCATAGATGAAACCACCTGCAGTTCTTACTCTTGTAATTTATTTGTTGAAGAAAACGGGTCTCCTGGCCTAAAGAATGTCCACATTCCAATTGGTGGATTTTTACCTCCATGGTGGTTTCTTTTTTTTTTTCTTTTTTTGCGGTACGTGGGCCTCTCACTGCTGTGGCCTCTCCCGTTGCAGAGCACAGGCTCCAGACGCGCAGGCTCAGCGGCCATGGCTCACGCGCCCAGCCGCTCCGCGGCATGTGGGATCTTCCCGGACCGGGGCACGAACCCGCGTCCCCTGCATCGGCAGACGGACTCTCAACCACTGCGCCACCAGGGAAGCCCCATGGTGTTGTTTTAACATGTTCCTCTGTCTTCCGTATTTCCTATACACAGATAGTTAGATCTCAAGCCTGGCATAGATTCAGGTTCTATTTTTGATGGTGCTGTGTACTTCCTGCTGCATCAGTAGGCACATGATGCCTGGAAGTCTTTCTTTTTTGTGACATTAAGATTGATCAGTAGGTTTAAATGTCATCAGCCTGATCCATCCATTACAAAGTTTCCCATCAGCTTCACCTAATGTTTTAGCAGCCATTTAATAACCATGTTCTCTAAATTCATTATTTCACTAGGGGTTACAAAATAGTGATGTTCCAATTCTATAATTCCTTCTGCATTTATTAGATAGAATTCTTCTACAAAAAAGAACTTTTTCTCATTTACAGTTTGGATACCCTAAGGTAACCAATAAGAAAGGACAGAATGAATGTCTGATTCTTTCCCTTTCTTGGCCAGTGCAGAATGAGTTGGTTTCCCAACCTTCTCCAGTGAAAAATCATTTAATTTTTCACTCATGAATTTTACACTTTGGAACATGTTTGATATATGTGAATCCACTATAGTTATTCTTTTTAATTGCTCAAATTATTCCATATTTGGGCACCAGGAGGCCCTTCAACTCATCTCCAAAGTCCTTTTGACATGACACAAGTGGTCTTTGATTGCTTCTTTGCCTTCTGATGCAAGATACGCCCACTCATTTTGTACATTTCCTGTTCCAGACCTGGAATCAGCCATTTTTCTCAGGATTCTTAGTCCCTTTTAGTGGGGAATTGTATTTAGAGGCCACAATCCAGGTGTTACAAGTGCTCATTGTTACTGAATTGGTCCTTATTTCTAGGCTTTTCATTGGACAAAGTTAGGAAATACTTTTTCACTTGCTAAAGAGAAAAATACATCAGGAGTTCATACCAAAATTTTCAATTCAAATTTAAGATTACAGGGTTTTTACTTAACATCTTTTTTTTTTTTTGCAGTACGTGGGCCTCTCACTGTTGTGGCCTCTCCCGTTGCGGAGCACAGGCTCCGGACGCGCAGGCTCAGCAGCCATGGCTCACGGGCCCAGCCGCTCCGCGGCACGTGGGATCTTCCCGGACCGGGGCACGAACCCGTGTCCCCTGCATCGGCAGGCAGACTCTCAACCACTGAGCCACCAGGGAAGCCCAACATCTTTGATTATAAAATTGCTATCTCTTTTCTATTATGATAAAAATATTGCTTTCTGATGAGTTTAACATAATTACTATATATATATATACACATATATATACATACACACACACACATATAAGTGATCAATTCCAAATAGTAATACCAATATTATTACTAACAGTATTACTGACAACAGCTTAAGATTCTTTTGTATTTGTTTTGTCCTTAAGATATATTCCACTCGAGATGTATAATCAAATTACTGCGTTTTAAAGTTGTGTGGAATAATTCTTTGTGTGATTAAGCTACCAACTTGACACATAAATTTATTTCATTTTAATCTTGATTTGGGGAAGTTATTTTTTCTATTTTAATTAAAGTTTGTTTGTAGTTAAGGAAAACATCTATAGGGTTCCAAAGTCAAATCTATAAAACAAAATACATTGTAAAAAGTCTAGATTCTATCCCTGACCCATCCATCCATCTATTTTATTGGTTTACTCTTTCATTTCTTTTAATTACAAGCAAATATATATGTATTTCTCAGATAAAAGGTAACAGGCTATCTATTATTTCTGCACCCTGCTTTTTTACACTTAACAATATACCCAGGAGATCATCCCACAGCCGTAGCTGGATACAGAGATCATTCTCCTTCCTTTCGATAGCTCTATAGAAACCCACTGTATGGATGTCCCATAGCTGACTTAACCCATTCCCTATTGATGGACATTTGGGTTGTTTCCAGTCTTCTGCTATTACAAATAATGCCACCACAGAAAGGCTTCTGCATATGTCTTTTCCTATTTTTGCCTGTGTATTTTGGGGATAGATCTTATAAACAGGATTGTGTGGTCAAAAGAAAATGCACATGTAATTTTGCTAAATATTGCCAAATTCCCCTCCTTAGAAGTGGTACCATTTTTATATACCCACCATGAGCTGATAATTTTTACATGCTGACTTTAATATTAAAAAATCTCTGAAATCTCAGGGGCCTTAATTAAAAATCCCTGAAAGGGGTTTTCATGAAGCCCATCTAATTCATTTCTCCATGTTCTGGACAAAGGAAATTTCTTTTGAGAAAAGGCAATGACATGCTCAAGGAACTGCCTTCACCCCTTGCCTTTCTGACCTAAATACGCAATTTACACATAATTCTTTCTATGTCAGAGAAGTTAGGCACAGTATTAAATATTCGGATTGAAAATATCATAGGTTAGTTTAGGTCTTTGTGAACTACAAGTAGTTCCCTGAAATGAAAACTCGAAGTTCGTGGGTGGCGAGCAGGGGGCTTCTCAGTGCTCTCTCCTTTCCTGGTCCCCTTTCCTCCTTTTAACAAATCACAGATTTGATGAGGATTGCGACGGTACCACAGGCAGGTGCTGGCTCCTATCCGCACCCACACCGCTGAAGAGCATCTCCCCTGAGCGCCCCTTTCCCTACAGTACCCTCCCAGCGTCTGAGATTAGGCACTTATCTCATTCACTCCTCACAATAACACTATGAGGTGGATGCCCTAACAACCCCATTTCACACCTGAAGAAATGAAAGAACAGAGAGGTTAAGTAATTTGTTCAAGGTCACACAGCTAGCAAGCAAGTAGGGAGCCAGGATGCACACCAGGCATTCCAACTCCAATACCTACCTTTAACGGCTGTGCTGCGGTGCTTCTATGTTTCAGACCCTCATCACCTGTCGCCCAACTAGTGCAGGGGCCTCCCAACTGACATTCCCCATCTCTAGGGGCACGCCTACATGCACACACACACACACGTGCACACATGCACACAACTCTGCCAATTATCCTCCCTTCTCCAATACCCATGTAATCTTTCCAGAACACCAATCGCATTACATCAGACCCCTGCTTACAAATGACTACTCAAAAGATAACATCCAAACTCCTTACCTTGAGAAACACAGTTCTGTATCACGAGCATCCTGCCTTTTTTTACATCCTCAGCTCTCGCCATTCCCAGCCACTCCATCCCATACCCGTGCCCATTAGTTAAAAACACACTCTGACCTCCAGTCAAGTGGAATTACTCTGAGGCTCCCAGTTCACCAAGTTTTTTCTTATCTCTGAAAATGCATCTCTTCTCCCACCTCCATCTAGACCCCACCCTCCCCCATTCACTTGACAAGCCCTTAGGCACAGACTCAGAATCAGCTCAGGATGACCTCCTCAGACATCTGGGCTGGTCCTTCCTGGACCCTTCTCCTCCACCCTCCATCCCCCCTACAGCACCTGCTACGACAGAGTCTCACTCTCACATCCTCTACCCACTCAACCCTCTTCTCCACTTGCACTCAGAGGTAATCATTTTATCAGGTCTTCTTTTTGTTTATTCTTCCAGTAATTTTTATGCAACAAAGGAAGATGTGAATATATATTTATATATTTAAGAATATATAAATGTTATACATAATATATACATATATTTTACATAATAATATTATATATATTCCTATTCTCCCCTTTTCTTACACAAAAGCTAGCCAACTATGCACACGTCCTGCACCCTGCTTTTTTCTATTGATATATCTTCGGGATTTCTCTGTTACAGCACACAGAGATGATCCTCCCAGTATGGGAGGATACAGCCATATTTGTTTATTAATCCCCTGTTGCTGGACATGGAATAGAGTACATCCCCTGTTTCAAGGGACTGAGTGAGACCCAGTCCTGCTGCTTTTCGTCCAACATCAAGATTCCACCAAGCGCACAGCTCTGATCTCTGCCAAAGAGAGTCCAATGGGACTGGCCACTGCTGGAGCCAAGCCATGATAAGAGCACCAAGTCATGATGCAGGTCCAGGGGGAGCAGCCCACGTTCTGCACCTTCTTTTACTTCCAAGAACCACACAGGAGTGGAGGTTAGGATCCTCTAACTTCTTGCACCTTCATTTCAGTTTCCTGAATCACAGAACTCAGATCCTGCAGCCCACAGAGTTCACATCTTAGGTGGGCTCAGACAGGAAACAGATGCCACCATGTGTCAATGACTAAGCTTGGCATTTCATCTAGTCATTCAACAAATATTTGGTGAACTGCTTCTAGCAACCAGGTATTGTTCTTGGGGGCTGGGGGTGTAAATCACTGGATAAAACTCCCCAGCATAGGCAGGATGGGAGGAAATGTAATAGACAATAAAAACATAATAAATAAGTAAAATAAGTAAATGATAGTTTGTTTGAAGATAACAAGTGCTATGGAAAAAACAGAACAAAGTAAGGGAGTTTGGACTGGAAGATGCAGGATGCAATTTAAATACGGTGGTCAGAGTGGATCTCAGTGGCAAATCGTGGCACATAACTTATTTTCTGGGCAACTCCTTTTTGCAGCTGCCACAGGTCAACTGTCATTACCATCGCCACAATTAAACTGTTGTTATCACAATGTCAAGGTAATAATAAAGTATCCGAATGCTGCAATTGTCTTGAGTTGTGTTGTTCTAGAAATTGCTTGAAATAAGTAGAGTGTTCACTTAGGGCTTAAAAACCTTTTTTGTCATAAGAATTTCTGTTGTTGAAAACTTTGATGCCATGGGGCTTAAGGGGTGTTCCAGGTGGTCATGTCCACCATCTCCCCTATTTGAACTGAATCTCACAGAAGAAATTCAGCCTGGAAACTGCCTGTACCTTTAAAGGCACAATTACGCCCCTGGCTGGAGATGGCCAAGTGAGACAGAAAGCCAGGTTACGCTATGACAAACATGTATTCAGCGTGTTCTTCCTATATTCCTGTCCCTGTGTCATGTCGCTGACTGTTACACTCAACCCCGCGTCCTGTAAGAAGCCCACACTCTCTCAGAAACCCTGCACCTCGGCTCACGTGTGCCTTGAAGGTGGAGCCCAGACCAGAGCTTGGGCTTCTTGCTGCCTGAGTTTGTGGCTCACACACACACCACCACCACCACTTAGCCCACCTCTCCAAACACAAAGGCAGACTAGCTGTGTCTCTCCAGCCCTTTCAGACTGGCAACCCAAAGAAAGCGTAAGTTGGAGAAAACCAAGCTTTGGTCTCACGTCAATTCTCAGCCATGAGACCCTCCTGTGATGAGTGGATTTTCTCATCACAAAGTCACTGAGATCAAAAGTTAGGTTGCAGGTAACTTGCTCCTTCTCTCAGGTGTTCAACAAACTAGGTGTCAGGGACCCTGCCAGATGCTGAGGACACCAAGATGAACAACAGTGGCCCTGCCTGCAAGGACGTGGCAGGGCCTTTAGAGGAGATCCACAGAGGTGAGCACGGGGAGGCCACGGAGCATGATAGGAAACAGGCACCCAACGCCCCCTTCCTGCCTGGGGCCAGGGAAATCTCCCTAGAAGAGGGGAGTCAGCAGAATCCATGAAGACAAAAGGCATGTTCCAGTTGAGGACAGGGAAGGTGGTTCAGGTGGACGAAGCAGGAGGGCAGCCAAGACAGAACAGCAAGTCCAGACTGGAGAGCTAGTGGGGGCAGGGCCAGAAGGGGCTTCTCAGCATCCGAATCTCGAGCTACAGGCAATGAGAAGGCACCGCAGGGCTTTAAGTAGCAGATGACAAGGCGAAGGCTGTGCTGGTATGGAGAAAAGAACAGTCTGAGGACAGGCTCCATCGGAGACAGGGGAGAAGCTGAGAGGCCTGAGGCAGCGGCAGTGGGCACGAAATGTGGGTAGGGTGTTCTGAAGGAAGGGGACAGCGCAAGTTGGAATGGGTCAGAGGGCCTGGCTCTGAGCCTGGGCTCTCCAGTCGCTGGCTTGAGGACCCTGAGCTACCAGTACTTATTTAATCCCTACCTACTTCACAGGGTTGTTGGAGGATTAACAGTGCCTTGTGAACCGTACAGCATGGCAGGAAAGCAGAGCTGTCCACTCACCCCCTGCATTGCTGCATCTGTAGACCCCTCGTCGCTAGGAGACTTAAAGTTACCCTCACAGGCATGTATGTTTTCTCTGCTCACTTAACTTCTCTGGCAGCTGAGTGGTCTTTGGTAAATCTGGTCTTCCTTCTGAACCTGGCTTCCTTTTCTACAAAACAAGATCACTGAATTAGAGGATCTCTAGGGTGCCTTTCAGCTTGAAGTTTTGTTTTCTTATTCATCTTGTATCCCAATTTCCAGGGTAATAATTATTTGTCAAATGAAAAATTATTGAAGGATGAGTCACCAATAGAAGGAAAATAAGCTAATGAGTAACTGACACTGAAAACTTAGATGATAAAGTGTGTTCTTTAAAAGCCTTGAAGGCTCATATTAATAAGTTCCATTCAAAGACACAGTCATAAAAATTCAAAGGTGTTTTCAACCAAAAAAAAAATGATTCTTATGTATAACATCTGTGCTCCCAAAAGGTTAAATTATCATTGGCCTAGATGTTTACCCAAGAAATCTAAAAGACATGTCCACTTTAAAACTTGCAAAGGAATATTCATATCGCTTTATTTGTAATAGCCAAAAAATTAGAAACATCCTAAATGTCCATCAACAGGTGAGTGGATAAATAATTTATGACATATCCGTAAAATAGAATACCACTCAGCAATAAAAAGGACCAAACTTTTGATATATGCAAAAGAACAGACGAACCTTAAAATCGTATGCAGAAAGAAAACCCACAGAATGGGAGAAAGTACTTGCAAATCATCTATCTGATAAGGGTCTTGTATCCAGAATTTATAAAGGACACACAATTTCACATCAAAAAGATAAACATCTCAATTTAAAAAGAGACAAAGGACTTGAATCGACATTTCTCTAAAGAAGATATAAATACAACAAGCACATGAAAAGATGCTCAACATCATTAGTCATTAGGGAAATGCAAATCAAAACCACCATGAGATACTACTTCATACCCACTAGGATGGCCATGATTTTAAAAAAATAACGGAAAATAACAAGTGTTGGCAAGGTTGTGGAGAAACTGGAACCCTCATTCACTGCTGGTGGGAATGTAAAATTGTGCAGCCACTTGGAAAACAGTTTGGAAGTTCCTCAATAAATTAAACACAGAATTACCATATGACTCAGCAACTCCACTTCAAGATACATACCCAAAAGAATTGGAAACAGATGTTCAAGCAAACACTTGCACACAAAATTCATAGCAGCATTACTCACAATAGTCAAAAGGTGGAAACAGCTGAAATCCATCAACTGATGGATGGAAAAACAAAACACTGTCTATCCATAAAATGGAATTTTACTCAGCAACAAAAAGGAATGAAGTACTGATACATGTTACAACATGGATGAACCTTGAAAACATTATGCTAAGTGAAAGAAAGCCTGATACAAAAGGCCACATATTGTATGATTCCATTTATATGAACTGTCTAGAATAGGCAAGTCCATAGAGACAGTAAAAAGCAGACTAGTGGTTACCAAAGGCCTGGAAGAGGAGGGAATGGGGAATAATTGCTTAATGGAGACAGGGCTTCCCTTCAGGGTGATGCAAATGTTCTGGAACTAAATAGTAGTAGCTGTTAAACAACATTGTGAATGTACTTAAAACCACTAAATTACACTTTAAAATAGTTAAAATGGTTAATGTTACATGTATTTTATCACAGTTTTTAAAAATACTATTTCCCCAGAAATCATTATGCTGAGTGAAAGAGCCAGGCAACAAAAGGAGTACATACTGTGATTCCATTTGTATGAAATTCTAGAAAATGCAGGTCACTAGTAGCTTGAGAGGAAGGGGCTTAAGGGAAAGAGAGAAGGATAAATTATAAAAGGCAGGAAGAAACTCTTACTATCTCTATTGTTTGATTGATGCTTTAAACATGTACAGCTTAGTGTACTTCCATTATACCTCTGTAAAATTGAAAAAAAAAAGACCAAAAAATGTTTTAAAAATTATCACAGGACGTCTAAATTCTTAGACTTATTAAATTTCTAAATATACTGTGGAACTCACTGTTTAAAGGATCTTTGCTATAACCCCTTTTGAAGGTCAAAAGCAAACAGTCTTGCCCTGATTTATTGATTCTATTAAGTCTGCTTTTTACATTCAACAGTTTCTTAAAGCAAAAGAACACCTGTAACAATGTCTGCTAAAACCATTCAAGAGTATGTCTGGTGGAGACTAAGCCAGCTTGATGTGGCCATGTTTCAAGTCAGAAATTCTTTTTGCTATTAATAGGAGCCTAGGACACTTTAATCATTGCTGAATCCTGGTTTTCTGAATTGGTTCAAAAATGGTCTGGCAGAGGCTCACTTTGCAAATCAAACGATCATATGTTATCATTTTAGCACACGCTGAGTGATTAGTGTTTATATACTCTCCGTAAGCATCAAATTCAGATCTTGCCTGACATGTATAACAAGCAGAATAAGACAGTGAATCAAACGCCAGAGTCAGATTTGCTCATGGAATTTAAGTTGGGATGTGGATTTCAAAACCAAAGAGGAATACTTAAAGCTACAAAAAACGGAAAAAGGCGTTTTTTAATTGGACTGCTTAGTTTGTCTCAAATTAAATTTGGCCTAGTTTCACATTTATTTCAGCAGTTTTTTCCATAATATTTTCTTTGCAAATAATAGGTTTTCTATAAATTATTTTGAGGATGTAGATATTTACATAGAGATGACATGATCACCTGTATTATATAACATCCTCCCATCCCAGCCCCACCTCACCAGTTCTTTCATAAATACTATTTTTCTTAGCTTTGTTGAGTCCTTTTAAGCTTGTGACTTGATTTCTTCATTTGTAAAATGGGGAGAATAACAGCACTAGCCTCACAGGATTATTGTTGGATTAAATGATTAAATGGATTATACATATATAAAGTGCTTAGACTAGTAGCTGACACACAGGAATCACTCAATGAATGTTAGTTGTTATTCATGTTATTATTACTGTTCCCTTTTCCAGATGAGAACACTGAGGCTCAGGGTTAGTGGTGGCAAAGCTGAATGTAGAACATACAGCATGCCTGCTCCTGATTCTTTTCATTACTCCACACCACTTTCCCCACCCATACATATTTTGTGCATGAAAATAAGAGTACCAATCTGGAAAAGGCAAAAATAGCTGTGTAATTTAAATCTGAAAAACATGAATAAACTGGTAGTCACAGAGCAGCTCAAGGACTCATCCAGTTTAGGTTCCAGGGCAAGTCATCAGTCATTTTTAAAATCGCCTTCACATAATGAGCTCGAAAAGGGGGATAAAAGGTTTCTGCAAAGAGTCAACAGAGCTTTGAGGATGCCCCCAAAATTGTGCAAGCTAGCAAAAATTACATACTGCCCATTCACTGCCTTCAGCATTAAAACAGATTTATATATTCACTTTGTATGGACATTAAAAAGTACTGCAGCCCGGGATAGAATGTCTGCTGGAGGGGTTAAATGGAAAGTGGCAGGCCCATCAATTAAGTTCCTATCAAGTCAAGACGAGAAAAAACCAGAGGATGCAGATCATATCTATGGGCTGGTACAAGGCAAACATATTTGCAAGGCTGTCTGATTTAACCTACATATACAAACTAATCCATTCTAAAGTGATATGTAGTTATTGCTCCAGTTCCACATATTTCATTGAGGAGGTTTTTTTTAAACATGGTCAAATTAAAAGATAACACCACTAGCTGAAAGTTAGTTGGGAAACAGGATATTCAGAGGGTCTCACGGCATCACTCCCAAAGACAACTTACTAATCACAAAGAGAAAAATGTCCCGTAGTGATAGAGAGATCTGGCAATGACCATGTTAACCAAGGGATCAAACTTAGCGGAACACACATTACCCGTTGTATGTGGATCCTTGCCAAAGTGCTTCACCTGAATCTGGTCATGAGGAAACAACAGACACATCCAGATCATGGTTCATTCTACAAGACAACTAGCATGGAATCTTTGGTCACAAAGAGTAGAAAAGAGCAGGTACACTTGCTACATTAAAAGAGACATCATAGGGCTTCCCTGGTGGTGCAGTGGTTGAGAGTCCGCCTGCTGATGCAGGGGACATGGGTTCGTGCCCCAGTTCGGGACGATCCCACATGCCGCGGAGCGGCTGGGCCCCTGAGCCACTGAGCTTTCGTGTCTGGAGCCTGTGCTCCGCAACAGGAGAGACCACAACAGTGAGAGGCCTGCGTACCACAAAAAAAAAGAGACATCATAAACAAACAAATGCACTGTGAACTTGAACCAGGGGGGTTTAAAAATCGCTATATGAGACATTTTTCTGACAACTGGAAAAAGTTAAAAATCAAGTGTTTATTAGAAAACTCATTTAACTAAGACTAATTTTCTTAGATATGATAACAGAATTATGGTGATGCAATTTACTTTCAAATGCTCAGGAGAAAAATATGTGATGCTCTGCTTCTGTTTGGAAGGATGGAACAGAGCATGAGATGCCCCAGAGAGACCCAGTCTACCCCCACGTGCAGAAATACCTTTGGGGGGAGATACGGGAGGAGATAACATACCCAAAGATGCTTTTCAAAATTCTCTTTCGGGGGCTGAGCAGACTAGAGCCGGCAGATAAAAGGTCAGTTTATGAATGTTCTCCATTTCTCTCTCTCCCATTTCCAGGCAGAAAAAAGGGCAAATAGCAGAAAACGCAACAGACGGAAATATGAGGATGCTTATCCCAGCCTGCCCATTACCTTGCTGTGTGACCTCAAACAATTCTCTTGACTTCTCCCATGCTCACTTGCCTTACCTAGAAAAACAGGAGGGCTGGGCTAAAGCAGCTTTCAGATGCCTCCCAGGTCTAAAATCTAAGATGCTAATGGCTCATTCAGTCTTAAAGACAATGTGCAATGCCAACGTGAAAAGTCTATTCCTATTTTTGTTTTTAATAATGCAGGTAGTGGGCTTCCCTGTTGGCACAGTGGTTAAGAATCCGCCTGCCAATGCACAGGACACGGGTTCGAGCCCGGGTCTGGGAAGATCCCACATGCCGCGGAGCAACTAAGCCCATGCGCCGCAACTACTGAGCCTGCGCTCTAGAGCCCACGAGCCACGACTATTGAAGCCCGCGTGCCTAAAGCCCGTGCTCCACAACAAGAGAAGCCACCGCAATGAGAAGCCCGCGCACCACAACGAAGGGTAGCCCCTGCTCACTGCAACTATAGAGAAAGCCCGCGTGCAGCAACGAAGACCCAACGCAGCCAAAAAATTAAGTTAATTAATTCATTAATTTTTTTAAAAAAACGGAAAAAAAAGACAAACCACTATAATTACGCCACCTAGAGTTAGCACCACTGTTACTGTCTTTATATTTATTCTTCAGATGCTTTTCCAGGCTTGCAGGCACTGGCACATGCTCATACACGTTTTTTAAAAAACATGAGATCCCTGCATACATGCTGCTTGTAATTTTTTTTAGTTAACAATATTATATGGTTTACATTCCATATTAATAAATATAGAATAATGGCACCATTCTAATGGCTGAATGGTACATGATATTATACATGCACATGATTTATTTTCTCAGTGAGAAACATCTGGGTGGTTTCTAATTTTCTGCTCTTCTAGACAATGCTGCAATAAATATCTTATGTTCATCCTCATTAGGCAAAGTCTCTAAATAAAGATCTAATCACACAACCCCTCTCCCTTTTCATATAGAAAGTAAAAAAGTCTCTTTTCAAGTAGCAAATAAAGGCTCTCCATAACTCCAGCCTATCAGCAACCCTGCCAGCCCGGGAGAACGTAGGGGCCCGAGGAGACCCGGTCTTTAGAAGGCTCTGGAAACAATGTTTGGTCTCGTCAATTCAAGGAGGCCACACGGAAACCTGAGGCCCAGCTTTTGGATAACCGTGATCTCTTTGCAAAGTGTTTTTTGGCCGTGAGCTCTGGGTGCAGCCCACGCTGTGGTAACTGAACACACGGCATCGTTTACCGAGTCCTACTTGGGGCAGCTGGTAGCCTCTTAGAAACATCTGTCAGCCTATGCTTATGTTTTCTGCCTCTAAAAATAATAACATCACCAAACAGACTCCCACCTGCCTGTGTTTAATACAATCAAATGTAGACACGTGAAAATTACTGGATCTGTCTCCGAATTGAGAACAGTACTCTTTTTGCAAACTCAACTATTCACTTTAAGATTCCAGAATAATTAACATTCCAAAATAATTGTTTTTATTTTTTAAAGTTTGTAATAATTAGAAAACAGTATGAAACGCCCTCCTTTTCACTGACATTAGTGGCTACTTTTCCATCTTAAAATTATGTCACTGATCCAAATATACTTTGCAAGTGTTGGAGGAAGCTTTTAATTCTCTTTTTGTGGTTATTGTTTCTGTGAGTGATCAATCTCACAAACATGTACCTACGCCCTTGATTAAAATGTAACTCATTCTCCATCAGATGTCTAGGAGGCGAGGGGAGGCATTCTACAGTGATAATCACTCAGCAATATTCCTGGGAATTCACATAATTTTATTCTTGGAAGGAACTGACACCGATCATTTCCAATCCCTGGAGAAGCAGGATTAGGAAGGTTAATTGGCTTGTCCAGATCACCTACTCCCAATCCAGGGTTTCCTTTTCCTCTCTGACCCTCTTTGTCAGAAACCCAATAATTAATTTACAAAGACGCTCATTTTACACTTGACAACACTGGAAAGATCCTACCTATCATTCTATTCAATAATGAATTCAAAATAAAGCAAAAGAAGTAACTTCGTGAAACGAATACATCTTTAAAATATATATTACCTAGTCTACTCTTTCAGCATCATGACACTGGAGGTCAGGTTTAAGGGCGGGTCCCATAAGAACCAAAAACATATCTGGAAGACCGTCTATAGACAAGCTGCACAACTGAAAAGCATTTAAGATGTTCAGACAGCTGTGAACGGAGGTTTCTAGGTTCGGACCAGAGTGGAAGCGGCAACTGAGAACTAGTGGGTCATTACTGTGATGGAGAGAAAGCAGGTGCAAAGAAAGGGCAGTAGCAAATGGCCCTGGTGCATCCCTGAAGCAAATACCCACATAAAAGAAGGGAAAAGTGGCGTGAAAACTATCTTCATGAGGTGAAAACCACCCCCAAACACAGGCACGACCCCAGGCCTTTTGTTTCTGAACACATGGAAAGATTTATTTGGCAAACTGAGCTACAAGTTATTACCACATCCTCATACAACTTGCTTAACAGCTCCCTTTTTGCTCATAAAGTACATTCACATCAATATGTACCATCCCCCTGACAGAGCTGCTGTCAGCGAGTTGGAAAAGTTGCCTTGTAAACCATCAGGGGACTTATTTATCTTATAAAATCCAGCAGGAATTATAGGAAAGGGGAGGATGAATTAACTTGGCTGTAACTTCTGCCACTGTAAAGACTTTATCCTATTAGATGGACATACGCATTAAATCCAAAATACCCCAAACTTGCTGTCTTGTAAATGTCGAAGACTGAAACCTTAGTTGGGTGAAATTTAAACAGTGACCACGGTTGAGCCAGGCAAAATACCAGCCCACCGCCAATACCCCCTTGGTGGCGGCTGGAAACCAAATTCACATTCCTGATGGAAAAATGTGCCTTCTCAATTAAAGTCAGGATTTCCCAGTCTTCTCACTGGTGGGAACAAGAAATATGAGCTTCCATAACAACACACACATCACCAAGACCCAGCCAGGTTCATTAACCAGAAAGGGAATTGCCATGTGCTCCTTTCTACAAGTGACTAATTACGGTCTTTTGCCCCGATTCTGGAATAAGGACCACTTTACTTTGTGCAAAATTTTTCAACGCGCTATTCTGAACACAGCTACCATGTCACTCACAGCAGCTGTGGATCCACAGCAACCACCCCTGTTAAAATACACGAAATTGTATCAGCTAGACCATCCCAAGCAAAATAATTACTGTGGCAGGAAATAAAAAATCAGATTAAGTGGGATTTTTGTGGCACAGGAGACCCCTTCAAGCTTTTGCCTAACAGGGGGACCAAGGAGGATGAAGGGAGGGGGAGCCCTACCTCTGAATTTGTCTTTGGGGTTTTAACTCCACTATCTCAAGCTTCTTCCATTCTTGCTTTCCAAGTTTAGTTCAGTCTGTTTTAATTCTATCCCTTGGTTAGATCTCAGTTCCTAACATTTTGTAGACTCTTGTTTATCAAAGCCTTGAATTGAGCTATATTGGTTTGTTTACTTGAGGACTAGCTGTTGTGGGCAGGGAAGAAATATTAGTTTAGTTGGAGTCAAGAACCTACAGCCGGGACTTCCCTGGTGGCGCAGTGGTTAAGAATCTGCCTGCTGGGCTTCCCTGGTGGCGCAGTGGTTGAGAATCTGCCTGCTAATGCAGGGGACACGGGTTCGAGCCCTGGTCTGGGAGGATCCCACATGCCGCAGAGCAACTAGGCCCGTGAGCCACAACTACTGAGCCTGCGCGTCTGGAGCCCATGCTCCGCAACAAGAGAGGCCGCGATAGTGAGAGGCCCGCGCACCGCGATGAAGAGTGGCCCCTGCTTGCCACAACTAGAGAAAGCCCTCGCACAGAAACGAAGATGCCAACACAGCAAAAATAAATTAATTAATTAATAAACTCCTACCCCCAACATCTTCTAAAAAATCCACATATCTTAAGATTCTTAATTCTAAAAAAAAAAAAAGAATCCGCCTGCCAATGCCAATGCAGGGGACACGGGTTCAAGCCCTGGTCCGGGAAGATCCCACATGCCACAGAGCAACTAAGCTTGTGCACCACAACTACTGAGCCTGTGCTGAGCCTGCGAGCTACAACTACTGAGCCTGCATGCCAGAACTACTGAAGCCCGCGTGCCTAGAGCCCGTGCTCTGCAACAAAGAGAAGCCAGCAGAATGAGAAGCCGGCGCAACGCATTGAAGGGTAGCCCCCGCTCGCCACAACTAGAGAAAGCCTGTGTGCAGCAACGAAAACCCAACGCAGCCAAAAAAAAAAAAAAAAAAAAAAAAAGAACCTACAGCCACAAGAAAAATAAATCAGAGAGAGAGAGAGAGAGAGAAACTGGATGATGGGGCATCATTTCACTGTGAGTCAATCCTGGTGGGGTTATTTATCCCCCCTGGTGACTTACATGCATAGGCAAAGAGATCTTAACAGATCAGAGTCCACATTCCAACGGACAGATATGGGCTTTTTAAATTATTAATTTGATAAACTGCTAAACCGGTAACAAAAGAATAAGTGGATAGAAGAATAAAATGGGTAACAAAATTTGACTTCTTTTTTTCTCCTGCAGCAATGGCATTAGAACTGCTCTTCGTACACCACAGGTATAGTCATTTACTGTGACTAATGGGAATAATGTACTACATTTCATAATACTGATCTCTTTGGCAATTTGAGAAAAACTCATAACTGGATGGCTACACTTACTATCTAAAAATACTTATCACAACAAACCCTCAAGCAAAATTTCTTAAAAAAAAGACAAAAACCCTTAATAGGCTTTCTAATGAAGCAAAGAAACTTTTCAGAATGCTAAGAAAAGAACCCACCCTCTCTCCTTCCCTGTTTTGGGTAAACGCTTAATCTTCTCAGATGTTTTCTCCTGCTGAAGGCTTGTCTTAGTGCAGTTTAAGATGGTGTTTAAAATTTTCAAAATTCCTTCTAAAATGTATCCCTGTTTCCCCTAAAAACGGACTCAAACTAATGTTAGAAAGTGGCACTGATGTTAGAATTTCCATCCTTCTTCCAGAAAAGGACCAACTATGAGTTGAGATAATGTCCCTTTTTGGCAAATTCTTATTTCCTCTCCGATTCTGGATGTAATTGTCAGCATGCCCATCACAGTGGGTGGACATCACACACAACTTGCCTGTGTATCACTCTCTAAGAGTTACATGGAGATCCTTCCAAATGCAAAATGTCTGTAGAATTATCTGCGATCAGAGTGACTACTTGTAACATTTTCGAGACTGAATTAAGGAGCACTTTGCTCTGAAAACACAGTTGGCCAGTGTCCTAACGCGATGCAGAAGACTATAAACTTCAGCAATCAAAGCTGGATTTATATCTTCATAAGTCACAAACACATGCAGGTGACGCTAACTATCAAATGCTAAACCAAAACTTTTTCTATTTTCATAATTGATTTTTATTCATTTCATACCAAAATAATCTGTAAAGGAAAAAATAAGTCATCTATATGCAAATTAAATATGCAACCTGATATCAAGCATTAGCCAAGAGTATTTCACGGCAAATCAAATAATTTAGGAAAATCACCTGTGTGCTCACCTCATAGATGTGTGTGCTTGTTTGGTTTTCACCATGATTAGTACCACACTTTCTAACTGCATCCGACAAATGAATTCAACACAGCACACAGAACTAATGGCTGTGTTTTCATTCTGAAGAGAGTTTTAGAACTTACAACCTAAAATTGTAATTTCTAATGTTCATCATAGTTAATAAATAACTTGTTATAAACCAAGAATTAGGTTTGATTAAAATTAAAATATAAAATACTTTTGGAAATAAAATATTATGAATATTTGAGGAGATAAATCCATGTAAAATGTTCACCAACAACAGCAATGTCTTACTTCTGCTTATATGAAGATTTTTTTTAAGCTTTCAAGTTATTCTGATTTCCTAAACTCATCCCAAATCTCTTCTTAAGGTGTTATTTATATTAGTTGTTGCCCAAATGGCTTACATAATGCTTCACATTTTATCCAATAATGTCTCCACATTGGCCATCTTAGAGAATGCACGTTTAAAACAAATATCTTACAAGATATTAGTTATATGTGTCTAACATGGCTGATAATCTTCATAGGTAATGCGAATATTGGCCCGGATTCAGAGGTTAACAAGAGCAGAGAGGTCATGGACCATGCTTGACTGAAGCTAAAAATGCAACAATGAGAAAACTAAATATACCTGAACAGGCCAAAGGAACTCCACAGTAGTTAACTTTTGGCACGATCTTCGTCAATACTGAGACTGGGTTCCATAAGACAAACACCAAAGTCAGTCACATTATTCACTGTCACACCTCATTCTCTTAAGACCAAACATAACATAGGTGAATAGGATTCTGTTTTTATTATGATCATGACTATTATGATCATGACTTTACCCAAAATGAAAACCGTGATTAATGAAGATCAGTAAATAGAGACATTAAGAAGTGAAAAAGGGACTTCCCTGGTGGCGCAGTGGTTAAGAATCCTCCTGCCGATGCAGGGGACACGGGTTCGAGCCCTGGTCTGGGAAGATCCCACATGCCGCGGAGCAACTGAGCCCGTGAGCCACAACTATTGAGCCTGCGCTCTAGAGCCCGCAAGCCACAACTACTGAAGCCCACATGCCACAACTACTGAAGCCCACCCACCTAGAGACTGTGCTCTGCAACAGGAGAAGCCACTGCAATAAGAAGCCTGCGCACCACAAGAAAGGGTAGCCCCTGCTCGCCACAACTAGAGAAAGCCCACGCGCAGCAATGAAGACCCAACGCAGCCATAAATAAATAAATAAATTTATTTTTTAAAAAAGTGAAAAAATTCTTGTAATCCTTAAATGCTATGTAACATGAAGAATATTGATATCGTCATCATTTTGAAAGCGATCAAAACTTCTCCGCTTGGGCTTCCCTGGTGGCACAGTGGTTAAGAATTGCCTGCCAGGGCTTCCCTGGTGGCGCAGTGGTTTAAGAATCCGCCTGCCAATGCAGGGGACACGGGCTCGAGCCTTGGTCTGGGAAGATCCCACATGCCATGGAGCAACTAAGCCCGTGTGCCACAACTACTGAGCCTGTTCTCTAGAGCATGCAGGCCACAACTACTGAGCCCACGTGCCTAGAGCCCTGCTCCTCAATAAGAGAAGCCACTGCAATAAGAAGCCCACGCAGTGCAACGAAGAGTAGCCCCTGCTCGACGCAACTAAAGAAAGCCCGCCTGCAGCAATGAAAACCTAATGCAGCCAAAAATAAATAAATAAATTAAAAAAAAAAAAAAAAGAATTGGCTGCCAATGCAGGGGACATAGGTGTGAGCACTGGTCCAGGAAGATCCCACATGCCACAGAGCAACTAAGTCTGTGCACCACAACTACTGAGCCTGCTCTCTAGAGCCCATGAGCCACAACTACTGAAGCCTGTGGGCCTAAAGCCCGTGCTCCACAACAAGAGAAGCCCCCAGTAACGAAGGGTAGCCCCCAGTCGCCACAACTAGAGAAAGCCATGCGCAGCAACAAAGACCCAATGCAGTCAAAAATAATAAATAAATTAATTTAAAAAACACAAAACTTCTCCTCTTATGAATTACATTATAACCTTACTCAAATAACTAGAAAAAGTGCAGGTTCCCCAATACAATGTATTTAACATGCCATCCACTAGAGGAGAATTTCACCCAAAGCTCTAGCTCACACAATTCTCAAATCAAGAGGAGGACACCTCATTTTGCAGCTGAGGGCAATCTCCCGGCTACATTTTCTCAAAGATGGCTGATACAAACAGTACCTCATAACTACATAAAAATGGTTGCTCTGACTAAATTATGCAGTTTCAAAATAACCTGCTCAAGTTTCAGCCCATTAAAGATGGACCTGCAAGGCGTTTGCCATGTTATGTCTGCTTCCCATGGAATTTCAGTGGATACTGAGGGGAGTGCAAACCCCAAATCATCCTTATAAATAAAGACTTTGAAACATAAGCGCAAGGACATGGGGAGGGGGAAGGGTAAACTGGTACAAAGTGAGAGAGTGGCACTGACATATATACACTACCAAATGTAAAATAGATAGCTAGTAAGAAACAGCCGCATAGCACAGGGAGATCAGCACAGTGCTTTGTGACCACCTAAAAGGGTGGGATAGGGAGGGTGGGAGGGAGACACAAGAGGGGGGGATATGGGGATACAAGTATATGTATAGCTGATTCACTTTGTTATAGAGCAGAAACTAACACAACAATGTAAAGCAATTATACTGCAATAAAGATGTATAAAAAAAAAGAAATAAACATAAGTGCACAAACATCAAATCCCATGAGCACATTCACCAGCCTTGGACCTGGTGCCTGAACACTGATCTGTCACCAATGCAAAACAAGCCAGGCACCTCTTTGAGGTCTCTCTATCCTGGACTGCTAGCCGAAGGGGCCATCTTTGAAGAGCTCAGGCTTATCTACTAAAGTAAAATATTCCAGGGGTGGAATTTTCAAAATGGGGGTGAATTTACAGGGTCAATTACTTATTACATGAGGTAACTGAAATACACTTGAAATGATCCATCTCCCACAAAAACGGCCTTTATTTTCAACCTGGCAACATTTCAAAATCAGTCACCGCTCTACAAAGATTTTTCTATGAACATAAAATTCTTAGTTTTTTCCTAATTAAAAGTAAATGATAGGAAAATGCAGGGTGACTACAATACCAAAGCAAACTCAATGTGCACCCTAGCTTCAAGCCACAAGACACTGGCCAGTAAGAAGCACATGAGATGTTTCCCAGTTAATAATCAGTCAATTAGATTTTTTTTTTCTCTTTCACTAAATAAACCTCAGGTTTTAAACATTTTTTTCTCTGTTAGTTTATATTTATGTTAAGGACTAAAGAGAAATTTTAAGCAATGATGTACTTAAACTGTCCATCATATTTAGTAAATCTTAGCTGAAATTTGCAAAACAAAGGGAATAGAATAACAATATAAAATATTTTCAGTTTCAAATAGTTAGCTACTTGTTAGTAGTTGAAAGTTATATAAAATCAAACTAAAGCAAAAAGTTGTCATAAATGGAGCTTTTAATATTCTACCAGTCAAAAACAAGGGAACCATTTTGTTCTGAAATACGATACCAGCGTTCTTTGATGTCAAACTTAAATTTTCACTATTCTATTACATAAGTCAGTCTTAAAAACAATATTTACTTCCATTTATGCTCCATCACTGGTTATTTCTCTTATTACATTTTAATAAGTTTATGTAACTCAAAGCAGTGCCGAAAAACTCCTGCTCGGTTCCATAGGATTGATTTTGCTGTGCTTGTGTGTATTTCTTTAATTTTCTCCAGTTTCGCCCGCTCATCATTCAGACTTTCCAACACTAACTACACTAGTTTTGAGGACTTCATTACAAGCTGAGGGAAACTTTTCGGAGAATAAAGATCCTTCAAACAAACCAACATTCTAGGCCTTAAACTGTCAAACAAAATTTCGAAAGAATGAACGAAGCCTCACCGTTTTACTTTTATGTCTCCCAAATGGGCTGAAAGAGCTTCTCAGAGCCTACTGACCACCCCCAATCTACTCGACGCATTGGGACAGCCGGCCCGGAAAACTCGCGGCCCAAGTCGCACAGTTTCCCCCTAATCACAAGATGGTAACCTTAATGGAAAACGGTTCCGCGGCTAGAAACTCTTCGCAAGGGCCTTCTTGGAAAGTGTAAACACTTCTTGCAGGACAAAGCAAAAATACGTTGTCTACAAACCCTCACCACCCTTTTCACCCAATATCACTGTTTGACTTCATGGGCACCATTAAGGGTGGTTTCTTCGCGCGGCGTTTTACTTACACGCCCTCCAGCACGCGCGCGCACACACGCACGGCTCTCCATACGTTCCAGCGGCCTCTTGGGACTAGAAAGATGAAATATAGTCCCTGGGCCATTTCCCCCCAGTTTGAGTTAATTTAGTTCAAAATACCCGGTAACGTCCCCGAAGAGAAGAGACAGGGGATGAGGAAGAACAAAATTATTTTCCCCAAATAGCTTGGCTTCCCTCTCCCCAAACTCACAAAAGGCCAGAATGACACCGACTCTGCCGAGAGGGCGGGCAAGAAAACTTCAAACGCAAGGCGGCCGAGAGAAGTTTAGCGGGAACGGGAGAGAGGAAGCCACAAAAGGGGGCGCCCGGGGCTTGTCCCCCAAGCGCACCCGGGGCCCCGCTCCCCCTTTCCTCCTCTTACTTTTGGATGATCTGGGTTAGGCCGGCTTGGGGCGGAGGCGGTGGCGGCGGCTGCATCCCTCTCGGGCCTGGGGGCGCCGGGGGCGCCGGGGCACCGGGCACGCTGCGGGCATCTCTGTCCGGTTGCTCGGGGCCGCTGGGCTCGGCGTCCTGGCTCATGGCTGCGGCCAGCACCTTGCGAAACAAGACCGGCCCGGGCTCGCGGCGGGAGAGCGCGAGCGAGGGGCGACCCCGGGGCGCGGGCGCTCACTGGCCGGGGTCCCCGTGCCCAGTCCCCTTGTCCTTCCCGGTGGCGCGGGGAGGAGACGCGAGGGGCGGGGTGGAGGCAGTCCCGGCGGCCCCACCTCCTCCTCCTCCTCCCGCCGGTCCCGCTCGCCCGGCCGGGCCAAACAGAGGTAGGGGCCAGGGGGCGTCTCCCAGCCAGCAGGAGCCCCTGGGCGCCCGGGTGGTCGGGGGAGCTCTGCCCGCCGCCCGCCGCCGCGCGCCCTCTGGGTCCCCGGTGCGGCGCCCCGCAGCTCAGTGCAACCGCGTGAGGCGGCGAGACGCACGCCAGTCCGCCGCCGGACGCCGAGTTCTCGCCTCTCCCGCTAGCGGGGCGGCCTCCGGGCTATCCCCCGGGACCGCGCGCGCGGCTTCGCGCGCTCCTGCCAAGCGGGGCGGACCGAGCGCGCCCCGGGCGTCTGCGCTCTTCGCCAGCGCAAAGTGCGCGGGGCTTGGCACCTTCCCGCGACTGGAGCCGGGCCAGCACCACTGGTGGCTGAGGGGCCCGACCCCGCGGGGGGAAAGCCCGGAATTCCCGCAGGTCGGTGGGACTGGTAACCCCAGGTCTTAGATGACCGGACCCGAGGGCTCTCCAAACTGGCCATTCCAGCTGCTGATTTCAGGGGTCCCCAGAAGTAGCCGGCGAGGCCGCCGTGATTTCTCTTCATTTATTTCCTCACTTCTCTAAAGGACCTGCCACGATCCCGCGAGCGCAAAGACAAAACCACGTATATGTTTTATTCTTGTTATTTATTGCCCAGATCTCAGTAGGAATGTAAAGGATGAAAAGGAGTTCGGTGACATCGCACCCCCAAGTTCACCGCTTCTGAAGCTCTGTTGGTTGCTGGGGAGCCAGTGTGCGCCACTTCACCTGCACACACCAGTTCACAGTTGTGGACACAGGCATCCTGCGCGGAGGAGTCACCCCGCAAAGTGCAATGTGATGTCCTGGAGCACGGGTAGAGGTCTGGGGAGTCACCTGGTGCCGCAGAAACATCTAGAAGCTGGGCAAAGACCTCGGAGAGTGGTTACTCTGGAGATCCTTACCCTCCGTGGGGCACACGGCTTTTTAAATCCTGACACGGGCAGCACCGAAAAGCGTCCCTTGGGTGCGTTGGAAGCCAGAGCGCGCGTCAGGGTGCCCCACGGCCTGGAAAGAAGTTTGCTGAAGGTCTCAAGCCAACCCATCCTCCTCCCGCAGCCACGTGAAGGAAAATTCTGGAGATGGGTTCTCCGGGACCGGCAACTAATTGAATTCCCTGAAAGATGCTTTCTTCTCTCCCTAGACTGTGAGTTTCTGTCAACTTCCCTGCCAGTTTCAGGAAGGTAAGCCTCCCTTGATTGCTGTCATCCTACTTATATCTTTCCCGCTCCCTCCCTCTCTCTCTCCTATACATAAAATGCCCTGTCCACTCTCACCTTTCTTCTGTCTCTCTCTCTCCCTCCTTCACCTACAGATAAAATGGTTCCTTGTATTCATAAAAGTAATCTCAATTCGCAAAATTGAATCTCACCAGAAAACCCAGGTAAAGAGGTACTGATTGTTTATTCATTTCACAAATGAGGCAAGTCAGGGTGATTTTTCCAACTATATATGGCTAGTAAGAGGCCATCCCAAAGAGTCTTCTCGGGCTCTGGGAGTGGTTAGTTCATCATCTTTAGTTTCTATCACTGAAGTCCTGACTATGGTTTCCATAAAACTCCACCTTCCACTGCTCCCCTACCTCCTTGGTTGAGGGAAATTATCTGAAATTAACATTGCAACTGTCCCAGAAACTAAAACTTTCCATATGCTTACATTAAAATTTCACTCTGAGAATCCCCCAAAACCTTTGTGAAAAAAGCTTTGTAGTCAAAAAAAGACAGATCAGCAGTTTTTACCAGAGAGGTTGAGTGACTCAGTCTCTGAGTGTCAGTTACCAAATATGTAAACTGGCAGGGATGAGACCCGGACTTGCACAGTCACTGTTAGGATTAGAGATAATGGATCTTGCACATTTGGTGCAAGAGATATTCAGTCTGGCAGGTATCACAAACATGATTCCTTATATTCCAAACTTGTAGCCAAATAGAACAACAGACCTCAAACTCCAGGAAGCTGAATGCCTGGAAGTCACAATATTAATATAACTTAATCCTTTCTCATAACATTTTTACTGGCACAAAAA
Source organism: Aethalodelphis obliquidens (assembly GCF_003676395.1). Lineage (NCBI taxonomy): Eukaryota > Metazoa > Chordata > Mammalia > Artiodactyla > Delphinidae > Aethalodelphis > Aethalodelphis obliquidens. Next base: position 26,526,599 of record NW_020837955.1, on the reverse strand, counting down.
AACAAAGGAAGAAAGGAAGGAAAGAAGGGAGGGAGGGAGAAAATAAAGAAGGGAGGGAGAGAGGAAAGGAAATTCGTATTATACAAATGCACCTCTCTACATCTCAAAAATGATGTATTAGTTTTGTGACAAAATAATAACAGTGGGTAAATCTTGGGTATTCATTAGACTTTTCTTTCATCCTTTCTGTAAGTTGAAATTTTCAAAACAAAAAAGGAAAAAAATAATAATTCACAAGGTGTTTTTAAGAAGCCCCATTTCCATGAGTATAGCTTAATGTTTGCAGTTTATGTAAGAACTGAAATTTGAATTGAAGCAGATGTGAAGGGTGAGGGAAACACTGCAGCAAAAACCTAAAGCTAGTTCCTGTCTTATCTCAGATCCCCCAAAATGTTGTCCAGGATAATAATGAACAAGACTTTCCATTTTGCAAGTCAAACATTAAGTGTATTAAGCAATTCCAATGAAAACTATTTATTAACTTAATGTCGTTTCACTCCTTTCCAGGAAAAATGAGAAAGACCCCTGGCTGGGGTTGCAGCCATGTAAGAATCTTTAGCAGTCTTGCTTTTGTGGGTCTGTCCTGTGTCATCACCACCCCCATCACACTAGGATGTGCTTTACAGTTACTGAAGTGAGGGAAAGGCTGGGGAGGGTGTGTGTGTGGTCACCCGACTTGACAAATGGGGAGGGGAGGGCTGGTAACATCTCTGTTCCACTCTGCAGAAGCATTCTGTCCCTGCTGACATACCAGTAAACAGTGATCAGGAAGTGAGGCTTTTGCTGTCTATGAATATATTGAACATTTCACAGGAGTCAGCTGCTAAGTGCTTTCATAGATTATTATTTACTTCATACTCCCAATAATCTCATGACGTAGCTACTGTTGTTACCTTGTTTTAGAATTGAGGAAGCTGAGGCTAGAGGGCTATAAGAACTTGCCCCAGGTCACCTGGCTTTTAAGAGGCAGAAGCAGGACTGCAGTTAGGTCAGTCTGACCCCAAACCTCTCCCACTGCCTCAGTGGCACACCTAGACCTAAGATGCCACCTGTCTTCTTTTGCTGTGATGCGGCCTACATCTTCCAGTGAATGTAAAATGCCCCCTGCATTGTGATTCAACTCTGCCACTCATATTTATCCGAATCAGTAAATTAATAGGCAGGATCCAAATTGACGCCTTATAAACAAGAAAATTTAAAGAAATTAAGCAGCCTAGCAGTGGGTAGTAGAAAGGAGCAGGAAATCGAAACTAGGTCTCTGTCACTCTCAAACTTGCCAGGGACTCTGGTTTGTTTTGTAATATTGATAAATGTTTACTGGGTTCCAGACAGTGGTTCTAGGAGCTTTCTTATGCCTTATTTCATTTAATATCACCAGTTTGCAGACATAGAAGCTTGATGAACCTGTCCGAGGTCACAGGGATAATAAATAGTGGAGCTGAAGTTCAGACCCTGGTCTGACTCCCTGCAACTCCCTGCCCTCTGTTCAAGGTGATGTGAGCATTCATCTCTGCGGATGGAATCATTTAATCTGTACTGCTATTCCATATATGTATATTACTACTATTTTTTAATGACAATTTACTTAGTAGATTATAAAGTTTGATAATACTCAGAACTGGTGAAAATGCAGGACACAACATTCTCATATACTGTGGGTGAAATTATCAGTTGCTGCAACCTCTTTGGAAGTGAGTTGGCACTGTCTATTACAGTTACAACAAAGGAAACTGATTCAGTAGTTACCCTTTTAGGAATTTATCCTATAGGTTTATTTGTAGCAACAACTAAAGTTCCATGTTCAAGGAAGTTTATTGTGGCATTGTTCATAATAGCAAACCAGAGACAACCAGAATGCTAAGCAAAGGGACTGGTTACATAAAGGATGGTCCCTACATGGAAGGGATTACAAGGTAGCTCTCAAAAAGAAGGGGGCAGGTCTGTATGCACTGCTAAGAAGTTGCCAAGACCTGTTACTAAGGAGAAAATACAAGTTCCTCAGCAGTATTGCAGTATGATTAAATTTGTATAAAACCAAAGAGTATAAAACATTCCAGGAAAATTATACAAGTAATTAATTATTAACAGTAATTACCTCTGGAAATTGGGATGGGGCAGGAACCTTTTTCTTTTATGACCTTTTATATCGTTTTTATTTGAAATAAAATTTAATCGAAGTACAATATATATACTGTTTGAAATTTTTTTACTATAAACATGTGGTTTTTTAAATTAACTAACAACAAAACCTTTCTTTCTTCAACTAATAATTCTTAATAGCACTTAGCACATGAATAGGATTTTATTTTTAAGGTAAAACTTCGTCTGGAAGAATGAAGGAGAAACACACTGGACAATGTATTTTCCAGAGTAGCCTTTTGTTATTCTAACAACCCAAGTAGAGACAATTGAATAATTAACTCATCAAGTTGCCGTCAGTCATCTTGATACAGTTACAACCTACTAGTTTGATAATTGTGGATAAATATTAAGCAACCTATCAACATTAGCCATAACATATTAACTGTTATCTGGGTATTAATAACAACAGTTATCATTTCTTGAGTATTACTCTATGCCAGACTGTCTTGAGCACATAATATTTCTCATTTAATCCTCACAATTACCTTATTAGGTGGCTGTGTTTATGCCCATTTTAAGGATAGGAAAACTAAGGCTCAAAGAAGTTAAGCCACTCAACAGCTACTAAGTGGAGGAAGTGCAAATCTAACCCCAGTCTCTATTCCCCCTAGGATAGAGCTTTTAACTGCTCTGCATAGTGGCATGATGTTTCTTGGTATAATGGGGCTTCTGAGACCAGACATTTCCTCTGCTAAATGCTGGCTGGTTTGACACTCTCTGCTATCTCCAGTACCTCATCCTTTATTTTCCTATCTCTCCACAAGACCTGGCTTCTCTTTTCTATCCCCCTGAGGTGAGCTTTACCTGTTTGCTGGCTTCTCTCTCAGAGCTACACCCTAATCTTTTACTTAAACTCCATGGAATCCCCGCAGATGTCTCAAAACAATCATAAAATAAAATCCTGTGCTAGCTTCATAAAGGATTGCCTCTCTGAAAACGCAGGAGAGGCAGTGGCTGAAGGATGCTGTTTAAAAATAATATGGTTACTCATGGATCTGGATGCACGTTTGAATTTGAAGGAGACAGTCAGGGAACTTTAGCTGAGCAAAAGTGAGGACATGACCCAAGAGGTTCTTTTCTGCCTAACAACTCATGGAGAGCATCCCTCATTGGCTGTAGGGACAGGCTTAGCCTCCATCTCTCTGGTGGTGGATTTATCAGCCAGGCCCCTTGCCCTGTGATGAGCCGCACAGGTATTGTACTATAATCAAAGTAACAGTTGGCTGGGAGTCAGAAAATCTGGGTTCTGGACCACTAGGTGTATCCAGTGTTCCTGAACAGAAAAGCAGTCATCCCAAACCAGGAGTGACATCAACATCTTTGCCTTCCCTAAAAGCATCACTGCCCCAAGCCTAGGTAGCTTGACCTCTGTCTTTCCACAGCTTGCTCAGTACCTGGCCATGAACCAACAGTGGATTGAGTTAGAATCCTAGGCGCTCAGAGCCGGGTAGGGCAGGGTTACCTGCATCTGGCTTCCAGGAAAAGAAGAATTTTGAGCTGTGCTTTGAAGGATCCAGAGAATGGCTTTATCTCTTTTGCTATTACCAAGAGAAAGCAAAGCAGCAGGGTACAATAAGGGGTGTTATAAAACAAGTTGCAGCTGAATTTTCTTGGAGGGGGGATGGGAAGTGATGGAGGTATGAAATGAATGTGGCAGAAATGTTAGCTGGTGGCTAGTTGCATGATTTAACTTCCATGGGGCCCCGCACCCCCTGTGGAGACCCAGCTTCTACACTGCAAGCTTAATCCCTGGGGAATGTCACTGTCATTCAGAAGCTGGTAGTGTGACTCGGGCCCCAGCCAAGCAAAACAGCACTTCTCAGAGGCAGGGGATTCCTTTATCCAGCCCCTCCCTCCAGGTGCCTCCTCCGTCTTCCCTTATCACCAGGGCTGTCTGTCTGTCAGGCCAGTTGGTCGGCAGGGAATAAACATCTCAGGCTGTTTGCCTACTGGCTTGGGGATCAGGTGACCATTATGGAAAGCAACACCGGAGGCCTTTGCATGCCAGTGTGATGCCAGGAACAGTGAGAACCTGTGATATGCTGACCTCACTGAGTGGGCACCCATGCAGCTGGCCTGGAGTGGGGAGACTGGTGCTACTCCCCGATGTGGCACCTATGGTCATCCCAGGGTCACCCGAAGCAGGATGCCCTGCCCAGCCACCTCTCAGCATAGACTCTGGAGTCAGAATAGCTGGATGAGAAACCCAGCCCCATGACCTGTTAGCTGCATGGCTTTAGGCTACCTTACCTCTCTGAGCCTCAGTGTTCCCATCTGAAAAATGGGAAGAATAGTGCCCCCATCATAAGTGGGCCCTGATCCAATATGACTGGTGTCTTACAAAAAGAGGGCAATTGAGACACAGATTACACAGGGTGAATGCTGTGTGATGACAGAGGCAGAGACTGGCATGACACAGCTGCAAGGCTGGGAACACCAAAGACTGGCAGCCACCACCAGAAGCTAGGGAGAGGCAAGGAAGGATTTCCCCAGAGGCTCAGATGGCCCTGCTGACACCTGGATTTCTGACTTCTGGCCTCCAGAACTGTGAGAGGATACATTTCTTTTGTGGTAAACCACCTAGTTTGTGGTGCTCTGTTACAACAGCCTGAGGAAAGTAACACAGGGAGGAAAGGGACTGGTGGAGAGGGAGGGGCTGAGGGATTTTGTTCCCTTGGTCTGACAGCCCAGTAAGCCAGGTGAAGGGACGCACAACCAGAGGGGACTCGGGGGCTCCCCACCTTATCCCCCAGTCCCTGAGGGCTTGAGCTCAACTCCAATCCCAGGGCCACCAGGGAAGGCAAGTTGTTTGCACCCCGTGAGAATAGGAAGTGGGGAGGAGCCAGGAAACAAGGATCCATGGTCCAAGAAGGAAGGACTCTGACATCCAGAAACCTTCACAGCCTCCCCCCTGGTCCAGCCTCCAGGCTCAGCTCCTTTCACACTTGAGTCTGGCCAGGCTGGTCTAATCCTTTCCCTGGAAAACACCTTATGCGTTTTGCCCCCCTGCACCTCTTCTTCTGTGCCCTTCTCCCTCTGTGCCCTGCCTGACTGAGCCCATTTCCATCCCAGGAGCGCCTTCTAGCCCAGGAATGTCTCCCTTCTTGGAGAGCATATCGCACTGCTGGTCTGCACATCTCACTTGGCAATTAATCACGTACTCCCAGTAAGTGTGTATATTTTTTATTTGATAATGTGATCCTTCTTTACTGTTCTGTGGTTTAAGTTTTCATGTGTCGTGCCTCATTCTCCTGACTTTATCAGCAATGCCTGGGCTGCAGGGACTGGGCATGCCTCTCTGAGTAGCCCTTTCATCCTCAAACGTGGAGATTTGCCGACAATAGAATGTATATTTGTTTCTTTGATTCAGCACAAGAATGTTGGCTATGAAGACTTGGAAATCTGGAGCGGTTTTTAGTTCTGCCATTGGCTTGTTTGTAGCAGTATCATTAAGGGCATGGCCTTTAGAACCAGACAGACCTGGGCTTGAATCCTGACTCTGTCACTTTATAGCTGTGTGACCTTCGGTAAGTTACCTAACCTTTGCGTGCTTCAGTTTCCTCACCTCTAAAATGAGGTTCATAGGTTGTGAGTGTCATAGCGCCGTGTGTCTGGCACATAGTATGCCTTCAGAGTTCATCTGCGGATGAACAATATATGTAAGTGCTTGGCACCACGCCTGCCAAAATTCCCTGGGAAGCAGACTCTGAGACGGAAATGGGCTACGGCAGGTTTGTTAGGGCCTGCTCATGGGATCTATACATGTGGAAGAGAAAAGAAGGAAGCAGGATTGGGCAGAAAGAGAAGTCAGCCTATAAGAAAGTCTCATGGGAGACCTCAGCCAGCCCCATGGAAATTCTGAGACTGGGGTGACCCATCAGAAGAGGCAAATGGCTCTCAGCATTTCCACATCGACACTCCCCCTTGGTTCAAGTGAGTGTGCCTCTCCCTGTCATCTAACAAAATCCTTGTTGCACTTCTTTGGCTCTGATTGAGTCCTGTGCCTATTTGTGAACCAATCTACAGCCAAAACATGTGATAATCTCACTGGCTGAGCCAGAGACTCATGCTCACCCCTGGTGCCAGATGCCACGTCCACTCCACCTGAAGCAGGCACTTTGGAGAGCCTGTGATTCCCCTAGTGGAAAATCTGAGGGTGCCAGGAATAGGTGGATGCTGGACTGTGAAAGCCTGACAAACATCTATTCTTTAACCGAAAAGGGTGTTAGCATAGGAACAGCCTCTGGTAGGGCAGGTGTGTACTGAGAATGAAGGACATGATGATGTGTGATGCAACATGCATGGCAGGGTGTCTGACTCAGAGCAAGGTACTAAAAAATGTTTGCTGAAAAAAATTAAATAAATATTCCAAGTAAATGGGGGGAAAAAAGCATCCCCTGAGTGATCCCCAAGCTGAGTTTTCAATCTGAGCCCTAGAGAGGCTTCTGAGCTGTTGCATGTTCTGTGTCTGGATCTGGATGGTTTCATAGATGTATTCACTTTGTGGAAATTCAACAAGCTATACATTTATGATTTGTGTCTCTTTCTACACATATGTTATACTTTAGTGAAAATGTTCCTTAAAAAGTAAAAGAAAAAAAAAAGAAATCTCACATAGTCTAAGGCTACATAATAAGACTGCATTCTTTCTTCATATTCTAGTCTTTTCTTTCTGTCCATAATCTTTGACAAGTTACAACCACTCCATTCCTAGGTGTTCATTGCCTGAAGAACTATTTCATCCAGAATGATTTTTATGATAATTGAGTGTCTCTACAACCTTCACCCCAGACCTCCAACAACTAGAATTCAGATTTCTAAGGGTGTGTCATGAAGATGAAGATCATTACTAAAGCAACAGGTTTTTTGGTTTTTTTTCTTTTCTTGGCTGTACTGCGCGGCTTACAGGATCTCAGTTCCCTGACCAGGGATTGAACCTGGGCCATGGCAGGGAAAGCCCGGAATCCTAACCCCTAGGCCACCGGGGAACACCAAGCAACATTTTTTTAAATGTGTGTTTCATATTAAGCGTCAAGGATTCAGATAATTATCTAATATTTTTGTTGTTCCTGAACTAGTTAAAAATAAGTGGTAGAAACGATGACAGTTCATTCCTAAATACCAAGTATTCCCAAAGAACAAGGATGTTCTCCTCTACAACCACAATATCATTAAGACACCCAAGAAATATAACGTTGATACAATAATATATAATTTTCATTTCATATGCAAATTTTCCCAGTCGTCTAAATAATGTCCCTTATATTTGCTTTTTGGTTTCAGTCTAAGATTCAACCAAATTTTTGCATTGTATTTGTTATTCTCTTTAGTCTGCTTTATCCTAGAACAGTTTCCACACCATTTTTTTCCATCATTCATGACATTGACATTTTTAAAGAGTCCAGGTGAATTGATTTGTAGAGTTCATATTCTATATTCTGAATTTGTCTTATCATTTTCTCATTACTAGATTCAGGTTAAGATTTTTTAGCAAGACTACATATGTGATGTTGTATGTTTTCCATTCCTCACATGAAAGGCCCAATTTTTTCAGATTGTACCATTATTAGTGATACTAAGTGGTTTTGCTTGGTTAAAGCAGGTCTCATCTCTTTCCCTTTGTAATTAGAAATCATCTGGGCTTCCCTGGTGGTGCAGTGGTTGAGAGTCCGCCTGCCGACGCAGGGGACACGGGTTCGTGCCCCGGTCCGGGAGGATCCCACATGCTGCGGAGCAGCTGGGCCCGTGAGCCATGGCCGCTGAGCCTGCGCGTCCGGAGCCTGTGCTCCGCAGCGGGAGAGGCCACAACAGTGAGAGGACCGTGTACCGCAAAAAAAAAAAGAAAAAGAAATCATCTGTGCGCTGACACTTTGAGACTATGTAAGTGTCTTGGTCACCAGTAGTCATTCACCCAATGGTTTTAGCATCCACTAATGACCCTTGCCAGAAGCTGTTATAAATGAAGCCTTTTCTAATTGAATCAATCCTTCTATGCTTGTTAGTTGATTCTGTTTTCTTCTAGTACCTGTATGAATTTATTTTTTATGCTTAGACCTCTGATTCATTTTGAGTTTATTCTGGTGTACAGTGTAAGGCGTGGATCCAACTTTATCTGTCTCCAAATAGCCATCCAGTTGCTCCAACACCACTTATTAAAAGAACCAGCTTTTCCTCAGTGATTAGAGACAATATCTTTATCATATGCTAAATTCCCATGTGCACTAAGGTCTATTCCCGGACTTGCTATTTTATTCTAATAGTCTGTCTATTTATTTACCAGTTTTAATCATAGATCTTTTATAATATCATTTACTATTTGAGAAGCCTAGTCTCTTCTCACAACTCTTCTTTTGACGGTGTTTTTTTGTTGTTGTTTTGTTTTGTTTTTGGCTGCATTGGGTCTTTGTTGCTGCACGTGGGCTTTCTCTAGTTGCAGCAAGCAGGGGCTTCTCTTCTTGTGGCGCATGGGCTCTAGGGCACACAGGCTTCAGTAGTTGTGGCACACGGGCTCAGTAGTTGTGGCGCACAGGCTTAGTTGCTCCGCGGCATGTGGGCTCTTCCCTGACCAGGGCTTGAACCCGTGTCCCCTGCATTGGCAGGCAGATTCTTAACCACTGTGCCACCAGGGAAGTCCCTTTTGAGGGGTTTTATAGCTATTCTTGCATGTTTATTTTTCTACATGATTTCTGGAGTTGACTCCTCTAGAAAAGAATATGGTATTTTTATTAGGATCATGTTAAAATTATATATTAACTTCAGGAGAATTAGAGCTTTATGATGTTGAATGGTCCTGTCAGAGAACAAGGGATGTCTCTTGCTTTGTTCAAGTCTCCTATTATGCCTTTTGGGAGCATTTTAACGTTTTCCTCAGAGAGGTTTCGATTATTTTAGTGGTAGCAAATAAAACACTTGACACTCCAGCAGATCAAAGTAAAAGTTTTATTACAGAAAAAGTGATACCAGAAGAGAGGACAGAGCCAAGAAAATCACCACATTGACACCAGCTGCCAGTCTCATAGCGCAGAGGCACAAGAGACCTGGAGCCAGATGGATAAAACCAGCCAAGGCAGAAAGTGCCGCTATAGCACCTCTCCTGAGACTAGACGCCGCCCTCCTGATACCTGCGCTTGTGATAAACAAGGGATTCAAAATTACTTACATAGGTGGCTACAAGGAAAATATCTGCCTTTGGTTTCTATAGACGCTACATAGAAAAATATAGCCTGTTCCCTGTTTCCAGGAACAGGGATTTGTGTTCCTGTCATTGCTTTTGTGTACTTTGCCTTGCTCCTTTTTCATATTAGGTTAACTAGAGGTTTAAGTATTTTGTTGATTTTTCAAAGAACAAGCATTTGGGAATGTTTACTATTTCTGCCGTCTTTCTACTTTTTAAACTCATTAATTTTTGCTTTAATAGTTCCGCTTTTGGCCTGGTGGGCTAAGCCCACTGTAGCCTACGTAGACTATTAAAAGTAGTTTTCATTCACATGGGGCAGTCAGCAGTATACATCAATGGTCTCGCTCCAGAACTTTAACTCTCCTGTCATCTGTCATAAAATAGCCCAAAGGATCTTGGACAAGCTGGAAATTCTGCAGGATTTCACAAGAGTCCTCTATTTTGATAATATCATATTAATAATAGCAGATGAGCAAGAAATATGTTGGAGTCCAAATGGTGAGATAGTGAACCTTATAAAGATTCAGGGGCCTGCCACATCAGTGAACTGTTAAGGATCCAGTGGTCTGAGGCCTGCCAGACATCCCCTCCAAAGTAACAGACAAATTACTGCATCTTGCATCACCCACCACCAAAAAGGAAACACAACACTTGCTTGACCTCTTTCTGTTCTAGAGGCAGCATATTTATTTCACACTTGGGATACTGCTCTGACCCATCATCTGTCAAGTGATATAGAAGGCTGCCAGCTTTGACCAAGGCACCGACTAAGAATGGATTCTGCAGTTATGTCCAGGCTGCTGCTTGGGTCACATGACACAGAAGACCCTATGGTGCTGGAGGGGTTTCTGTAAGGAGGAGATGCTGTGTAGAATTCATTACAAACCCCAATAGGAGAATCATAATGTATACACCTGAGTTCTGGAATAAGCCATGACATGTGCAGCAGAGAATTATATATGTAAGAAAAGTAGCTGGGCCCTGGTAGAGACAGAATCTCTGACCTTGCTGACCATGGAGTAACAAGCGCCTATGTGGCCAGAGATGCTGTAATCTATTTTTATTGATGTGTGACAAATCACCACAGATGTAATGGCTTAAAGGAACACACATTTATTTGCTTACAGTTGTATAGGTCAGAAGTCCAGAATGGCTCAGATGGGTTCTCTGCTTAGCATATCACAAGGCCAAAATCAAGGTGTTGACCAGGCTAAGTACTTATCTGGAGGCTCTAGGTAAGAATCTGCTTCCAACCAGGTTGTTGGCCAAATTCAGTTCCTTGCAGTTGTAGGACTGTTCTTGTTGGCTGCCAACTGAGGGCTTTTCTCAGCTCCTTAAGGCCCCTACATTCCTTCTCATGTGGCCCCATCATCCTAAAGCCAGCAAGAGTACATCTAATTCCCCTCCCACTTCAAATCTCTCTGACTTCCTCTTTTGCTACCAGCCAAAGAAAGCTCTCCACTTTGAAAGGCTCATGTGATTAGATCAGGCCCACCTGGATAATCTTATCTTAAGGTTCAATGTGCTGGATAGCATAACAGAATTACAGGAGGCATAGCTCATCATATTCACAAATTCTGAGGATTAAGATAGGACGTTTGGGGGCCATTTTAGAAATGGTCCTTACCACAGCTGCCTATCATGAACTGGATTATCTTAAACCCACTAAGTCAAAAGCTCAGGTAGGTCCACCAGCAATCCATTGAAAGATGGAAGTAGTATGGCAGGTCTGGGCATGACCAACACCTGAGCACACAAGTAAGCTGCACCAGCAGGTGGCTGAGACCCCTTGTCATCCATCACTGTTGCACCAGTGCCTCTCCCTCAGCTCATATCTATGTTCACAAGGGAAGGTCCTTTATGACCAGCTGACAGAGAAGGAAAAGTCCTCATAAATGGGTTGTTTGGTACATGGAGCCAAAAATGAACTGCTGCCCATGTAGCTCCGCTCTGGTGTAGCACTGAGAGGAAGTCCTCCCAGTGGGAAGAGCTTCAAATGGTACACTTGGTCATTCACTTTCTGTGGACACACAAGTAGCCCAAGACAAGAATATGCATAGACTCATGGGCAGTGGTGAGTGAGCTGGCTCATTTGACAGGGTCCTGGAAAGAGAAGGACTGGAATATTAGGCACATGGAAGTCTAGGGTAGAGGCAGATGGGTGGAGCTATGGAAGTGGGTATAAAGTGTGGAGATCATTGTATCACATGTTAAGTGCTCACCAGAAAGCATTCACCATAGAAAAGGCAGGGAACATCCAAGTACCCAGAAAGACTTGGCCAGTTAATATCAGTCAGCCTCTGTCATCAGCCACCCTGGTACTGTCACAATGAGTACATCAACGAAATATCTAGAGTACCAGGAATGGAGGTCATTTATCAACTCAACAGCATGGGCTCCCAATCATTAAGGATGATCTAACTAATGCATTGCTGAACATCCAACCTGCCCAAAACTGAGACCAAAGCTGAGTCCCAGATATAGCACCATCCCTGAAAAGAGAACAAAAACTTGCAGGCAAGTCATCTTTTGTGGGGTCGTTATTCTGCGTACCATGGATGAAGTGTGTCAGTTGCAGCTTTAAGACCATTTCTAGCAGTGGGGTCTGTACTTTGTCTCACTAACATTTCTCTTGTAAGTTTTCCCCTCAAAGAAACCACTAGAGTCTTGGAGGAACTGTTCCATGCTGCGTTAAGTTTGTTATACAAAGCAGGTGCAACTGAGAGATACGAGGGGTGGACTGAAAGAGTTGCTTCCTATAGGCTCAGAAGGATGACACCTCTGTGGCAATTGCACAGCAGTTTAACTTCCCCTCTGCACGGTCCTGCTTCTCACATCCCTCACAGATTTTGTTACTGAGAGCACTTCTCTTGTACACAGATATCAGTCTTAGAGTCTTTTTTTGGGGAAACCCAACTGAAAATATCTGCCTTTGGTTTCTATAGACGCTACATAGAAGAATATAGCCATGGGGAATCACCTTCTGCTTTTCCAAAAGAATTGTTGAGGATATTATGCTTTACATAATTTAGTGCCATCATAAAAAATTGCTTTTCTAAGTTAGTGCCAGGAAAAACATGCATTGTATTCTCCATAATAACAGCTTTGCAACTTACAATACCTCCATTTTTACCATGGCTGCCACGAAGCTCAGAGCCTATCTGAGCAACCACAGCAACAGTTAGCATATTGGCTATAATTCCCACTCAGTAGTACCTATTTTTAAGCCATATTGTAATGCTTTTATTGTAAGCTACCTCAAGCACTTTATTAAGAGCAGCAGGGTATATATAATTTAAACACGATAACCCACCACTAGTACCCTTAGGGGAAAACCAGCACACTCTCACTACTCTTAACCATCTGAATGGTATAACTCTTGTGGTTCGAGAATTGGTTCCTTCTGTTTATTAGTAAGTTGAGCTCGAGCACGTTACCTAACCTCTCTGGTTTAGTTTCTGACCTAAAGAAATGAGGGTAACAATACTATCTATAGGACTGCTGTGAAGATCGATGAAATAACATTCACAAAGTGAGCATGTAGCTGCTCAGTTATTGAAAGCTGTCAAAACCAGCACCAGCACCACCATCATTGTCATCACCAATGTCATCACCACAAGGACAATAGAGGCATGCCCATTGCTGTTTTAGGCCCCTTTGGCCTAGGGAATGGCAAACAAGACTCTGATGAAATTACCATGGAATGAAAATAGTCTGGGGCTCCAAATCCTAAAGTACCTGAACCCCTGAGACCCCTAAGTTTCCAAGTTCTATCAAAGGGTCATGGATGGCTCATGTCTGGTGGCCGTAATGGTTTTGCATATGGTAACTTGTGACCATTCAACCCATTCCGGTCTTCCTGGAGTGACTTACCCTTAACTGGCAGCTGTTCTTCTGCCCTTGCTGGCATGGGTTAGGCTCCCTGGTCTGTGCTCCCACAGCATCCAGGGCTTCCCCCGTCCCACCCTGCCTTGTATTTGCCTCTTGCAGGCTACATACCCTGGAAGCTGTGGGCTGCTCTGTGAAAGTGAATGTTTTTGTCTTGCTATTGTATCCCCTGGATCTAACACAGCACCTGACAGCATCAGAGGAGCTAACTAAATATTTGTGCAACAAATAAATGAATAATGCTCCCCCCCTAGCTCTTTTAATCATCATACCCAACAAGGGAAAAGGAAGTGGGTGAGTTAGGAAACATTACTAGCATGTAGCAATTAACAACCCCAATCATGAACACTAAATGGGAAATTAGGAAAATAATTACGTGAGAATGTTAAGCAATACACAAGTTAAATTTCTTTTGGCCTCACCTGGAAAATGGGGCTATTAACATCTACTATACTGGTTTGTTGTGATGATTAAATGAGACAAAAAAGGTTTATCATAGCGCCTATTACTATGAACATGTGTTTGATAAATGATATTTATTTTGTTATTGTCATTTACAGTGATATTCAGTAGTAAGTGAAAGAAAAAACAGAACAAAAATAATTCTTTTAGGCTGATTTTGACTAATAAAACAACAAATTTTAACCATTTCTTTTAATGTAGCAAAATAAGGTTATTTTTTCTATAATTTCAAAAATTTTGTGATTAAAGTAAAAGTGACCAGGGTTTATTACCAGCTCCCTGAAACTCATTCATAAAGTAAAAATAAGTATCATGTCCTCCTTGCCTCATAAGGTTTCAGTGAATTAAATGAATTTCCAAATGTGAAAGTGCCTTAAATGTAGTCACATACCTTTTTCAGTTCTTTCTCTCTTGCCTTAATTTCCCCCTCTGGTGTCCTTGCGAAGGATGTACTGGCCATGAGGCAGACCCTGAAAAAGAAGCGAGAGTCAGTAATTCAAGTGAAAATCCGTGTGGGGCTGGCCATGACTTTACGAGTCAGATGCCAGGCTGGAAGGGATCTGGTGGGCACCTCCAAGGGAGAGGGAGCCCACAAAAAGAATCTTGGAATATCTGGGAAGTGGAGACAAATCCCCCATGCTGGGTCCTGGGTTTGGAAGTGCTCCAGAAAAATGCTATCAAGACTCAAGAATTTAATTTTAAAAATGCCAAAGGCGGCTTCCCTGGTGGCGCAGTGGTTGAGAGTCCGCCTGCCGATTCAGGGGACACGGGTTCGTGACCCAGTCCAGGAAGATCCCACATGCCGCGGCCAATGCCAATATTCTGTTGGCAGAATATCAGATTGCTCTGTTTCATTCATGCTGTACGGGAGAGTCAAACACAGTTTCAACTACAAAGTCAACATTTGGGAAGCCGGGCCAGGCACTTTTCACTTAATCCTCACAAAAAACTCTGCAAGGCAGGTGTTATTATGCCCATTTGTTGGATGAGAGAACTGGGTCTCAAAATTCACAAGCATGAACAAGATCATACGGCAGAGCTAGGATTCAAAAGTAGGGCTCTGGCCTGCTGAGAGCCTGGCTCTTTCTACTATACCACAGTATAGACAGAATGTTGGACTCTAAAGATTTGCTCTATAAGTTCATATTTTAAGGCACTACTGCTGCTTCAAGTACAAAAGAATAATAGATAATATCAAAAACAATTAATCCTTGCTCCAGAGCACAATAAACACCTCTGTGGACTACTGAAGATGAACCTGAAAACCAAAAGTCTTGAGCACATCAAGAAATCTAACCCTAAGAAAGAAAGCTAATAAAATCAAATAATAGAAAGGAAAATTTTAATACAGATTAAATTAAAATAATAGGATTTTCTGAATAACATTTCAAATGATTTAGGATGCATTTTTCTCATTGCATCTTAACAAGGTGCATGGTTTAAATTTGTCCCATTAACAGTGATGTTCATTTTGACCACCTGATTAAGATGACATCTTCCAGGCTTCTATGCTGTACAGTCACTCTTTTCCCCTTTGTAACTAATAAGAATTTTGTGGGGAAGCCATTAGAATGCTGCTGCATGTGTGCAAACTAGAGTCAATGATGTCTTCTACTGAGATAACAGCAAAGGAGGTGGGCATATTTCATAAACCTCAGGAAATAAAAGCCACAAGCCATGGTAGTTATTTGGATATGAGGAATGAAAGAGGGAGAAGCTAAGGACAGTGTAAAAGTATTCTGGCCTAGGCAGGTGGGTGGATGGAGATGAACTATGGCACACAAGAGAGAGAGTAGTCAGGGGAAGATGGAAAGTTCAGTGTGTGGGTAGATTCTCCTAACTTGTGAGTCATTATTCTTATTTTAAAATTATTTCAAATTTAATTTTTGAATAATATATTCATATCATATGAAAATATTAAAGAATACAGAATATTTGGAAATTAAACAGCAAACTACTAAATAATCCACGGGCCAAAGTAGAAATCAAAAGGGAAATTAGAATATATTTGAAATGAATGAAAATAAAAGTACCACATATCAGGGCTTCCCTGGTGGCACAGTGGTTAAGAATCTGCCTGCCAATGCAAGGCACATGAGTTTGAGCCTTGGTCAGGGAAGATCCCACATGCCGTGGAGCAACTAAGCCTGTGCACCACACTACTGAGCCTGCGCTCTAGAGCCTGCGAGCTGCAACTACTGAAGCCCGCGTGCCACAACTACTGAAGCCCACATGCCTAGAGCCCGTGCTCTGCAACAAGAGAAGCCACTGCAACGAGAAGCCCGCGCACCACAACGAAGAGTAGCCCCCACTCGCCACAACTAGAGAAAGCCCGCGCGCAGCAACGAAGACTCAACGCAGTCAAAAATAAATAAATAAATAAATTTTTTTAAAAAGAGGAGATAAAAAAGTACCACATACCAAATTTTGTGGGGTGCAGTTAAAGTGGCGCATAGAGGGATATTTATAGCTTTAAATGCTCATATTAGAAAAAAAAAAAAAGGAAAGCTCTAAAATAAATTATCTAAGCTTCCATCTTAAGAACCTACCAAAAGAAGAGCAAATTAAATTCATAATTTAAATTAAATAGATAAATTAAATTAATTTTATCTATTTAATTATCTATCTAATTAAATTAATACTAAATTAAATTAAATAATTAAAATAAATAGAAGGAAGAAAATAATAAAGACAAGGGCAGAAACCAAAGAAATAAGAAATGGACAAATGGATAAAAATCAATTAAACCAAAAGCTACTACTTTGAAAGAATCAATAAAATTTATCCCAGGGATGCAAGGATGGTTCAGTATCCATAAATCAAACAATCTGATAAGTCATCTTTAACAAGAATAAAAATTATATAGCCATCTCAATAGATGCAGAAAAAGCTTCTGACTAAATTCAACATTCATTTATGGTAAAAACTCACCACAAAGTGGGTATAGAGGGAACATACCTCAACATAACAAAGGCGATATATGAGAAGCCTACAGCTAACGTAATACTCAATGGTGAAAACCTGAAAGCATTTCCTCTAATATCAGGAATAAGGATGCCCAGTCTTGCCACTTTTATTCAACATAGTTTTGGAAGTCCTAGACACAGAAGTCAGGCAAGAAAAAGAAATAAAAGGAATCCAAGTTGGAAAGGAAGAAGTAAAACTATCACTGTTTGCAGATGACACGATATCATACAAAGAAAATCCTAAAGATGTCACCAAAAAAACTACTAGAACTCATCAATGAATTTGGTAAAGTTGCAGGATACAAAATTAGCGTACAGAAATCTGTTACATTTCTATACACTAACAATGAACTATCAGAAAGAGAAAATAAGAAAACAATCCCATTTACGATCACATCAAAAAGAATAAAAAGGAAAAATAAACGGGACTGTATCAAACTAAAAAGTTTTTTGCACAACGAAGGAAACTATCAACAAAATGAAAGGGCCACCTACTAAATGGGAGAAGATATTTGCTAATGATATATCTGATAAGGGGTTAATATCCAAAATATACAAAGAACTCATACAACTCAACATCAAAAAAACAAACAACCTGATTAAAAATAGGTAGGGGACCTTAAGAGACATTTTTCTATAGAAGACCTACAGATGACCAACAGACACAAAAAAAGATCCTCAAAATCACTAATCAAAGGAAATGCAGGGCTTTGCTGGTGGCGCAGTGGTTGAGAGTCCGCCTGCCGATGCAGGGGACACGGGTTCGTGCCCCGGTCCGGGAAGATCCCACCTGCCGTGGAGCGGCTGGGCTCGTGAGCCATGGCCGCTGGGCCTGCACGTCCGGAGCCTGTGCTCCGCAACGGGAGAGGCCACAACATTGAGAGGCCTGCGTACCGCAAAAAAAAAAAAAAGGAAATGCAAATCAAAATCACAATGAGATATCATCTCACACATGTCAGAATGGCTGCTATCAAAAAGAACAAATATCAAGTATTGGTAAGGATGTGAAGAAAAGGGAACTCTTGTGTTGGGCTGGTGGGAATGTAAATCGGTGCAGCCGTTATAGAAGACAATACGAGGATTCCTCAAAAGAATTGAAAATAGAGCTACCATATGATCTAGCACTTCCACTCTTGAGTATTTTTCCAAAGAAAACAAAAACACTAATTAGAAAAGATATATGCACCCTTGTGTTCATTGCAGCATTATTTACAATGGCCAAGACATGGAAGCAACCTAGGTGCCCATCGATAGATGAATGGATATAGCAGCCTTGAACTGAGCCTGGGAAGGGCCTGAGCTGGTGGGGAGGGGACAGGGGCTCAAATCCTTTCTCTGCCACTTAGCTGTGGATTCTTGGGCAAGCTACCTTAGCTCACCTTGGCTCAGCCAGTTCACTTCTCTGCAAAATGGGGATAAATGAGGCCTGGCTTAAAGCGTTTTCAGAGGTAAGTAAGAGAGCGTAGGAAAAGCACCTGGCACCCGCCTAGCACAGAGGACAAACCCTCTAGACAAGGTACTTCTCTCTCTCCAAATGATGTGTGTGCCGGTGTGTGTGTGTGTAAAGGTGTAAATACACGTGTGTGTTCGTGAGTGAGAAAAGTCAGGGCCGGCGGTGGGATACAGCACACAGTTGGCTCAATTACTCATGGCCTCAAAATAAAAAGGCTGCTCCAAGCATGTATGGGCCCCAGGATGACTGTAAATCCCACAGCCCCGGGCCCAGGCCAGAACGCTTGCCAACCCTACCCCACCTCCTCTGCTGGTGGCCAGAGCCCTGCTGCCCTCCTCTCTCCCCAGATGGCCTGGTCCATGCCTACCCAGGGCCCTGGGAAGCCACAGAGCATCAGGGGCTCCAGAGTGGTCCTGAAGGGTCCAGGGAGGGGGTCCGGGGCAGAGGCTGGGACCCCGGTTGTCTGCAGGGCTTTTTGGAGACTGCGCTGCTTGCCTGCTCCGGGGACCTCTCCAGGTTAAGGAGATCCATCTGGAACCAGCGAGTGGAGGGCTGCACAGCCCGGGCCTCTCGCCTTACATGCGGCTCAGCCAGGGGTGTGGATCCTTAGTCCCTCCCACACAGGAGCTGGCAGAGCAGGTGGAGCTCTTTAGCCTCAGCGTTTCTGAGGGCTCAGGGATCCCCTTCCTGTTCTGGAGCTTTGGGAGAGCTGGCCGTCTAAAGGACTCCTGCTGTGACTTTATTTCTAAACAGATAGCCCCCTCCCCGGGGGAGCTCCTTTTGGCCCCAAATATTACAAATGTAACTTGGATGCCAACTGGCATAAAAAAGAATTAAACCTAATTCTTACGAGCAACCAAGGCGTGCAAAGCACTCTGTTCTCATTTAATTCTGGAACCACCTTTTAAGATAGTTTCATGTGGTATCTCCATTTTCCTAGAGAGGAAATGGAAACAGAGGTTAACAAGCTGGCCTAAGACCATAAAACTAGCAAATGCCAGGGCTGGGATTCAAACCCCTGCTTTTTTCCAGAACCTCCCTCGATGGCGGGTGCTTCCACGTATGAGACAACACACCTGGACAGGCTGTGTTGGTGGCACTAGGAGCTCTGGGCAGACGCTGGAGTGAGGGTCCCGAGGCCCCAGGAGAGCTGCCTCTAGGATAATGAACGAGCACAAACCCCAGGCCCAGCCTTCCTCCACCTGCCCAAGCCCCTTCCTCAGGCCCCTGGCACAGCTGTCGCCATCCCAGCCTGTGATCCGATTACAGACCCCAGAGCCGCTGGTCTCTTCCTGCCGCTGCCGCTGCTGCTAGTGAACAGGAAAGCAGAGGCCCATCCTGCCTGCGAACAACGCGGAAGCAAGCGGAGGACGAAGCTATCAGAGGCCCTGCCAGCTGCCGTCATCGCTGGGGGCCCCGCCCTCCGAGCTCATTCTCTGGGGTCTTAGGCGGCGGCTGCTGAAGAGGGGCAGGAACGAGGGCCCCGCGGTGAGGATGTGAGGAATCCTGCAGTTGGCTTTGTTTAGACGGGTGGTAGGGGCGCCTCCTCCCTTGCACCAGAGTGCGGACACGTGCGCACACACAGAGGAAGCCCCCTCCACCTCCCACCCAGTGGCCTCGCACAGGAGGCCCAGACCTGGATTAATGCTGGGCTTCACCAGTTATGAATTTGGCGACTCTGGGCCTGCTCCTAATCTAAGCTTGCTTCCTCACGTGTAAACTGGGTTCATCATAGCACCTAACTCGTAGGTTTTTACATCCCAGGTCCTCACCAAATGCTTGTTGAGTAAAACCAGTCCCCGCCACATCGACCCATCCATTCCCTGTGGTACAGGCCCCGGACCCCTCTCTTTTCTGCACTTCTTTCCTTCCTAGCATCCCTACACCTACTCAGCTGGGCTTGACCCGAGGTGTTCTTTCCTAAGCCTCCCCCTTCCAACCCTGCAAGTCCGTGAGCTACTTTCCTCAGGGTCACACTTCTGAGGGCTACAGCGGGGGGTCCAAGAGGCTTCAGATGTTTAGAAAATGTACCCAGTTCTTGGAAATAAGGCACAAGCCTACTGAATGCTCTTTCAAGGTCACACTAGAGCAGTGTCCAACAGGCCCCCTAGGGGCCTTCTGACTCTCTAAGGGAAGGCCATTTCGTTTGACACACTGTCTTCCACTGATTAGGGTGTAGACTCTGCAAAGTTAGATGTTAACTTAGAAAGAAATAGAGGATTGGGAATTTGGAAATGATCCTTGTAGGCTAGAAAAATAACCCCAAAGATTATAGTTTTATTGACCTAGAGAGCTTCTGTCATGCTGCTGGTTCCCTCATTAATGAGATAAATCTCTTAACACACGCTCACTATATTGTGTATGAGAATCGTATTTTCAACTTTTCAAAAATGATGCTTCAACACGGATCTCATGTTTCTAGGAAGAGGCCAGGGTTGGGGTGGGAGGATCCCCCAGGGTGGAAATTGGAAAGAATGCAGCCCCTGTGGAGGATGACGGGCTGTGGATGGAGAGGAAGGCTAAGCTTAAGGCCAAGTGCACCTGTGTCCTGAGAGCGGTGATGCTTAGGATGCTGGTGGTGATGTGTGTGTGTGTGGAGGGGGGTGCGGAGGAGGGGGGTAGATGGAACTACAGAGGGGCGACTGCTGAACATAGTGATGACGCAAAGGGGCAACAGAGCGCCCGGAGCTCACGGGTCCCTCTCCCTAAGCCTGCGAGAAGAGACGGGTGAGAAAATGTGGTCTCCATCAAAAGGGCTTCAACAATGAGAGACCTCAGAGGAAATCATCAGGGGGGTAGAAGGAAGGTTTCAGGTGTTGAGATTGAGGCTGAAGGTTCCAGAAGCTTTTGCGATATAAGAGGTTTCGGAGGAGGTGGGGCAGGTATGGAGGATGGCTGGCTGCAAGGACCTCGCCTCAGGCCCAGGGGTGAAGGCAGCCAGGACGGCAGGAAGCCGCCTGGAAGGAACCGGAGCCCTAGTGAGGCCGGTGACAGCCTGGGCAGGCCTGGGGCTTCTACCAGAGCAGGGCCTGGTGCACATCAGAGGTCAGGACTGCTCCTAGTGGGGACTCTGGGCAAGAGGCACTGGAGGTTTTCCTGTGGTCTAGTGGTTAGGATTTGGGGCTTTCACTGCTGTGACCCGGGTTCAGTCCTTGGCTGGGGAACTGAGATCCTGCAAGCCGTGCGGTGTGTCCAAAAAAAAAATGGGATTAAGAAAAGGGGGTTTTCCTCCCTGCCTGGGCGAGAGGACACCCTGAGTTGGTCACACTCATCTTGGGTCCTGGCTCTTGGCTTTCAACAAAAGCTCCCCAGAAACCTCAGGTGTGCAAGGAAGGTATCAGGGCAGCAGGGAGCAGCTGTCAGGCCCTCTAGCTGCGTCCACTGCAGCACCAGGGCGGTGATTATCCCCCGAGTGTCACCCTTAGAACTGCTGGCAGCAGGCACGGACCCTCAGCTGGGAGCCTCCAGGCCCCTTCTATTGAGGAAGCCCGTGAGTCAAGCTGGTAAGTTTAAAACTACTCTCCCCTCAGGATGGGAATTCGTTTAAAGCGCCCAGTACAATGGGGGAGGTGGAACAGTCCTGAGGCGGGTTGGGACAGCGGCGGCTCTGGTCTGCCAGTCGCAGGGGCCTCCCTCCCACCCGCCCCCCTGCAACCAGCTGCCACCCACTCTTTACCTCGGTTCAGATGAAAGTTTCATTTTCCTCTTTGGATGAAGCATAACCAAAAAAGTCTGCTGCTTTCCTTCGCATAGACGTCTTCAAAAGGATCTCTCCCAGGTCACCGGCCATTCTTTGTTCCAGAGGTCAAGGATTTCAACAGGCCGGAGCCCACTCTTTGAGGCCCGTAGATTTCCCCAGTTAACAGGCAGGACCTGAGGCCTTCCTGCGCCCTGCCCCAGACCTGCTGATTTAGAATCTCCAGGGGAAAAGGCGGGAGAAACTGCATCTTCCAAAACCACTCCAGGTGGGGAGTTCCCTGGTGGTCTAGTGGTTAGGATTTGGGGCTTTCACTGCCGTGACCCAGGTTCAATCCTCGGTTGGGGAACTGAGATCCTGCAAGCCGTGCGGCATGGCCAAAAAGGAAAAAGAAAAAGAAAAAAGGGGGGGGGGCGGGATTAAAAAAAAACCACTCCAGGTGAATTTGATGATGAGGCAAGGCCTGGGTAACATAGGTTTCTGTTAGAACTCCACCAGGATATGGGGTATTC
Organism: Aethalodelphis obliquidens; assembly: GCF_003676395.1. Classification (NCBI taxonomy): domain Eukaryota; kingdom Metazoa; phylum Chordata; class Mammalia; order Artiodactyla; family Delphinidae; genus Aethalodelphis; species Aethalodelphis obliquidens. The sequence continues at coordinate 26,504,302 of NW_020837955.1, read as the reverse complement.
ATACACTTCTCGTCAAACATCTACTAAATTGTTCCAGCTTCTTCCCCAGCCACCAGGTTCACCCCTAGGGTGGGGCAGCGTGGACCCCACAGAGCATAGCTTTGCAGAGCATCCACGCCCCCTTCCGCATGGGGAGAACCCTGTCAAAGGGAACCAGGGCGATGATAGAAATAGTCTGAGGGAGAAGTCGGAGGGGAGAAGCAGCCTGGGGTGTCCCAGGACACGGCCCGCAGGCAGGAGGAAGTCTCACTGACGGGGAGGCACCACGTGCCTGTGGACCACAGAGGAGGACAGACCTGGGCTGGGGTCCGGCTGCCCCCACGTAGAGCTGCATAACTGGGGTTCGGGGTGGGGAAATAGCCTCTTCTTTGGAAAACGAGGACAGCAGTTCCTCTCTCAGGGCTGTTGTGAGGTTTGTCTGCCATAAAGAACATAAGTCACTGAGCACAGAGCCTGGCACATAGTAAGCGTTCAGTAAGTCCCAGCTGCTATTATCAATTGTTCGTTCTACAAACACTCTCTGCATAAAAACGGCAAAAACAAACAGCAAAACAGAAACTTAGACATGGTCCCAGTCCTCATAGTGCTTACAGGGTACAGGGTTTTAAAGGGATTTTGCTCTAAAGTAAGGCAAATAAAAGGTTTTTGTTTTTAACGTGACAGAGGAAAAGAACTTTGGGGAAAAGCACAGGTTTGATTCAGATGAGAGTTCTGCCCTCGCTCCTGCTTTCAGATTCAATCTGTTGGAGCAAGAATAGATTGTGGAGGTCCCAGAAAGGGGGCCTGACTTCCTGAGACCAGAGAACCTTTTCAGCCTTGAAGAACAAATAAAATTTTTACCCCCCCGTGCCCTGCCCCTGCACTAGTGTGTCTAAAGTCTTGGTCACCTGCAACTATTCTTAGTTCTATCAACTTCCAAGTCTGCCTCTACCTCAAATGTCTCAAGTTACTGCTTTAAAACCTTCCTATACCTGCAAACTACAAAGTGAAGACTAATTAAATGGATTTGAGAACCAAAAGAGAAAAGGGATGGTATGGGAAGGGGCACAGAATCACAGTCCTGCTCTTCAGAACTGGAAGATAAGATGGATGAGGACTGAACCCAGGATCTCCTCAGGGAAAACTGAGCTCTAAGAGGCTAGGGAAGAGGAGTGGCAGTGGTGGCAGTGCGCAATGTGCAACCTTTGCCTTTTTCAAATTGGGAGCAGAGAATAGGGTTGGGGGACTTAAGAGGAGTTGATGGTTAACTGCTAGAGAATTCCAGAATCAAAAGCACTCAGCCAGCATCCTCCTCTGCAAAGATGCTTGTGTGATACAGAGTGGGGGGGTGGGGGGAAGGGGGCTCCTGGTTTTGGATTTGCAGTTCCTTTTCGGGGACCACTTACAAGTCGACCACCTGAAATTGAAATTTTTTTTTTTTTTTTGCTGCACTGCGTGTCTTGCAGGATCTTAGTTCCCTGACCAGAGATCGAACCCAGTGCCTGGGCACTGGGAGTGCAGAGTCCTAACCACTGGACTGCCAGGGAAGTCCCCAAACGTTTCGTTTTAATACCCAGCCAAGGGCAGAGGTTAGACAGACAGACACCCCAGGAGCATGTCCACAAGAAAAAGAAAGCAAAGAGTCACTGGAAGGACCTCTTTGGCATGCAGCTTCAGTAATTTCTCTTTCTTGAAGGTTCCAGAGCTTTAATCTCACAACTGAGATGAAAGACAGACACTCTCACCTCAGAAGTGAAACACCATGTTGCTTATTTCTCTACTTGTGCCTTAAACTCCAGTGCGTCATAAGGCCACGCTTGGTGCCAGTATTTGCATCAGGGGCATGGATGGATGCCTGTGTGACGCCAGCTGAGGCACAGAGGCAGGGCCGTGCATGTGCACAGGCAGGCACACATGCTCCTTCACACCTGCTCACCAAGAGGATGAACACTTTATTCTCCAGCAGTACAGAAACTGGACTTCTGGGAAAATCCTAAAGAGGATAATAGTGCTTTCTCCAAGGCTACAGGGGTGCTAACTAGGTTTCTAACAAGAAAACAAATCATTAAGTATTGTCATCACTCTGTGGGAGAATGTAAGAGATCCTAATTCTGACTCAGTAGTGTTGGGGAGATGATGCTGAAATGGTAAACTGAAAAGCAACGTAATAGGTGAAGGTGTTTCCATCAAGGGATGCAAGGTGTGAGTCAGAAATAGGAAACAGGGAAAACGAAGACAATCTCTTGTGGGTCTACAGAAGGATTCAGAAGGCACCAGCAGAAAAAAATGCTGCTCTGAGAAACAAGTAGGGCTGTTGGAAGAAAGTGTTGCCATTTTGTTAACGAGATCCTATTAAACAGCTGCTGTGTATCTTTCTAAATAGCAATACAACCTGTTGCGAGCACTAGGTACCTTGGCTGAAAGCATCCACTTTATGAGCACTTAGCTCATAAACTCCAGCAACAGGGCAATCTCAAGAATATCACACCTTGACCTTCTCGTTGCTCCTGGAACTCTACTAATGAGGAACTAAAGAGGAAACTAGTTTGAAAACTAGACTGGAAAAATGGAGGGGTTGGCATGCGTCAAGGTCCCCCTCTAGCGGTTCTGGAAATAAACAAAGTAACTTGAAATTTAGAATATCAGGAGAAAAAAATAGCTGCATAGACAAAGCTGAAGCAAACCTTTGCAGTCATCGTTTCTAATTCTGAGGGCGTATGATAGATTCCTGTTTGAAAAACCTCTCCTAGCAAAGGCTTCTGCCTTAGAAGTGGCACGACCCTTTTACTATGTTACACATTAACTGCCTCTGTGACCTTGGTTCCAAATGATTTGGTCTCACATCCATGTCCGTCAAATTCAACTTTCTACTGTTTGTTTTTCTCTCTCTCTCACCTATATGTACTTTTATGTTACCAGTCTTTATAACTATCATCTTTAATGAAGGAAAAATTTCAGACTTAACTTATGAGGCTAAAGCAGGACTTGGCATCACTGCACACCTGACTGCTTGTGTATTATATAATCAACATGCCATGCACTGGTCTGAAGCACAGAGAATACATAAAAGGTGACATTCAAATGTTAATGTCCTCTTTGCAATAGACTTATACCAACCAATGTGATGACTTGAGAGAGTAAATATATCCACATTCTCCTTGAAAACCTAATCTCTATGCTGCCTCATATCCCTGTGCAGTTACTGGCTGCCACAAGGGCTCTTACACCCAGGAGACTCTCTGTCTCTAGGAAGGGGAGACTCGGTGCCACATGGTGGCAGATTTATGGAGCAACACTAACATCTTTCATGCAGAAGTCTGGCAACCGGGAGTAACCCAATCCCCCTAGGACATTCAGGGACACAAGTGATCAGAGTGTACCTAAATAGGTAAAGGGCTAAAGAAAAGGGGAGAAGGGTGGGGAGGGAAAAGGTAAAGAAAACTAAAGATGGTGGTAACTCGCCCTTAAAATCTGTTACTGGGTGTAACGAGGAGGACCAATCAACACTGTACAATTATGGTACAAAATATCTCTTACTTCCATAGTTAACCAGGGAGAACAAAGAGCTAACCATTCCATATTTTACATTCTTTAAAAAGGTGCAAAAATTATACAAACAACTTTCTATCTTGGGAAAATAATCCTAAATTTCCACAGTTCTGTGTAAAAATGCTCAGTTTAAGGGGGTTTGTTTTTGGCATTGTAGCCAAAAGGAAACAATCTAAGCACCCAACAGGAGGAGGTATTTTAAGTAAATTAGGCTACTTCTATTTGACAGAATTTTGTGGCCGTTAAAATTTTGTTTCTGAAGAGGTTAAACAGAGGAATATTTTATATTGTATTACTAAGTGAAAATTCAGGATATAAAATTGTATACACACTTCAAATCTACTAATACTTGGTAACAATATTAACAAAATCTCAAAGTGGAAAAATCAGGACAGGACTATCCAGCCACAGAGAAGCACTTTTTAGATTTATGAATCACTGGCTAATTCCTTTGGTGAATTTCTTTCCTTCCTCTAAGTTTCTGGGTTAGCCAAGTATGTCCAGGATTGTCACATTTTTCTATTCATTTTCATTAAGAATTAATAATTTATAGGGAATTTCCTGGCAGTCCAGTGCTTAGGACTCTGCACATCCACTGCCGGGGGCCCAGGTTCAATCCCTGGTCGGGGAGCTAAGATCTCACAAGCTGTGCAGCGCGGCGCAAAAATAAAAATAAAACAATAAATTTATGACTGAGATATAACAAGGAATATGGGTTTTATATTTATATTCTATGTTTCATTATCTAGGTGCTTATTGTTACAAATCCACTGGAGTCTCATTTATACTGATATTCTTGGGGAGATGCTTAAGATTATTAGGAAGTTCTAGAATGATGGCATGCAGGTAACATCCCTTGCCAAATTCTTTATTATAGAGGGTGGGTCATATCAGGACAAAGTTATAGATCATAAACTATATACCATTTCAATCTCCACAGGTAGTGACTCATAATGATTATTCTTGGGGAGATGCTTAAGAAACATTTTAGGAATATCAGAAAGATACTGTGCTTACATAACCCTTTGAATGGGGTCTTAGAGTATTTCTTATACTAAATTCTCTGTTAGGGAAGATCAGTTATATTATGGCAAAACTATAAACAATATACTGAACGTTTAAACTCTACAGAGATTCAGCTGGTCAAAATGAAAACTCAAAGTGAATGTACATTTTAAAGTCACAATACTTCTTCCTCCTTTTAGAAGTGCCTCTTTAGGGATTTCTGGCTCCCACCAATGGAGACTCCTAACCAAACCTCTTGTAGATAACAACTATAAACTTTGAGGGTAAACAAAAGTCAGCAAGAAATAAATGGTATATATATTAAAAAGGAAGAAATAAAACTGTCTCTGCATATGACATGATTATGTAGAAAATCTCAAAGAATCTACAAAAAAGACCTAGTAGAATAAGGGAGATTTCCAAGGACACAAGAGTATTCAACCCAGTATAGGCTGTACTGGTGACTTGCTTCCAAAGGAGCGTCAAAGGGGGAAAAAAGTAACTATAGTGAAGAAACCCGACAAACAATCTTGGGCAGGTGATCGAGGTAAACATCACCAGTGATAAAGCATGTTAATAACAGGCACTGCTGATGTGATGTGATGAGGACATTTCACCTCTATAGTATTATATATTTAACTCCAGTTTAACCATGAGAAAAATAGCAGACAAGGGCAAATTGAGGGGCATTCTACAAAACATCTGAAAAGCAGTCCTCAAAACTGTCAAGGATGAAAAACAGACTAAGAAACTGTCACAGACCAGAGACATGACAAGTAAAAGTAATGTAGTATCCTCTGTGGGATCTGAGAAAAAAAGGCATTAGTGGAAAAACTGGCAAAATCTATAGTTGAAAAACTAAATGTACCCACGTTGGGGGGAAAATGTACCACAGTAACTGTTATGGGCTGAATTGTATCCCCCCTCCAAATGTACATGTTTAAGTCCCAAACCCACTACCTCCAAATATCACTGCTGTTTTGGAGATAGGACCTTTTAAAGAGGTGATCAAGTTACAATAAGGCTGGAGAGAGTGGGCCCTAATCCAATCTGACTGGTGTCCTTAGGAGGAAATCTGGACAAACGAGCTTATTTCTTTTAAATGTTATGCTTCAAAAGATACCATTAAGAAAGTAAAAAGACAATCCAAGGGCTGGGGTATTTACAAGTCACACACCTGACAAGGATCTTTTGCATCCAGAATAAAGAACTCTAACTTCTGTTATTAGTATTCTATAATAATGCAAACTATGATTCTATAATAAAAACACGAGTAACAGAATTTAAATATGGGCAAAATATATGAATAGACATCTCACTGAAGAAAATATATAAATGACCAGTAAGCACATAAAAAGATGCTTAACATCATTAGTCATTAGGAAAATGCAAATTTAAACCACAATGAGGTACTACTTCACATAAGAATGGCTATACTAAAAAGACAGAAAAATAAGTATTGGTGAGGATGTGGAAAAAAACATAGCCCTCATATATTACTGGTGGAAATGTAAAATGGTGCAGCCTTTGGAAAAGTCTGGCAGTTCCTCAAAATGTTAAACATACCATATGACCCAACAATTCCAATCCAGGGTAAATACCCAAGAAAAATGAAAACATATTCACACAAAAAAAACTTGTTCATGAATAGCATTATTTATAATCGCCAAAAGGTAGAAACAACCCAAATGTCCAACTAATGAATGGATAAACAAACCATGGTATACAGTTGACCCTTGAACAACATATACGTTAGTGGTGCTGACTCCCCTTTGGGGTTGAAAATTCATGTACTGTTATCTCTGCCTCAAAAACAAAGGAATTGATAAATTACTCACCCAAGGGCAGGAAGCTAAAACAGTTTGGATAGAATAAGGCCTCAAACCCTAGATCTTTTGATTCCTCATATTATGAACACAATCTTTATCCTCATACTTAAAGATCAATAAAATGACAATACAGGTGCTATACTGAAAAAAACCCAAGTATAAGTGAACCTGAGCAGTTCAAACCCATGTTGTTCAAGGGTCAAATTGTATATTCATACAATGGGATATTATTCAGCAATAAAAAGGAATCAAGTCCCGGTATGTGCTACAACATAAATGAACCTTGAAAACATGCTAAATAAAGGAAGTCAGTCACAAAAGGTCCCATACTGTATGATTCCATTTATATGAAATGTCCAGAACAGGCAAATCCATAGTATGAGACACAAATTAGATTTGTGGTCGCCAGAGAAATGATAAGGGGAGAGGGAGATGTAGAGTGACTGCTAATGGATACAGTGTTACTTTTGGGGTAACTGAAATGTTCTAAAATTAGATTGTAGAGATAGTTGCACAATTCTGTGAATAAACTAAAAAGCACTGAATTGCACCATTTTAATGGGTGAATGTTACGGTATGAATTACCTCAATAAAGCAATTTTAAAACACAATAAGCAGCAAAGCTCTAATCTGGGAAAAGACCAATGTTTCAATAACAAGGTTTTCCAAACTACTTATCCAGAAAAACAAGGAAATTTTATAGCTCAATTTCTTGGATACTCTCCCCAACTTCTATTAAACACACTGCCATTTTAAATTAAAAATACTTTTTAAAGGACTGTTACATTGAGTTAAAGCAGGGGTTCTAACCCTCACTGAGGGTCAGAATCACCTTGCAGAACTTTAGAATTAACAATGAACAAGACCCTATGCCTTAAAGATTTCGATTCAAGTGGTCTAGGGAAAGATTTCAGCAATGTTACATTTTTTTTTAAATTAATTAATTTATTATTGGCTGTGTTGGGTCTTTGTTTCTGTGCGAGGGCTTTCTCTAGTTGCAGCGAGCGGGGGCCCCTTCATCGCAGTGTGCGGGCCTCTCACTGTCGCGGCCTCTCTTGTTGTGGAGCACATGCTCCAGATGCGCAGGCTCAGTAGTTGTGGCTCATGGGCCTAGTTGCTCTGTGGCATGTGGGATCTTCCCAGACCACGGCTCGAACCCATGTCGGCAGGCAGATTCTCAACCACTGCGCCACCAGGGAAGCCCAGCAATGTTACATTTTTAAAAGCTCACTTACGGATTTAAAAATGCAGCCAGGATTGGGAATCACTGCTGTAATTCAACAGAATATTAAACTGTGTTTTAAAAATCTTCTTTTAGGGGCTTCCCTGGTGGCACAGTGGTTGAGAGTCCGTCTGCCAATGCAGGGGACACGGGTTTGCGCCCCGGTCCGGGAAGATCCCACATGCCACGGAGCGGCTGGGCCCGTGAGCCATGGCCTCTGAGCCTGCGTGTCCGGAGCCTGTGCTCCGCAACAGGAGAGGCCACAACACTGAGAGGCCCGCGTACCGCAAAAAAAAAAAAAAAAAAAAAATCTTCTTTTAGGTGAAGGCAGATCTTTTCTTAAGCAAAACAAAAGGTAGATATTTAAGAAAAATTTGTTTCTAATCATAGAACCATAAATAAAAAGCCACATAAAACACAAAGTTAGTCATAAAACCAATTATTTAATTGAAGCTATAAAAAAGAGGCAATATAACAGATAAAATAATTAGGAAAGACTATTTAGCACATTTTAAAAGATTTAAAATAGGAGGACACTTTACAAAAGGTTGTGTGGGAAAAATTCTTAAACTATAAGTAGAAATGTAACATTACAGAGCATGTTATAAAATACAATGACAGAAATATAAAAGGGCTATGTATGCTCTAAGTCTGAAAACTATTAATAATGACCAGATATTTAGGTTTAAATTTACAGTTCCTGGGTATGAGGATCATATTACTATACACATCTTCCAAACCAATGGGAAGTATTTTCCAATTAACCATGAGTGGTATCATCTTCTACAAAGTCTTTGGCCATCTCTGCTGTGATCACATCAATATGACTAACCTGAAGAATAAATGTTAAAAACAAAATCTGTTAAATCTTAAAGAAATATATCAGTGTTCCCCTGTATAGGGTAATATTTTAAAAATACACCCAATCACCTGAATATTTTACATAACAAGTCAAATGACTCTAAAACACTGACTGATAAAACCTTTATTTACAATGCTGTTTGTTCAATGCATGAGTTTAAAAATATTTGAACCATGTTTTTGTTCAGTTTTTATTACTTTGCTATTTTAAAGAATCTTAAGGCTGAAAGCACCAGGAAGAGTTGTGTGGTCTAACCAAATATAAATGAACTTATGTAACTGTTTAAGACTGTGAATTAAATAAGCACTAAAGAGATAGATAGGAAGATAGTGTCTCTTAATGCCAATAAAAATAAAACCAATGCAATGAATGCTACAAAAAAAACTGATAACCTTCACAGGCATTTTAAGTTTTTTTCAATAACTTTCTAAATTTTCTTTCATACTTAAGTAACATAAAACAAGAATTCAACAGTATAATGGATTGAATACTACATAAACTTAAACTTAATATAAAAAAAATTACCTTATTTCTGAACTTTACACCATAGAATTTGTCAGCTGACTCAAGCAATTCAGGCCTAAAAGTAGTTGTAATAAATTGAGCATGTACAGCAAGTTCCATAATCATATCTGTAAAAAGAAACAGTAATCTAATAAAACCCTTTTTTAGTTGAAATGAAAATTTAAAAAGCAACTATCTTTTTACTCTTACCTAAAACTTAAAACTGCCTGCATGCATACATCTACAAAAAATATCAACTTGTTTCTTAAACTAGGGATAAATCTTTAACACAAATAACTTAGTTACAGAATATAAAGAAGCAACACCTTCTAACACAGCATTAGAAATAATGTCAGAGCAAAGTAAATTTTCTCACACAAAAAACCAAAAGCAACCTTTTCCTGCTACCCACACCCCCAACCTGTATACTGGATTTGTTTGCATAAACTTACTAAAGATCACATATAGATTATTTAAACACATCAACATTGTTTATGACAGGGACTATTCAAGCATTGAGAAAAAGTGTTTAAAGGAGAGACGTTTGTATAAAAGTTTAACTGGAGGAGGATTTTCAATTATTACATCTATTTCTCACAGAACTAAACTTTGCAGTCTAATACGAGGTTTTTGAAAAATTGTTCAAAGAGAAATTATTTTATTTACTAATACCCTGTCCAGGCTCCCTGGATATCTCAGGCAACAAGAAATATACTATAAAAGAGGTAAGCTATTGGGGCTTCCCTGGTGGCACAGTGGTTAAGAATATGCCTACCAATGCAGGGGACATGGGTTTGAGCCCTGGTCTGGGAAGATCCTACATGCCACGGAGCAACTAAGCCCGCGAGCCACAACTACTGCTGCCTGCGAGCCGCAACTACTGCTGCCCACGTGCCACAACTACTGAAGCCTGCGGGCCTAGAGCTCATGCTCCGCAACAAACCCACCTCAATGAGAAGCCCACGTACCGCAACGAAGAGTAGCCCCCGCTTGCCACAACTAAAGAAAGCCTGAGCGCAGCAACAAAGACCCAATGCAGCCAAAAATAAATAAATAAATTTTAAAAAAAAAGAAAGTGAGGGAATTTAGTGGAGTGGGGATGAAGGGGAAAAAAAAAAGTAAAAAAAAAAAAAAAAAAAAAAGAGGTAAGCTATCATTTCTAGCAAGTTACTATGAAACTATGAAACCAAAACTGTACCTGACACAGCCTTTCTGTGCTGAGCATCCAGAGCCTGGTCAATCTCATCAAACAAGTAAAAAGGAGCTGGGTCACATTTCTGAATGGCAAAAATCAGAGCAAGAGCTACCAAGGATTTCTGTCCACCTGAAAGCTGTTGCATTTCTCTCATTTCACCTTGTTTTCCTGTAAATGACACCTAAGAAAATATTTAATGAGTTATATCTCAAAGGGGTAAAAATGTACCAATTTAGATTCGCAAAATAGTCTACAAATTCTACTATGATAACGCTCTGGGGAAAATTGAATGTAAAGGTATTTTACCCTAATTCCAACTCCAGTGAACTGGTCAACTGATGGAACACTGCTTTGTGACCCAGAGCCCCTCTCACTTTCACCACTCCCTTCTCCTTCATCCTGAGACTGACTGCCTTCCACATCTCCTTTCTTCATCACCAAAGTAGCTTTGCCACCAGGTACCAACTTTTGGAATACTTCACTGAAGTTTTTGGATACCTTAAAATAAACAGATAGATAGATAGATAGGGTGTCAACTGGAATATGTATTTTTTTAAAAAAAGATAAAATTTAAAAGCAATCAAAAATAGTTTTATTTTTTTAATCTTAAGAACAAGAATAACAGATTGGATCCCCTTTAAGAGCTGTATAAAACATTCCAGTTACTATATTTGCAACCTATATACTGGATTTGTTTGTATGTTTCAGATCCAATTATCAGTGGAAAAAAAGTTTAAAAATCTTTACAAATTGAATAACAGACTGAATAATACCTGAAGACTTTAGCTTGTGTGTTTACTACAAATAGAAACATACCTGTTTGAAAGTCAACTGAATAGCTTCATATTTTCGAAGTTCAAGTACATTCATCAGTTCCATGATTGATTTGTACCCCCTATCCAACTCTTCTTGCCGCTTTATTAACTTTTCTTTCTGCTCAGAGAAATTTACAAACTGATCTAAAGCTTTTTTGTTAACATGGCTGTACTTCTTCAATTCTGTGTTGCACTGTTCAAGTTTTCGAAACAACTATAAAGAGGAAAAAAATGTGTAAATAAATCCACATACAGGGAGATTTGCAATGAGATTTCAAATTTAAAACCAATTAGATTTACCTGTTTGAGGCTCAGTGTTTGGTATTTTTCAAATGCTTCCTGGGGAAGTGATCCAAGTTCTCGAATTTTCTTCATACACTCTTCTTTCTTCTTCAGTAGCATGCCTTGTCGATTTGTCATCTTTTCTAGTTCTTTAGTGTCATGATTTATAGCATCCATGTGTTCTTTTTCCATATTTTTCCAGCGCTCCATACTTTTCTGCAACTCCTTAATTCCAGCTTCTGTTTTATCAATGGAATTGTCCAAATCTAAAATGGGGGGAAAACCAAATTAGGCCATAACACCTAATTTTATTATTTTTTTGACCAAGCTGCGTGGCTTGAGGAATCTTAGTTCCATGACCAGGGATTGAACCCAGGCCCTCAGCAGTGAAAGCATAGAGTCCTAACCACTGGACCGCCAGGGATTTCCCCAAAACACCTGTTTTAAAGCCAGAGTGTTAGGTGACTAAAGATTTTCAAGGTCAAATCTATCAAAATAAATAGGTTTAAATTTTACTGTGAAAACTTATGAAAAACTTCAGAACAAAATTGGGAGTGTACATGAGTCAAGGTATACAGTTTACATTTAATGTTTATAAAAACCTAAAATAGTTTTCTTCTCAGCAACTAGTGATAAGAAACTTGATTCAGCTATTTCGTACTTTTGTCAATGAAACTAGTAATATTATGGTCTCTCATAAAATTGTCACAAACATTTCAACAAAACAAAGGTTACTATTTATAATCAACACCCTAAACTCTGTTCACTATAAACTGTTTATGATGATGGAAAACACATAAAACTATTGGTACATGCTTTTGCCTATTTGGATATTTCATTTTGTAGTAAACAATCCTATAAAACCAATAAGCTAAATTTAACTAAATACCAAAAATATTTTTACTAAATAAAAATTCACCTTCTGATCGTGCCATGGTATCTTTTACTCTTTTATTGATGGCTTCAAGTTCTGAGGTTGTAGCAGTGAGAACAGTACCCCCTTCTGTCTCTCTCAGTTCATTGAGTTCCTACAACACAAAAGGAACTTAAGAGCATTAAACCACAAAAATATGAATTTTGTTAGTTTCAAAATGTTATAACTGCCGTTTATATAGCTGTTGATATGTCTGAATAAACACTTAAGAAAACCAAAAAACATATTTAAAATAATTGTAAATACTTAATGTATCCATTAAAGGGGAAAAAATCACCAGAAAACTTCTTAGCATCTGACTACTGATGAGAAAATATTCATAACTAATATTTACTACCTAGAATGTGCCAGATAATCATACAAAACGGGTACTACTGCTATGCTTATTTTACACAAGAGGAAACTGGAGCTTAGAAATATTAAATGACTTGCCCAGTACTGTACACTAGGTGGCAGTGCTAGAACTCCAAGCCAGGGCAGGTGGTCAGACTGCTAGGCTTTCTGTCCCCAGAGCCCATACTCTAAATCAGAGTCTCTCATATAAGCATTATCAAAAGGTTATGCTTGTCAAGGAACCCTAGAAAAAGAACATACCTGTTCTACTTGGTCCAAGCGCTTTCTTAAATTCTCGTTGAGGTAAGTCTCTACTCGAGTAATAATACCTTCTAACTTAATTCTTTCATTTAGCAACTGTCTGTTTTCCTAGAAGAAAAAACAAAATTCTTTGTCTACACAGCCATGCACATTTCACATACAGGAATGCTATCAATCTGTTGTTTTCTCCATTATTTTTGTTCAAATGAGCTGAAATAATTTTACACCTTTCCAAAAGGCCCTATATTAAAAAAAAAAAAAAAAAGCCCTATATTTTCTTCATTTTCCCTCTTATCTATTCAGAATGCTGTTTCTGTGCCTGGTTCTTTTTATAAGGCATGCTACCAAAAATATTTTTCTTTTCCTGCTTTTCGTGTTTTGAACTTAGTATTAATTGCTTACATCTCTGTATTTAAATATCAAATGTTGTTAAAATGTTTAATCAAGACAATATTATTAAATATGTAAAGGTGGTCAGGTCAATAAATACAGCAAAGCTGACAAGCTCCATCTTACCAATGACAAATGGGCATTAAGTAAGATGAAAGAAAACAAAGATTTCTTACACAATCCTAACATATGGTTTGGAAAAACTTATTAAAACCTCATTTACTTTAATGGATATTAGAAGTCTAATAAGTCTTATATTTTCTCAATAATCTCTTTCACATTCCTTTATTAGCCAGAAAGACACTTTTCACAACAGCCAATTGTCAACAAAAAATTTTTTTCCTGTCAACTCTACTTGCCTGCTGAAGTTGACGAATTTCATCATTCAGTGCATCTACTCTCTTCTGATCTTCCAGACTAAGTTGAGAAAGCAAATCAGTTCCAAGTTCTGCTTTCAGCGATTCTCTGGTGGACTCCATAGCATGCAAACTTGCCTCCAAACTTTGTAAGCTACGTTGCTATATGACAGATTATCCATTTATTAATAAACGTACTAGTCAGTGTATCACTTATAATAGTGAAAAATTGGCAACTATCTAAATTTGATATTAAAGTGAGCTAAGTAATCATATTAACTCAATTAAATATTAGATATCCATTATATTTGATAATTAGAACTATGTAGCAACAAGAAAAATATTTATGATGCAGTATTTGCAGGATGTGTGTAACACATCATATTCCATGGTCAAACTATAAAAAGAAGTTGCTAGAATGTTAGGGTGGTATAATTGTGGGTGTGTATATATATATATTCTAAACTTTGTTGTTTTAGTACTATTGATGTACAAAATTAATAGTTTTTTGTCAAAACTGCTTCATGTTTATGACACCAATGTGTATTATCATTTGTAATAGCAGTAATAGTTTACTTTCTACTCATTTTAGCACAATCTGGACAGAATACAATCAAATAAATCCATAAATAGTACTTTATAGACAAAAATGGATACTGGCTGACTACTATCAGGCAGTGCTATTATGCCGCAGCTCAAAATGCCTATTTGTTTAATGAAGTTGGAAAGTCTGAATGAGGCCTACAAAAGGAGACTCTGGGTACTCATGGGTAAAAGTGTGATAAAGATACATGTAGATTCCCAAAAGTATGGGCCTAAATGAAAATGGAACAGAATGTATATGTTATATAACTTATATAATATATGGTCCACCACAAATCTTTATAATTAAAACAAATCTATTAAAAAAAGCATACTTAACGAACCTTGGGCATAAAGGTTTTCTCTGACTGCTGCCTCTTCTCTTTTAACATCTTCATTTCTGATAATATGCTATCTCGAGATGCTTTAAATTTCCTTTGCTGAGTCTCTATCTGCTGCATTTGGTTCATCAGCTGATCAATTTCATTATTAATCCATATACAAGGCTAAGGAAAATTCTCTTTGGTGCCTGTTAACAAAACATTGTGTATCCCCCTTCCTTTTCTTTACCCGTAAATAAAGCTATTTCCACAAATTTATGGACCATAACAACGCTGAATTAAATACTACACTGTGTTCAGTCATAAAAGAAGCTTAAAACATTTCACCCCACTTCTCTCTCAAAATAACACACATACTGTTTTACTAATTGCTATACAAAAAAATAAATAATAAATACAATCCTGGGAAGCCCTAAAGGAAGCTAAATGAAATATAATACATATATATTTTTTCATTCAATAAATATTTACTATATAATCTATTATGCTTATAGCACTATATAAGGGAGTCAGATATGAAGAGGAGGCCTTGCCCGATGTAGAAGAATAACTCCATCTATCTGGATTATCAAATACAGGAAAGTAGTTGGTGCCTACTGTAAACCTCTTTTTTATTAGTATTTCCCCATGCTTCGTGTTCACATCTTGCCAAATTTGGGCAGTTCTCAAAAGTATGCTATGCAGACCCCTGCAAAGTTAAAACTAAGATGTTTGTTTACCTTTTTCTTTGTGCTTTTGCTTGCAACTGATGACAGAAAAGCTATAAACTCACATTTTAAAAAATACCAGTTCCAATAAAGAATATCCTAATGAAGCAGTAAAAATAATTATTTTTGCTGCTTGAGTATCTGTACTTAATATTGTGTGACATAATGCAAAGTACACACAAAGCACTTCTACCTTACACCATGGTTGTTTTAAGAAGATGCACGTGCACAAGTGTCTCACAGTTGTGAATCGAACTAGTCACTCTTCACAGAACACCATTTTTATTTGAAAGAACTAAGAGAACTACGGTTACTAAGACTTGCATTTTGATGGCCATTTCCTCCACTAATACTAAATCTGAGCCTCAAGATAATAACCTCTAATGGACATTTTTCAACCTTTATATATTTAACTTCTATGTAGTATGTGGCATTCCTGATACTGTCCACCCTTCTTCCACTGAAATACTATCCTGGTTTTCCTCCTATAAAACTGTCTGACAAATACTCCTCAGTTCCCTCCATAACCTTAAATTTTTGTATTCCTCAGGTTCTTTTCTCTCAGAAGTAGATTTATTGCTACTAGCTATTTAACAGCTAAGCAAAGGATGTTAAAATAGTTTTTAGTTTTCCCTGTCTTCAGAATTTAAAGACTTACTACATAAGCTCCTGTGCTTAAATAAAAGTCAAACACATGGGATACTTTTCCCCACGGCATATGAGAAAATACATCTAACATGCAAAAGATTCTATATTCCCAACCAAAACAGTTATTTCTCTACAGCAACACAAGACAAAAAGATATTTTCAATATTTCTGCGCAGATTTTCATTGAGCTTTGCTTCAAGCTCACCTAGTTCTTCTTCTGCTTTTCTAACATCTTTTTGTAATTCAAGTCTAGACTTCCTTGTATCATAATAGCCTCCAGTTAAAGCACCCCGATGACTAACTTGGTCACCTATAAACAAAACATAAGAAAATTAGTAATTCTGTATAACAACTTCTTTATTCAATAATAAATTGATTAATAATCAAATGACTAATCTAAAGGCTTTACCTATTTAATAAGAATGTAAAAGTTAAGAGTTTAAGTCACTCTGGAAAAAATTTTGCTTTACAATATTAACATTTGCATTTAAAAAAATATACCTTCTAGGTGAGCCTGAACATCCGCCAGAAAGGAAAGAAGTGTTAAAGACTAATAGGAACATGTCAACAGGACACAGAACCTAGCTTGAAATTCCCACTAGCCACAAATGGGAAAATCTGAAAATCAAAAATGATGATGGCAATGTGATAATACACTGAATTAAAAGAAGTCCATGAATCGTAGCAATACATAAAAAAGAAAAAAGGATGGGGCTCTTTACAGAAGAGTGACAGCTAATAAATATAGAAGCAATCACAGAATTTTAGAACCACCATTTAGAAACCCCCAATGTATTAACTTGAGTCAAGCAAGGGTCACCAAAGCATGCTAAACCACTGGTGAAGAAGTTTGGGGGAACCTGATATTCATGTATTCTTAAAGGATAATCCCACATATCACTTATTAATTACAAAGGGGATAAGGCATCTTTACAACCAAGATTTGTTAGTGGTCAAACCTGGCATCAGTAACAGTGGGAAACATTGTGTAGTGCAATAAGAAGTACACATCACTCATGCCAAGAATGCTTAACCTAAACCTAATGAAGAGAAAGCAGTAAGATAATCCAGAACAAAAGACTTTCTTTGAGAAAGTGAGTTTCTTGGGGTGGGAGGAAAACGGGAGACCTGTCCTATACTGAAACTGAAAGAATCTAAAGAAAAGGCACTGAATGCATCCTTGATTGGATCCTGGATAGAAAAATATTTTTGGACAACTAAGAAAATTTGAGGACTCCCTTGAGGTGCAGTTGTTAAGAATCTGCCTGCCAATGCAGGGGACATGGCTTTGAGCCCTGGTCCAGGAAGATCCCACATGCCACGGAGCAACTAAGCCCGCGAGCCACAACTACTGAAGCCTGTGGGCCTAGAGCCCGTGCTCCACAACACGAGAAGCCACCGCAATGAGAAGCACGTGCACTGCAACGCAGAGTGGCCCCCGCTCACAGCAACTACAGAAAGTCCGTGCGCAGCAACGAAGACCCAAATGAGGCCAAAAATAGATGAATAAAATATAACATTTTGAGAACAGGTCCGGAGGCTTCACCAAAGAACCAAAGGAAGTCCATGGTGCAAAAAAGGTTAAGAACCTCTACTATACATCAAATGATTATACTTAAGAGACATCAACTAAATATAAAGAGGTTGACCCTTTTTACATTCTGACTTGAATAAACCAAATATTTTAAAAATGAGAAATAACTGGACATGAATTTTCAAACACTCTTAAAACTAAAATGGAATTTATTTGTTCAAAGCTAAGAATTATTATTACAAACCTTCCAGGGTAATGCAGTCCATAGTGAAAGCACGGGCCAACTGGGTTGAAACTTCCATACTACGACAAATAAGTGTTTTTCCAAACACATGTTTGAAAGCTTTGTCAAATCTGGGATTGTACCTCAATTTACTTATCATAGGAATAGCATCCTAAAAATGAATATTTTACAAGCAAGCAAAGAGATCAAAACACAGTTAATTAAAATGTGTTAGCAGAATCATGAATTACATCTTCCTGAAATACAAACAAAATACCATTGTATTTCAAAACTGTTGGTTTTTATACTGAAAAAGTTAGAAAAATCATTCTACTGAAATATACTGGAAATTGTGCTCATGTAAATCATCCAGGTTTTCAGTACTAGAGTACCGTGATAAAGAGCTTAGTGGCTCTGGAGCCAGACTGCTCAAGCTCAAATCCCAGTTCTGCTGTTCAGATGTGTGCTCTGGACAAGTTGCTTAACTTCTCTATGTATCAGTCACTTCATCTATAAAACTGCAATAACAACAGTACCTTCCTGACAAAGTTGTTAAGTCTAGGCAAGTTATATATGTGAAACACTTAGGATAGCCTCTGTCACATAGAAGGGCCAAATGTAAACTAGTAGTATTTCCTCAAAATATTTTCATTTTATTTGATCTCTCTCTATCTACAGATATATAACCTAAGTTAGATATTCAGAAAAAAAATTTTTCAGATAAAATTTATTTTCCCTTTTTTCTCTCGACTGGCAACAGAATTTTTAAATTAAGAAATACGGGCTTCCCTGGTGGCGCAGTGGTTGAGAGTCCGCCTGCCGATGCAGGGGACACGGGTTCATGCCCTGGTCTGGGAAGATCCCACATGCCGCGGAGCGGCTAGGCCCGTGAGCCATGGCCGCTGAGCCTGCGCGTCCGGAGCCTATGCTCCACAACGGGAGAGGCCACAGCAGTGAGAGCCCCGCATACCGCAAAAAAAAAGAAAAAGAAATACATCCTACATACAGAAAAATGCAATAATATGTTAAGCTTAAATTAATAATTATGAAGCAAACACCAATATAACCACCATGCAGGACATGAAACAAAACACTACTGACACCCAGAAGCCATGAGTGTAACCCTTTCCTAATCATAGTGGTTACCTTCAATGGTTACCTGCTGGGGATGACACTATTAAAAGTTCATTCGGGTTTTTCCATAACCTGTTAGGAAAAACCCGAACGAACTTCTTGGCCAACCCAATATAACTTTTGTGGTCACTACTTCCTTGCACTTCTAGTTATATCATCTAAGCTTATTTTGTTCAGGTAGTATAAAGGGAACCATACTTACATGCATTCTTTTGTGTCTTGCTTCATTCACACATCACATTTATGACTCAATTTCTCCTCCCCAAAACTTCACAGATAATTCGTAAATTTAAAAGAAGAAAAAGCTAACCACTAAAATGGCTTATAAGATTCTCACTGTTCCTCTTAAATCGTAGATCATTCTCATAGGGTTTTAGCTTTAACCTTAAAAAATAGTGAAGTAGTTGCTACTACCATCAATACTCTGAAGCCAAACACCTCAAAGCAATTACATTTTTTTCAAGAATGATGTCTAGGGAACATTTTTAATCTGTTTAAAAATATACCAGCTAATAACAAAAGCAACAGTATGCTTTCAGAGCCTGTCATCTTGCTAGGTATTTTTACTCTAATTTATAAGCCATTTAAAAAAAGTACATTCAGAAAACTTTAAAATATTTACTTTAAATGATAGTTCCTCAGGGAATTCTTCTCCAGCTACTTCATCTTAATTTTGTCTCCCTGAGATACATTCTCAAAGTATCCTGTGCTTATGTATGGTTTGGCCAAAAAGTTCGTTGGGGTTCTTCCGTAACATCTTCAGGAAAAACCCAAATGAACTTTTTGGCCAACCCAATATTTTAACACTTTGCACATTTTGCAATGGTTTGTTTTATGTCTTGGCTGTGACCTCTGTCTCCCTTCCTTTCCTCATCCAGCACTATGCTCTTCGGTAAGACAGGAATGTTTATCTCACAGACCACGTGAATCCCAATGTACAGTGTGCCTGTGCACTAGGATGTGCTAAACACAAGAAAAAACGTATTGAAAGGAAGATAGACCTTAACACACATCAACTCACATTGGTTTCAGGATAGGCAGTATCCCTTACATCTAATTTGTTAAGAGGCAGAAAAGTAACCTCTCCAGGTAGGTTCATTTTATTAAACTCCATCAAAATCTTCGTGCTGACTTCATCTGAATCAACAATGTGATAAAACAACCTACATGTAAAGAGAACAGATACATCTGAAGTGCTATAAACATTTAAGCAAACAATTCACTTTTTTTCTATGCAATCCAATTTGTGTGGGGAGGGCTACTTAGAAAATTTCAACGGAGGGAAAGGAAGTACAAAAAAGGGAAATTTCTAGCTTCTACAATTAGGAACAAACACTTAGCATCTACATCTTTAATTAGAAAATTAAGTAACTGAGGATAGACGACAATGGGAGACATACTGTATTAAAACTACAAAAAGTTGTTTCTTAGGTTACTCTTATTCCCTCTTTCCTTTAAAAACTCAAAATATCAAGCAAAAACATCTCACCTATTTCCAGCAGTGACTTCCACGCATGTGTAAAAAGCAGGCTCACATTCAAAGTTATTCATCACAATACCATGATAGCCATTTTGAACATGCTGGTTTATTCCCTTTCGACGAAAGTGGTCTAGCACTTTGTTTATACTATCTATTCCATTTAAAATGGCCTGTTTAGAAGTGAAAAATATTAAAATAGTGCCAATGGCACTCCTGCTGGTAAGAAATGAACCCATTACTCTAAACATTAAAAAATATACCAAATTGGGAGAATGGGATTGACATATACACACTATTATATATAAAATAGGTAACTAATAAGGACATACTGTATAGCACAGGGAACTCTACTCAATACTCTGTAATGGCCTATAGGTGAAAAGAATCTAAAAAAAGACTGGATATATGTATATATATAACTGACTCACTGTGCTGTACACCTGAAACTAACACAACATTGTAAATCAACTATACTCCAATAAAAATTTAAAAAAATAAAAAAAATACCAGAGATTAAACACTCTCTCCAAAAACAGGTCACTCCCTTGAAATATGCCAACTACGTGCAATACTTTGTATCATGGATTCTGTTCTATGACATCAACATTAAAAATGGACTCACCATCTAAAAATCAAAAGTGCTCTCTTTAATAGCATGGGTGCTTAAATGGTACCCATTCTTTCGTATTTATAAGACAAGTAATTTGCCCTCTACTCTTGAAAGCTAATAAATTCTTGCGCAATAATAACTGACAATGCAAACTGAGGTAATGAAAGAACCTGCCCACCTTTCCTGTTGCAGCTCTAAGAAGTTGCTGTTTCTTTTCAAGATCTTCTCTTTTAGCAGCAAGTGCTTGCTGTTCTGCATTCTCCTCTCTCCACAAGTAACTAATCAATAAAAATTAGACTGTCTTTAATTCTAAAAATATTAATATTCTAATAGTATACAAATTTGAATAAATACTGAAATTAAACTTCAATAGTTAATTTATAACTTAAAGACTGTTTAACAGCCAGTAATTACATTACTCAAAAATATTAAGACATATTTTAGGCTATACTAACTTTCTTTCACTTTGTAATTCATCTTTCTTATTTTTTACTTCATAGTATTTTCTGTCCAGTTCTTCAACTCGAGCTTTGACTTCATTAAGATCCTGATCCAGTTTCTATGGAAATAAAAATAATTCAAATTTAAAATCCAATTCCATATAAACAAATCCACAGTGACAGAAAGCAGATCAGTTGTTACCAGGGGATGGAAGGGGAGGACAGGAAAGGAGGGAGGGAGGAATTACCAAGGGGTATGGGAAACATTTTGGGGTGATGAACAGGCTTGTTATATTAATTGTGGTGATGGTTTAACAGGCATACACATATATCAAAACAATTAATTTGTTCATTAATGTCCTTACTACTTCTATAATACACACCCTAGAATTTTAAAAGAAAAAATACATTAATAAATTCTCAAAACACTGCAGTGCATACTTTTCATACTTCCCCCTCTAAACATACACTAGAACATAAGAGACGCAGGAACAGACTAAGAAGCAAAAAGGCTGTTTTGTACAATTAATTAGCACTGTAAAATCATCTCTACCCATTATAAAGCACAGAGTTCACCCTCACAAGTGGTCATTTTGATACACGTAAGTGTGGCTGAAATACTGAAAAATAACTTCAAGCTTGAGAAAGAATGAATAAAACCTCTCACTGGAAAATCTTGGTTTATCACTAAACTTTTTCAAAAGGGCATCTGTTGAGGTCGATATTTCCATGAACTCAAGACAAAATGCCTTTTCTTTATTTCAAGACAGAACTGTAGCTATCGCAGCTGAAACTATACTAACAAATTCGCAAATAACTGACTACCTCAATCAACCTGTGTTTTCCATCCCCTCCGTAAAATATCCTGAACAAAGCCCAAAGTACAATGGACTCTCAAGGCCAGTAGGCTATTACTCCTGGTCACTTTTCCTACCAGTTGAGTTGTTTATGGTTACAGAGTCAGTTCTGTTTGCTTCCTACTATGTTTTTGTTTTGGGGTAACTGATTACATTAAATATTAGATAAACTGATGATATGAGTACAAGGAAGAGTTGTTTCTTTAAAAAAATTGATTTAGTTTTGGACAAACTCAAAGGTGAGTCACTAAAAATTGGATTAAATGGGCAAATCAACTCTAAAAGACTAGGGAAAATAATTATTTAATATATAATACATAAGTTAATAGATACTGTGCACTTTATATCAGTAATTCAAAATGTCAAGTCGCAAAGTCAGAAAGACTGAGGAACTGATCCAGATTAAAGGAGATAACAGAAACATGACAATTAAATGCGATATATGATCTTATACTGAAACCCGAATTCTGTTCTCATCCAACTTCAAGGAGAACTGTATTTACATGTGTGGTCCATAACATGAAAGTCCCCTAGGAACTCCAATCACTACTCATATTCATAAGAAATACCTTGGGCTCTACATCAAAAGACTGGTACACACTCTGCTGGAGGAGGTTGATAAGGAGGCTATACATGTGTGGGGGCAGGGGGCATATGAGAAATCTCTATACCTTCCTCTCAATTTTGCTGTGAACCCAAAGCTACTCTTAAAAAAAAAGTCTAAAAAATAAAGATTGGTACATATGCATATATTCATCTATTTAAAATTAAATACTTATAAATATGTACATTTATATATGTGTAAAAAATACATATAAATATTACACATAAAATATACATAAGTATACACATTTAAGATTTTATGCTTTTAGTGGCTTTTTTTGATAAACCAACCATACCAAGTGGTACAGATCTCATGGGGTAAGAAGGTTCCTTCTGGGCATGTATATATATATTCTCCTCACCCTACACCTGTCCTACACACTCCCTTCTCATCACTTCCAATCATCTATATATATCCACACATATCACTTAAAGAATTTTTCTCCCTTTCTAATTTTAAATAATGTAAGATCTTTCTTGTTCTGAAAGTAATGATTTTACCTTCTACTTCACTTTTCAAGAAAATGCTAACTAAACATGCATAGTAAATGTTTAATTCATTTAGAAAATGTTATAAAATCACCAATGCTTTAACAAAATATATATACATTCTGCAGTAAGTTATTACATTGACAGAAAATTACATTAGAATATAAAAATGGAAAAATTTTAAGTTACTATAAAGTCATGTTTTAGTTAAGGGTAGAGTTCAGGTACATATTACCAAGTCATAAAAATATATTTTAAAATACATTCAATCTATACGGACACTCACTGACATGTAAGAACTCTTCTTCGAAAAAGAGAACTACCATATGTATCATATTACATTGTGCTGGTCTTGCCTAATTAAGTATCTGGTCTTGTATATTTTAAGATAAACCATTTACAAATAAAACTTAAAGAAATAGATGAAACTGCACATGTTCACACTCTTCTGAAAGATTTCACAAAGCAGCTATGAAAGTTCTTACATTATACTGCTCCAGATTTTTCTCTTTATTTGCCTCAGTGTCCTCCAAATCCTTATGTATAGCAGCAATCTGTCTTTTCTTGTCATTAATAGCCTGATCTAAAGACTTGAGTTCCTTTTTAATCCACTTATCCCTTTCTTCTTTTGATGTAAACTGGCTTCCTCGACCCTGCTTTGCATAAAGATCCGTTCTTTCCTGCGTAGCTTGGGCCAATCTACACAAGATAGAAGAGAATGGTTTGAAAAGGACAACAGGAAATAACCAAGTTTAATTGCAATAGATACCTCAAGAGTACACAGAGACAATAACCACTTCTATAATTCCATAAAAGAAGGAATTAAAGGGAATTCCCTGGCAATCCAGTGGTTGGGACTTTGCTCTCTCACTGCTGAGGGCCTGGGTTTGATACCTGGTCTGGGAATTAAGATCCCACAAGCCGCATGGTGTGGTAAAAAAAGAAAAAAAAAAGAAGGAATTAAGTATAAAAAGCAACTGTTATCTAATGGAGCTCCTGGGACTAGTTCTATATAACATTAATTTAACTGCAAAATCACAGTTACAGTCAGGTAAAACAGCCCATCCCCTAAGGATTTAAGGTCATTCCAGGTCTGGGTTAATCAGTAAACCTACACAAATCTAGTACCCCATATCTCAGGAATTTTCAAAATAGCTCCAACTATATTTAACTATTTGAACATTTTCAACTCCTTACAATAAAAGACACTATAAAGATTAAAAGGCAAGAGAAAACACTTACAACATACAGAACAAATATTAATGCCCAGATAACATAAAACAACCCTATAAAACGTAAGAAAAAAAATCAGAAAAAAGGGGCTTCCCTGGTGGCACACTGGTTAAGAATCCGCCTGCCAATGCAGGGGACACGGGTTCGAGCTCTGGTCTGGGAAGATCCCACATGCCACAGAGCAACTAAGCCCATCCACCAGAACTAGTGAGCCTGTGCTCTAGAGCTCATGAGCCACAACTACTGAGCCCGCGCGCCTAGAGCCCGTGCTCCACAACGAGAAGCCACCGCAATGAGAAGCCCGCACACTGCAACGAAGAGTAGCCCCCGCTCGCCACAACTAGAGAAAGCCCACGCAGAGCAACAAAGACGCAACATAGCCAAAAATAAGTAGGATAAAATAAATTATTTTAAAAAGCCGACAAAAAAAATCAGAAAAAAATGGACACAAGATATCAACTGGCAATTCATTAAAATGAACATAAGTGGCATAAAAACATGATAATGTACTAAATTGTGAAATCAGCAAACGTTGGCAAGTCCAATCTACGGATAGATATTAAAATGTCTAGATGTTAAAACGACATAAAGTGGGAGAATGAACACACAGCAGGATACAATTTGGGTAAAAAAAGAACAATCATCATGCATGTTTTTAAATGCCCAACATTTAGCTATGTTATCTTGGGCAAGTTACTGAACACCCCCAGAGCCTCAAGTTTGTCAAATTTACAGTGGTGATACTGTGGATCTCCTAGGGCTTTTGAATAGGCAATAAGCATACAATAATGCTTGGCCGACACTGCCTATTACTTTGAAATGGACATTTAACTTTTGCCCTTATTTACTGTACCTTCTTAACCCATAACTACTTAATAAGGTTCTATAGAGGAACAATGTAGAAAATTAGAATTGTTGGTGAAAAAAATCCCAGACCTAGCAATTCCTCGCTCTTCTTTTTCTTTTACACTGTTGAATTTAGGTTCTGTTTCTGCCAGTTCTTTCTGCTTTTCTTCTATTTTTTCAAGCAGCTTCTGCCTTTCTTTTAATAAGCGTTTCTGTAAATGAAGATAAGTAAAAATGCAATCTATTTAAAAACTGTTGTTTAATTTATAAGTCTAGCATAAAATATTTTCTCATGAAAAAAATGCATGAGACTGATCACGCAACACAAAACTAATTTTTAAACTGATCCTGCAACACAAAACTAACTTTTAAATGTAAGTAACAAAGATAGTACTCAGTTGCAACTTGAATGCAAATTATTTTAATGTGCCAAATCTTTTACAAAAATTCAAGCACCCGTGCCACAGAAACGACTGTCCTCTGCAGTTCCCACTCACCTGAACATTTATATCTTTCATTTTTAGCACTTTAACTCACCCTCTGTTCACTATTGCCTGCCAATTCATCTTGTAAATCCTTGGCTTTAAGCTCCAACTTAGTCCTCTGCTTAATTTGTTCTTGTCTTTCAGCACTGAGCTGCTCCTTTTCTTCTTTCATAGCTGAAATTTTTGTTTTCAGTTCTCTAACTTGGCGCTCAATATCCTACTCAAAAAGTATCAAATAGAAACAAGTTAGACAACTAGAAATATAACAGCAAAATCAGGACACCACTGATTTGTCTCTTCTTTTTCTTTCATTTAAAATTTCAGTACTACTGTCTTTCCAATACTCAATCTCGGTGACACCCCACTTGAAGTTACCATTCTATAATTCTGGTACAAAAAGTTTACTGTGGTCAAAAATGTGACTAAACCTGGTTTATAACCTTACCTCCATTTTATCTCTTGCATCCTGCTGGGCGTCTCTTAATTGTCTGGATTTTTCTCCACTAGTCTCTCGCTTAGCAGAAAGCTGGGAAAAAAACCAAGCTATGATTTCTAACTCATTTTGAATTTGTTCAGTATTTAAAATTTTAAAATATCTGCTAAATTTTAAAATATCTGCTGAATTTTTTAATATCTGCTAAGTATTTTTAGCAAAATTTTAAAATATCTGTTAAAATAAACATTCACTTAAAAATTTTTTTCCAAAAATAATTGTAGTGGTTTTAAATAGAAAATGCCTGTAGTTTTCAGCATTACCTAAAACAAATTTTTGTACAAAATGTCAGCAATACTAATTACAAATTACACCTTAAAAAGCCAGGGAAAAAATTCATGAAACTTTAAAGGTGGCTTCCTCTCATCCTGGTCTGCCTGACATCACCACCTAATTATATTTCAAATACAACTACAGCAAGGACTATGTGGGTCTAGGCATTTTCCTTGGAGTAAACTGATAGTGTAAATTTGCTGAGTAATGAATTCACTAAGAGGTTTTAAAATTTTGAAGTTTGTGTTTAAAAATCATTGAAAAGTATAAATATAGAATGAGTTTAATATATTCGTAAAAATAAAATTAAACTGAAGTGGCAAAGTATTTTACCTCATCAAGTTTAGCACGAGTCTCGTTAAGTTCCTGATTGTAAATGGTGTATTCCAGGGCTCGTCTCATCTTATCCCACTTCTGATACTGAGCTAGTTCTTCCTTTTCTTCCTCTAAGGTATGTAATCTCTCTTCAATGTATTTTAACAACTCATTGATTTTTTCCCGTTTGCCCTCTTAAAAATAAATGGGAGAGGGGTGAAGGAGTTCAATAAAATTTTTATGTAACATCAATTCTCAAATATACCGTGAGTTAAACTTAATCTTAAGAACATTAGCATTATTTCTTTGATATTATGTGGTAACCAAATCCAAGATGCTAAAATTGCCATTAAAATGCTTTATTGTGAAAAGCATCGGAGAATAAACACATGGTGACACTGATTCTTATACTACATGTGGTAAAGGCCTCTGTTTAAACTTCCTTGAAAAGCCAGTGTGCCTTCCCATGACATTAAAAAAAAAAAGTACTTAACATCACTGGTGTCACTAATTCTCAATTCTTACAACAGCATTATCTATAGCTACCATATATTGAATACCAACTATATTCCAATCGTGGTGATACTTTGCTCCTCTACTCACCACTACAAACTATAAAAAAGGATTTCACAAGATGGGAAAGTTATGGACCAGGGAGGTCAAGTCTAAAGTCACAATATCAGGTAATTATTAGTAAGATTTTGAACCCAAAACTGTCTGACTCTAAGCCATGAGAGGGCACAGCACTTGAAAAGCAAAGTAGGGTTTCCATAATAAATGTACTAAGGAAGACTGAATTTCAAAATTTCATATTTACTTGCTCCTGAACAACTTAAAGCCTAATGCCAACTGATATTCCAGCAATTTTTTTTGAGGAATACATACATTATTATCCTCACTAATAATAAAAAGGACATTAGAGGCACAAAGTAGGTGACCTAGAAAAGCACTATTATCTCACAGTAACAACTCTTTATTCAAAGAGACAAATTATTGGAACTCTCAAACCTTAAGCTTCCTGAAACTAATTTTTTCTCCATTCAGTATATAGGCAAATTATCATACAATACACTTCTGAGAATAGGTAACTCCTCTCAAGTATCGTAACACAATGAAAATGTAATTCACAACAAAAAGAATAATGTAGAATCATATTTATTTTACCTGTTTCCTTCATTAAAGAGATGCTTTCTTCTTTTCGTTCATCATACACTCTAGTACCAGCTACTTCTCTTAATAGTTTTAGTCTCTGAGAATCTGGTGCTGTTGCCATCTGGTTGATCTAAAAGTTTTAGAAAAATAATTATTTACAGAGCTACAGAATGCTCTTTAAGAGCTCTACCTTGAAAGTTATTCACATGCTAAGCTTTAAGTATGAGTTCACACTGGGAAAATAGCAATGAACAGAAAAGGTCTTGCCCTCGAGGAACCTACTTTCTAGTGGGAAAAAACCAGGAAGTATGCATACCAATACATTATAATTGCTATGCGGAAAAACAAAACAAAATAAGAAAATACAGCATAAAGAGTTGGAGTGACAGTAATGCTCTTGTAAAAGAGGCAGACATAGATCGCTTATATGAAATGACATATGAGCAAAAATTGAAATGATGTAAAGGGACCTACTATGTTGCATGTGTGCAGGGAAGACTCAGATAACGGCTTTCAAATCAGCCTCCTTTTATTTTATTTTTTAAAGTTTTTTTTGATGTGGACAATTTTTAAAGTCTTTATTGAATTTGTTACAATATTGCTTCTGTTTTCTGTTTTGCTTTTTGGCCCCAAGGCATGTGGGATCTTAGCTCCCCAACCAGGGACTGAACCTGCACCTCCTAAGTTGGAAGGCGAAGTCTTAACCATTGGACCGCCAGGGAAGTCCCCAGCCTCCTTTTAAAGAAATTTCTCTTATAAAGACAGTCTTTTCAAACTCTTGCTCTTAAAGTGAAACTCCATATTCTTTCTAATCACTTCTTCTGAATGCTAACTTTCCAACACATACCTAAAAAAGCCTCCAACATGAAATAAGAAGTGGACATTTTAAAAGGATTTTCCCCTAGTTCAATATAGCACAACAGAAAGCTATTAGGACACTGCAGGTATGTTCTAAGAAAAAGAAATTATTTTAGATATATATAGTTAAAACATACGAGGAAACAGTAGAACAATCAGATAAAGTATGTAACTCCTAAAAACTATAAAGCATATAAATTGTATTAAGGGAAAATAATATGTAGCACTACGGTAGATTTCTGGTAATTTAAGCATTCTAGCATTTTAACTCTGTGATATACTAACAGAGAGTATTAATTTCAGAGAGTAACTTTTTTCAAATGTGATTTTTATAAAGTTTCTACAACATCCTTAAATATGATTGTAACTTCTACAAACCAAAAATGTCTTCCAGTACAGTGCACCTTGGTAAATGATACAGATCACCAAGAAAATAAGATCCACTTAAATAATTCTACTGAAATACTTTTATCCCACTATGCAATGGATCTATTTTGTACATAAATTTATGGCCACAGAAAAGGTAATACAAACCTCAGTGCAAAATAAATCAATGAAAACAGAAGACAATAAGGTCTATTTTCACTCCAACTTAACCACTAGAATGAAATCAAACTCATCATTCAATGAATATACTCAAAAAACAAATTCCACTTAAAAAGATACTATTTCTTACCTTTCCTTGTTTAACAATATAATAAGGATTGCTTCGAGAAAAACCAGCACTTTCAAGGAGATTCATCACATCATTTTTCCTGTTGATAAACAATTAAAAAAAATTTCAAATACATAACAATCCAACTATAAGCAAAAAGAGTACACTAACTCCTGAGTTAAGGTGCATGAAGGAGTACAGAACAGTCATTTAACCCTTCTGTTCTATCAGCCTCAGAGAATCTTCTGATTCTTATGTTTATGCTCTAAATTGTGATTTGTTGAACATGAGGCAAAAGTACCATATATGAGGCAAGTAAAAGAATACTTTTAGTCTTTTGTATAGAAATTACAAACGTAAAGAAAAATGCTTACGTGACCATTTTCTTGTCTAAGAAATACTGATCCTTTTTGGCACCGATAACTCTTCGAAGTGAAACTTCCTCTTTGTCGATCTAAGAAAAAAAGGAAAAGCCTAAAGTTAAATCTAATAGTAAAAGTGGAAACTTTATAGTTAATAAGGTCATTTCAGAGTCCCTCACCATAGCAATTATTTTGAAACTTCAATCATCTCACTAAAGATATGCCACGAATACTCAATACTATGACAAAGACATTTTTTCACAATGGCTTGCACATTCCCATTTGTTTACCAGAATATTCATTACAACTTTAAGACAAAATTAGTATGTAAGCTGTAGTTATTTTAGTATGAACTAAATTATAAAAGCCTAAGTACAACTATAAATAAGTGTTTCAAAGCATGAGAAAAGTCAGTTGCATCAATAAAATTCTCAATGTTACTACTGAAAAGAAAAAGCAGTTACTCACTGGCAACCGGTTGTCTGAATTGTCAAAAATAATCTCCACAAAAGCAGAAATAACACGAGGTCCTGTACCCTCCTAAAACATGAGAAAAATTAATATGTTGCATAAGTGGGATTTTCATATTCTTTAAATACATCTAAAGTTTAGTGCATGATAACAAGCCTGATTCAATGGAGAAAAATTTCTATCAGACTAATATACAGCCCTCTTGCCAAAGCAGCAAACACTGGATTAGGATAATAAAACTCAACCAAACAGCTTCTGATTCTGAATGTTAAAAATGAGAACTATGCAAGAGACGTCAAAGTTAGATTTACATAGGTCTTGTTCTGCATATCACCTCATTAGAGCATAAGACCCCATAGCCACCCAATTTTACCTATTTGCTAAAATATAAAACACTTTGAGGCTTCTCTCTTATAGATTCACCTTAATGCTAGAAAGGAGCCCTAACAAGTCACATGATAAAAACTGTCTTTTTAAACATTTGAGATATTCTATATAGTTTTAAATCTGCTATGAAAACATATGCATTTAACATATGGGTCACATGCAGACCGATTTGTGACCCAACTACTTACATACCAAGCCCAGATAATTTCTAGACTATGAAAACTGCTATTATGTAGTAGTTCAATACAATGAAGAATGATACCTAAAGAAATTATTCTTTTAATGCTAATCTGAGAAACCTAAAGAGAGATTTTTCTATAGGGAATCAATCCTGATTACTGGACTAAAAATTCAAATGTAAGAGGTGGGGGAGGGAATTTCCTGGCAGTCCAGTGGTTAGCACTTGGTGCTTTCACTACATGGCCCTGGTTCAATCCTTGGTTGGGGAACTAAGATCCTGCAAGCCACACGGCGCAGCCAAAAAAAGAGTGAGGCGGAGAAAAATATAATGGTGAGAAAAAGAACTTTA
This sequence comes from Aethalodelphis obliquidens, assembly GCF_003676395.1. Taxonomy (NCBI): domain Eukaryota; kingdom Metazoa; phylum Chordata; class Mammalia; order Artiodactyla; family Delphinidae; genus Aethalodelphis; species Aethalodelphis obliquidens. Next base: position 26,473,079 of record NW_020837955.1, on the reverse strand, counting down.
AGTCTGAGAGATACTGTGGAGATATATTGAAGAATCTCGCTTTCTGGTCTTAAAATTAATTATAAGCCATATTTAAACAAGACAGGGACTTCCCTGGTGGTCCAGTAGCTAAGGCTCTGCGCTCCCATTGCAGGGGGCCCAGGTTCGATACATGGTCAGGGAACTAGATCCCACGTGCTGCAATGAAGATCCTGCATGCCGCAACAAAGACCCAGTGTAAGTAAGTACATAAGTACGTAAGTAAATAAATAAAGTTACATCATTTTATCATAGCCTTTTATACTTTCTTATCCTAAAATTAGTTTATTATTCATAATTATCTAAAGAAAAATTCTAACAATTTTCATTACTATATACTGTCTTTCATATTGGATGTTACCGTTGTTACCAAATGATGTTACCATTTAAGTATAAATATGGCTAAAAGTAACTTTATGTTGTTTAGTTTGTAATGGTTGCTTTTCTATGCTCCCAATTAACTTATTTATTTATTTACTATTTATGTAGGCTACACTGGGTCTTGGTTGTGGCGCATGGGCTCTAGAGTGCGTGGGCTCAGTTGCTGCAGCACGCAGGCTTAGCTGCAGTATGTGGGATCTCAGTTCCCTGAGCAGGGATCAAACCTGGGCCCCCTTCACTGGGAGTAAGGAGTCTTAACCACTGGACCACCAGGGAAGTCCCCACAATTAACTTCTGATTCTGAGTCTCAAAGTTTCTAATCCCCAACCTAACTTTCTTCTTTCTCAGCAAACCTGCTTCCAGACCGTTACCAGGCCATACTCCTAATAAAGAATTTATATTTATATGGAAGGCATATCCATCCATAGGGAACTCGCACAATTTTCTTACCATTATATAAAATTTAAGCCTTTATCCTGCATTAATATAGTAAGCTAAATTTCACAGCAGAACAACATACATAAGAGACACACTGTGTCATGTTCACAAAGGATCTGAAACTTGAAAAAATAATTTTGTTTACCAGAATTGACAATGTATTTTTAGAAGTATTTAATATCCATAAAGCAGTCTCACTCACATGTAACAAAGCCAATCTCTGTTCCGGACGAAGATGGCTAAACTCATCACTGAGAACAAACTGAATTGCTAGAAATAAAAAAAGAACTATTAGTAGGATCTAAAAAAGGATTTATGCCTTAGTTATAATTTCCCATACCTTCACAGAATACAGTATATCAGGTAATGAACAATGCAGATAAAGTAGATTACCTGTTTTATATAGACAAAAGGAATGCAGAAAATTTGCCTGTACTTCAGACTAATCAGCTAGGAAATGATGATATTAGAAAAACATTAAGTTTTCACTGAAATATTTAAGGTAAGAAAATAAAAACACTGAAATACACAAACAGACTAGAACTAAGGTGTACCTCTTGATCAAAGTATACATGGTTAGGTTTCAAGCTATAGTTGCTTTTATCCAGTAGATATAAATAATATAAATTAAAATATTTAACAAAATAGGATATATTCCTATAATATCCTTAATTGCATACTTTTTCAAAATAAATAGCACTAAGTAGGAAATGTTTCAGATTTCCACTTTCTACTGCAGTACTTACTTACCCTTTGTCTTCTGCAAGGAGCCATTCCTGCTTCCATAGGATGCCTAACTGGACCACCCTCTCCTAGAAATGGAACTCTTTACTCAACTGTTCTATTCCCAGTCCACCCAAGAGAGCTTTGACACTCTAAAAGAGGGAGTATGTATATATGAATGTGTATGCTGGGGGTGGAGGTGGGGATTGGTTTTCTTTTATAATCACCTTGGAGGGGACAGGTTCAAACTGCCCTCATCCCCCCTGGAGATCAGGAAATATTAATACTTCCACTCCAATCCTACTCTTCTCACCATCCCCAAATTACAACCACTGATGGGGTAAAGAGTACCCTTTAGCTTTATAAGTAAACAAGGGATAGAACCTTTGCTATTACTACACCCTCCTTTTCCTCAAGCACTACTAAGAGGTTCAAATTTTTTTCAATCTACTCCTTGTACAGTCCAAATCTGTTAAAATATTTTTTCTCCCCAAAGAATTTAACAGAGGCATTACTATGCTTAAACTCATTTTATATTTAGAGATAGTTTTTAAAGTTCTACTTACTATCTCCTGACAACAACTGTCTTTGTTGAGTCTAGTTTTTTACACCCCTCCATCTTTTATTAAAATAATTGATTTAGATGAAACAGATAAGCCATTTTCCATAACAATATTAACTATTCTACTGCACTTACATTCTTTGAATCTCTCTCTCTCTCTCTGCATTTACAACATTTATATACAGCACTGAAGTTTAGAAAGCACTTCCATACATATTATCTCATTTGATTCTCACAACCCATCTAAGGTAGGCAGGGCAAATATCTCTGTTTTTAAACTGAAAGAGTACTTTGAGAAGTTAACTGTTTTGCCCAGTCTCACATGGTTAATCACTAGAGTAGAGCTCAGATTCTTATACTCTAAACCCTCTACATTAAATTGCAACCTCATTTGAAGAAGTATTTCTTGTGTTTCATGCAGACATAACCTCAGATAAACTACCATAAGATACCTAGGTCTTACTATGTTTAGAATTCAAAAAACAATACCTACCATAAAAAAAGTTACTTTTTCCAGATCCATTTCTGCCCACTACAAAATCAAAAAGTCCACGTTATTTTGTATAAAAAACAATAAAACTTTACAGAAAGTATTCAAAAAATATAAAATCCAATTTTCTAACATAACATCTTAAAAACTGAAATTAAGTACAACAGAACAGTGAACAACAAATCAATAAACAAAACAGCTTTAATTACCAGATGAGTGCAATTTTTGCATAGTCTTCAGATAATTTTTTTCTTAAAGGAATTTATTTCATTGTTTATTTTTTTGCTCTTTCCCAATACTTTAAAATTAACAGGAATAACTAAATATACTACCTGGTTTTCATGATTTATAATCATTACAATGGACATGTAATTCTATTTAATTGTATATAATAAAATATTTTTAACAATTTAAAGATTCACATAATGCTAAAAATTTTAAATACTTAAACAATCATTTAAAATTTTCAAACCATTTCCATGTTAAACAGTTTCTGATCAGCCCTATACATCATGTATAGTTCTTAGAATCACAAAAATATAGACAACTATGAGGCACTTTCTTTTATTACCTGAGTTCAGAAATAAGCAATTCTATACATAAAAGGATATCAAATATTTTAGATTTAATGAATTCATTTGAACTTCTTTTGTTTAACAAAATTTTCATTGTTAAGAGTCACGAATAACTATGCCACTCTCTCTCACAATCTTGACCAATCCTGAACAAATTAGCCCCAAAGTCATCACCTTTAATCCAAGATAAATTCTAAAGAAATCAGAAAGTAATGAAGTGCTTTAAAAAAAAAAAAAAAAAGGGCATATAACAGACACAGAGGCCAGCCTGAAGGGGGCTTCTATTAGCTAAATCTAGGACAATTTGAGCACCAAAATAATTAGATGAATTATAAATTAGTGCTGGGGCAGCGGTGGGCGGGAATAATCCATGAGTCCATACTGATAATAAAAAGATAAATATATAGCTAAGGAGTGAAGATGTTTGATTACAGTAGAATACCAAGTGGTAAATGTGAAAGGAGTGCTGGAAATGGAACATCATCATTCTGCAACCATCAGAATAAAGGCAAGAATTATCAATGAATGCTAAATCTAAGGGGAAATTTTGATAAGGAGCACAATATGTGCATAGTCCAAAAGTCTCTCCCCATCTCCATATTAGTTGCAAGGGAGAAAACACTAACTATACAGTGGAAAAATTGGACAGAATCTCTACTCAGTGATCAAAATTATCATCATCAATAAGAAGCAGATGGATATCATGTGCCTCCAGGTGGAATACCCTGAAAAGGACACATCATTTATGTAATATTTTTCAAAAATAACATTGTAAAAGACAAAGGAAGGCTGTGGAAATTATCCAGATTAAATGAGACTAAAGAGGCATGACAACTAAATGCAACGCCTGATCCTAAATTAAATCCTGTACTAGAGGGGGAAAAATGCTACAAAGAAAATTTCTGGGTCAGCCAACATAGCTAGAAAATAAAATAACATTATTGTATTGATGTTAAATTTACTGACATTGATAGTTACACTGTGATTATATAAGTAATATCCCTATTCTTAGAAGGTACACATTTAAGTCACAGGTAAAGAACCATGATGTACATAACTTACTCTAAGGAAAAATAAGTGTGAGAGCAAGTGCAAATGATAAAGCAAGTGGGGAAATGTTAACAGTAGATTTGGGGGACTTCCCTGGTGGTGCAGTGGTTAAGAATTTGCCTTCCAATGCAGGAGACATGGGTTCGAGCCCTGGTCTGGGAAGATCCCACATGCCGCGGAGCAACCAAGCTTGTGCGCCACAAGTACTGAAGCCCGCGTGCCTAGAGCCCGTGCCCCACAACAAGAGAAGCCACTGCAGTGAGAAGCCAGCGCACCACAACGAAGAGCAGCCCCCGCTCACAGCAACTAGAGAAAAAGCCCATGCGCAGCAACAAAGACCCAATGCAGCCAAAAATAAATACATTAATTAAAAAAAAACCCAAAACAGCAGATTTGGGTAAAGGATACACAAGTAGTGTCTCTGTATTCTTTTTATTTATGCAACTTTTCTGTAAATTTGAAATTATCACTAAATAAAAGTTTTAAAAGGTAATTTATCATTAAAAAATTACAGAAATAGTTCAAACCATAATCCATTCATAAATAACTGAAAAATTTATAATTTCCCTAAGAATTACTCCTACCCACACAGTGGAATGCTACATAGCAATTTTAAGGATGTTGAATACTTAATGATAGGGAAAGATATTTCAGTTTATTCTGAAGGAGAAAAAAATAGATTACCAAAAGATTACTACAAACCAATTTTTATTTAAAAAGGCGTACTTATATATATGTACACAAAAACTGAAGGGGTAGTGAGATAGACCCAGTTTATGTGTGTCCCCAGATTCACCTGCCCTAACCCAGGCCTTGGCTGCCTGTCAATAGAAAGGCTAGTCTCCCAACACCTCAGGTTGTTTCTGCCTACCCTGGGGGTGCATTCAGATCTGTGAAAACCCAAAGGAGGTTGCAGTTCCCCAACCACTCCAGGGGGGTTAGTCCCCAGAGTAACACAATCCAAAAGCACAGTGTGTGGGGGGGGGGGGAAGAGGGGAGGGGGGGAATCAATGCCCTATGTGGTAAACTTTGACCAAAGAGAGACAGAAGCCAGCACATAAAACCTTCTCCATACCTCTCCCACCTGAGCTTTCCAAGGTGTGGTGGGTTTACAAAGTCTGTCTGTAAGTTATCCAATGTGACGGCAAACCAGGTGTATCTTCTTTATAAAGCTATGACCACTACCCCCCACAACCCCTTGCCCTCAGACTGCTCCCTCCCATTAAAGCCTTAGCAGCTAAGCAGGCCTCCGGCTCCGTTTTCCAGGAAACCACAAGCTAGCTCTGGGGAGGATTACAGTTTAAATTTTTTCCTTTTAGCTTTTATGCTCTTTATGTTCTATAACTTCACGTATATTTCTTTTGTTAGAAGGCCAGGAAAAAGGTAAACTTAAAAAGGTTTATGGTTCTTGCACTTAAACATCAAACATTCAAGTATCAGCACATGAGGTATCTGCCTTCAAATCTTGTGTTTTTTTAAGGGTCAAAATCATTAAACAATCAAAGTGGTAAGCTTTCAAAAGACATTTTTAGGAACAATCTCACTGTATACTATTTTTGGTCTTTCTTATATGATTAAGGGACCTATTTTTAAAATATGTTAAACAAAGTCATATTATGTTTTTTCAGTTAAAACGAAAGAACATTTAGATAATGTCCTTTCTAACTGTGACTATTAACAATCTTAATGTTGCAACCAAAGTAGTAAAACAGCTGTCTGATAATAGCTAAAACAAAAATACTTGATAGGCCCTAAAGATATAATTTAATCATTCTAAGTAATAATGGCCATCATTTTACAGTTCATTTATAAAATTACAGTCAGTCCTCCAAATCCCAAATCCCTGTGCTTCACACCTGGGGATTTAACCAACTGCGGATTGAAAATATTCCGGGTGGGGGCGGTAGGGGAACTTTCCAGAAAGTTCCAAAAAGCAAAACTGGAATTTGCCACAAGCTGGCAACTATTTACACAGCAGGTATATTGTATTTACAACTATTTACATAGCATTTACACTGTGTTATAAGTAATCTAGAGATATGCTTAGGTTATATGCAAAAACACTAAGATTTTATAACAAGTTTTATACAAGCATTCAGGATACCAAGGGACAACTGTATACAATTGACATATTAAGATATTTATCCACTTTTAATTTGTAAGTTAAGGAAATAATATAAATCTAGTGATTATTCATTTTTCTCCGTTTCTAAAGATTTTTTTATTGACGAAAATCAGAAGGCACTTATAATCAAAATGTAAGTAAAACTCTAGTACAATCAAGTTACCCTTATGGCACACCAATTCAATTAATGATTCTCCAGTAGGCAAGGCAGAGGGAAAAGTATGTTTTCTTTATTCCCAACTACAAAGTTGCAATTGATGTACCAAGGGCAGGTGTTTTCCTTGCCCTCAATTTTTAAATTGTATTATATATTCATTTATTTCAAAATAAAGTATGATTCTCCAAGTTTCTCTGGGAACATCAGTATTCATTGTTCACTCTTTGCTGATTTCTCTATCTCACCTCACCCATGCTATGGACTGAATTGTGTCCCCGCCCCACCCAATTCATATACTGAAGCCCTAACCCCCCTATGTGAAGCTTTTTGGAGAAGGGGGTCTTTGGAAGGTAATTAATGTGAGGTTAGGAGTGTGGGGCCTTTATGGTGGGATCAGTGCTCTTGTAAGAGGGTGAGGGAGAGGCTCTAACAAAGAAGGTCCTGTGAGCATGATGGAGAGGGAGTCCTACAGAGCAGTGAAAAAATAAATCCCTGTCGTTTGAGCCACCTAGTCTACGATATTTTGTTATGGTAGACCAAGCCGACTAGCATGCCAATAAACTCTGTGAGGACACTGTAGCAGAAATCTATGTCAATAGCAATCTTTGCTTTTCTGGTGTCTAGAAGCACTCATTTCACCTATCCTTTAAAAACTCAGCAGTGTCAGAAAACACTTTTGCTGTCTGTACGAGCAAAATGGAACCTTATCATCTGAAGAACCTATAGATTAACTATTATATTGAAAGGCAATCACCATTAGCCCCTTGTCCTCACACAACTGCCTTCTCATTTAATCTTCCCAACAGCCCCATGAGATGTATATCATTATTTCCACTTTGCAAATGAGAAAACTAAGCAGCTCAGGAAGTCAAGTTTGAAGAATACATGGCAGAATTGGGATTTGAACCCCATTCTGTTACAATTCAAAGTTTATGCTCTTCCCACCAACCTGTGTACTCTGTCCTTAGACATTATAATAGGAAATAAAAAAAAATCTGAGAACAATCTAATTTGTAAAAAAAGAATGGTCACCTTTGAAATAAGGCAATAGTGTCCACTTTAACTAGAAAATGACATACCAAGAAGAGCTGAAACGCTAAATTTAGTGTCATTCACTATAAACTTAAATCTGTCAAAACATACACATACGAGGCTACCAAATAAAAATGAATAATTTATGATTGTCTTATTCAAGTATTTTAACCGTATAAAGGAAGCAATTTCATCAGTGCAGATAAAAAACAGAAAAGTAATTTCATATAAAAAAAATACACATATATTTATGTAATATTCAGAGACAATTCCTGTCTCCTTAAGCCTAAACACAGGCAGGATTTAAACGGCTGTAGAGACATAAATCTGATCTAGTAAACCATGAACACTTACCAATAACATTATGTTTTGAACTGAAGGGATCTACAATTGTTTGATCTCTGTAACTTCGAAAACCCTGGATAATAACCTAATAAATAAAAGAAAGATTTTTTTCAGAACACACCCCAAAAGAAATAACTTCTAAGCTAACATTTTCCTTCTGCACTCCTTCCCGTTCTGGTTTCTCATTTAACGCAAGACAGAAAAGCTTCCATGTCCTAGAAGAAAAACTCATTTTGGAAAGTGATTTAAAAAAACTTCTAAACAGCCCGTTTATCAGTAACCATTGCCACTGTTGCTTTTTTAAGAATTATAATTAGTAACCTGTTAGGGAACTCTCAAAACCAAGCACCCTGTATACGGTTCGTTGGAACGCTAACCCTTAGAGGGCCGTCTAAAAGTCTATCGAGTATGCAGACCGGCCCAGCTTTCCTGGGAGCCCCTGTCAGTCACACATTCGGGCCGAAAAGAGCCGCCGTTCCAGGACAGGGCTGCCTGGAGTCCAACACCTCCAGCAGAGACACTTCTTGTAAAGAGTGTGAAGGGGCTCATCTGTGGGGTGGACTCCAGCGCGGGAAGGCCATTCTGACAGAAGTAACAACGGAATGAGGCGGCGCTACACATTCAGCAGGAACGAGGAGCCCTTTCACTTCTCCGGTTAAGTCGGGAGACACCCCAGCTTGGGCCTCAGGGGCGTCCCCGGAGCCGGGGAGACCCTCTCTCCACACATCCCACGCAAAAGGCCCACGGGGGGCTAGCCAGGCCCACGGGGGGCTAGCCAGGCCCACGGGGGGCTAGCCGGTCCCGCAGCACAGGGCCGCTTCTCACCCTCCCGGGAAGGCCCGGCTCCCTCCAAAGGGCCCCGCCCCGCCGACCCCTCCACCCCTCTCCCCGAGAACCCGCCTCCCTCAGGCGAGCGCCCTGCGGGGAGGCCTGGGCTGCAAAGCGGCGCCCCAATTCTCCGCGGCCCCCGCGCTTGCAGGCCGGGGCCGCACCCCTCCCACCCAGTCCCAGTCCAGCCCCGCGCCCACCCTGCGGGGAGAAGCGACACCCCCGCCTCAAGGAGCGGTCCTCACGGGCCCGTGAAGGGTGGGAAGGACACACAGGCCTCACCTGCTTTATGTACATGGTTCCTCGCCCCGAGCCGGGGAGAAGGCCTCCCGCGAGAGAACCAACAACTTGGCAGCTGGATCAGGTGAGGCGCCTAGGAGACCCCTCCCCCCAAAGCGCCGCTCTCTCCCCTCTAGCCAAACAAAATGGCGGCGCCCAAGGAGGCGGAGTCCCCGCCTCGGACGGAACCACCCTCGCAGCCCCCAAGGAGCGTAGGGGGAATCAAAGTCAGATCTGCTCTTTCTTTTTGGAAGAAGGAGCCCTTCTTCAAAGTCTTTAGGTGAATTTCACTTGATTCCTCAATTTTTAGATGAGTTTTTCCTGAGAATTAGTCGGAAGCTTCACTCGGACAAGAGCCTTGATCGTGAGGTTGGCCCGTATTCCCTCCGAGCGTGGAGCCAATGGTTTCGACCACAAGGGGGGAAAGCTTCGGCGCCAAAGCTAAGACTGGGAGTGTAAGGGCCAGTAGCGGTGCGGGCAGGTGCCCACGTGGTCTCGGGCTGTTTGGAAATACGGTGCTGGCGCGCGTCCCCGAACACGGAACGTACTGGACGCGGGTGGGATTCGGTGTGCAGAATCCCTGCTCCTCCACTATTCTCTCTCGCTCTGGGAACTTTTATAAATTTAGAATTGCTCCCACTGGGTCTGGACCGCCCAGTCGCAGGACACCCCAAATGGACTTGACGCTCCAAAATTAGTTTTAATAATGTCATAATTATTAATACCCCGGGCGATTTTTACTGCTCTGCCAACTGCTATAAATCTAGGCAGTTGGACAACTGCAACAAAAAGAGATTTAGGTAAGATGAAAAGCTCCCCTCCCCTCCCTTTTTATAACAGCCTAAAACATACGAAGTGCTAGTGGCAACCCTGGGTGTATCTGATATGTTATCAATCGTAGGGGAAAAACATGTTGGTAGAAATTGGATCTCCGGGTCCCTGTAAAATTACCTGCCACTCAGCAGCCACTCAAGTTGGTTGGTCCTCGCCATCCCTCCCGCTGCGGCTGGCAGTTCTAGACCTTATTCTTTCTAGATTGAACTGTTTCTAGTAGCCTCTTAACTTCATCCCTGTCAGCGCCTCTTAGTGCTGGCAGAATTCTTCATATACCGTTTCAATAGATGAAGGGAGAAGGACACTTCAGGGAAAACAAATGACTTATTTGAAGGTGAAAAGGGGGAGAGAAAGAGCACATAAGGGAAAACAAATGACTTTTAGGAAAGTCAAATGGGCCCTTAGGAGATCAGATGGGAGACCTGCTAGTTTTTGTGACTTTGTTTGGGTGTTACTCAGTGATAAGAGTCAGACTTCTCTGTGAGTTCCCGGAGAGAGGATTTATGACAGTTGAGTTACTTTCATCTCTTTTGGGAGGCAGATAAGAGATTTCAGGAACTCAAGTACTTTAAGCTCAAAATAATTTTTATGCCACAGTAGTGGATTCTGGAGCCCTTCAAGAGGGTATTCAGAGTATACTTGCCACTTCCTCCCTCCCAGGTCTGAGGAACATGGTGTCAGTATAGTGGACCAGCATGATAATCTGCTCAATGATGAGAGAATTAAGCACTCTAGGCTATATTATGACGGAGAGCAAAGAAGTAATGTGTCCTTGAATGTGAATTGCTGCAGGCACCGTGGGAGTGCTCCACTCCTTCCAAATGAAGATGAAAAAGAATACATTTTGCCGGATAATAACTGCCAGTCTGTGTTGATCTCTTCTAGTAAGGATTCTACCTCCAGCCCTGCAGCTGAGTTACTTCTCGCTTAAGTTCTGTTAGTCCACTGTCTGTCAGGATCAATCTGGTTTTTGCAAGGACCTAACGGGTGAATTAAATGGAGATTTAATGGGGACCACACCCCCTCATCCTTTAAACCTTTGAGAGTGGCACTCATTTCCACTATTCTGTCCAAGATGTGGTACTGCTTCTAATTTATTATCTTGGCTGGCCTTAAGGCAGTTTTAGGGAATCTGACTTTTAGATGAAAACATGGGAGTAAATCTTTGTGACTATGGATTAGGCAATGGTTTCTTAAATATGATACTAAAAGTACAGTGATGAAAGAAAAAAATATATACTTTATCAAAACTTCTGTGCTTCAAAAGAAGTAAAACGACAAGAAAATGTGAATTATATATTTGACAAGGGACTTGGATCTGAAATATATAAAGAACTCTTACAATAACTTAGCAACTTAATAACTTAACAATAAAAAGACAAATAACTCTGTTTAAAAATGGGCAAAGGGGGCTTCCCTGGTGGCACAGTGGTTGAGAGTCCGCCTGCCGATGCAGGGGACACGGGTTCGTGCCCCGGTCCGGGAAGATCCCACATGCCGCGGAGCGGCTGGGCCCGTGAGCCATGGCCGCTGGGCCTGCGTGTCCGGAGCCTGTGCTCCGCAACAGGAGAGGCCACAACAGTGAGAGGCCCGTGAACCGCCAAAAAAAAAAAAAAAAAAAAAAAAATGGGCAAAAGATTTGAATGCACATTTTCCCAAATGGTCAGTAAACTTATGAAAAGATGCTCACCATCATTAGCCAGTCAGGTACCACTTCACACCCACTAGGATAGCTAAAACAAAAAAGACAGACAATAACAGGTGTCAGCTTGGATATGGAGAAATTGGAACCGTCTTATACTATTACTGCTGGGAATGTAAAATGGTGCAGCCACTTTAGCTATTCCTCAAAAAGTTAGACATAGGATTACTATGTGACCCAGCAATGTCATTCCTAGGTATATGCCCAAGAGAAATGAAAACTTCCACACAAAAATTTGTGTATGAATGTCCATAGCAGCATTATTCATAGTAGCTAAAAAGTAGAAATAACCTAGATGTCCATTGACTGATGGATGAGTAAAATGTGCTCTATCCATACAATGAAATATGAGTCAGCAATAAAAAATAATACCAATACATGCTGAAGACTGTACTGCCACATACACTCACTGCTATGGCCCGGGTTCAATCCCTGGTCCAGGAACTCACGTGGCACAGCCAAAAAAACCCCACAAATAAACATGGATGAATCTTGCAAATGTTAAGCTAAGTGGAAGAATCCAGTCACAAAAGAGCACATATTGTATGATTCCATTTATATGAAAAGTCCAAAATAGACAAATTCATGGACACATAAAATAGATTAGTAGTTGCCTGGGGCTACAGATTGGGTGGGAAGGTTGGGAAATGGGTTTTGGGGAAGGATTTTGGGAAGGGTTTTCAGAATATTCGAAAATTAGATTGTAATGATGGTTATACAACTTTTTAAACATAGTAAAAACCACTGACAACATTACAATTCAACTATACTTCAATTAAAAAAATTTAAAAACTGTACACTTTAAACGGGTAAATTTTATTATATGTGAAATATATCCCAATAAAGCTAAAAAAAAAAACTAGAAAAATTTTCATTATGGATTTTTAAACCATACCCAGGTCTTCCCTCGTGGCACAGTGGTTAAGAATCCGCCTGCCAGTGCAGGGGAGATGGGTTCAAGCCCTGGTCTGGGAAGATCCCACATGTCACGGAGCAACTAAGCCTGTGCGCCACAACTATTAGGCCTGCGCTGTAGAGCCCGCGAGCCACAACTACTGAACCCATGTGCCACAGCTACTGAAGCCTGCACACCTAGAGCCCGTGCTCAGCAACAAGAGAAGCCACCGCAATGAGAAGCCCGCGCACCGCAACAAAGAGTAGCCCAGCTGGTTGCAACTAGAGAAAGCCCATGCACAACGAAGACCCAACGCAGCCAAAAATAAATAAATTAAATAAATTAATTTTAAAAACCCACACACAACCATACCCAGATTTAGGTCATGTGCAGATTTATATAATGTACAAATTATCTGGGTCATTGTAGAACCATTCCATAAAAGTCACCAGTGATATGTATATATAAAATTATATATGTATATATAATTAAAATACATTATAATTTCAAATATGCTATTGAAATCTCATGTTTATATCATCTTTACTCAAAACTTTAGCTATTTAGGTTAGCGCAGAAATTCAAATTCTGGCTTGGAATCAAATATGCCCTCTTCCAAATTCTCGATTTTGCATTCTGTAATAACTATCACTACAGAGTTAAGCACAAAATTACATTCTTTAACCAATAAGATGATAAAATTTCCAATTTAATTGGTATTTTAAAATGTTCTACAATTTAAAAGTTATTTAATGCAAAATCGCCAAACAGTATAAGGGTTTTTGGTGGGGGGAAGAAGCAACACAATGCAAAAATGAGTTATTTACTAAGAAGAGGGAGGTCTACCTCCTCCCCACACCTTTTCTAGAACCAGAGTTTTTGCTATAGGCAAGATTTAAAGACCCTAACCTCAGGACCAAGATTTTTTTCCCAAATTTTTGGCCTGTAGCCCAAAGTTAAATTTCTTTTTCCAGGTTGAAAGTCAGATGGAAAAAAAGAATTATTGATTTAAAAATCATTTAATGCAGACATTGTATCATCTGTTTTTCTGGCTAAAGAACAAACAAAACCTCATTCAATCAACTTTCTCAAAAGCAACTTCATATTTTATACTTTTCAACATACAGACTTCAGCTGTTTGTTTGGCACCTTCCCAAAGAGACAGTTCTCAAGACCCTGAAATCTCTGATCATTTTAAAACTCAGCACACTTAAGATTTGTTTTTGTACCATTATACACGCATCAGAATGACTAAAATTAAAAATACTGATAACACTAAAGGTATTAGAGGAGGTCTTAGAGGAACTGAAACTCATACATTCATGATAGAAATGTAAAGTAAGTGGTAGAACCAGTTTGCAAAAAGTTTCTCTTTTTTTTTTTTTTCTTTTTGGGGCCAGTCAGCTGACAGCTTTATTGCATTGGGGAAGGGGATAGATCTGTCAGGAGCTCTTCGTGGGGCGGGTCCGCTTTCTCTTCACCATCACAGGCTTCGGGCTGCGCAGGATAGCGCTGGCTCTGCGGGTGACGGCCATACGCAAATCCGTATGTTCTTTCGGATCACGTGCGGGATGCTGCTGAGGGTGGCCCGGGCGTTCTTGTTGATGGTGGTCCGCACGAAGGAAGTGGCTGCCTTTCGCTGGCCGGATCCTCGCTTCATGACCACCACGACCCCTTTGCCGTCCGCCGCCGGCTCCACGCCCACAGTCTTGCGGTGAATGAGCCCGTTGTAGCGAAAGGAGTTGCGGGCCTTCAGGTTATTGGGTTCAGTGCTGTACGTCTGCTGTTCCTCTCTATCAAGAAGCTGGAGCAGTTCCGCACGACCATCCGTTGCAGATGCGCGGACTTGACGGCAGCTTCTCTCGTGGCAGCGGCCGGATACGGAGTTTCTTTCTTATAAAACTAGATATACATCTACCCTAGGACCTAGCAAGTCCATCCATAGGTATTTGCCTAAGATGAAAACGTAAGTCCAACATGATTTGTATATCAACAGATGACTCAATCAATAAACTGAGGTATATATATTGACAACAAAAAGAAATGAATTACTGATACATGCAATGACCATTGATGAATCCCAACAATATTAAACTGAGTGAAAGAAGTCCTATCTACATGAATACATACTGCATACCTCTATGTATAGGAGGTTCTAGAACAGGTGAAGCAAATCCATGGTGGGAAAAAAAATCAAAAAAGTAATGATTACTTAGGGGAGGTTCCAGGGGAAATGAGAAGGAACGTAAGGGAATTTGGGGGAAGGTTATGGTAATTATATCTTTATAGGAATTTTGGTTCCAAGGTTTCTGCGTGTATCAAAACTGCATGACTATTCACTTAAGAATTTTGCATTTAATTGTATCTTCATTTTACATCAGAAGAAAGAACATACTAAATATAGAATTCTAGGTAATGATAATGAATGCTGAAGTATTTAGGGGGAGGTGTATTGTTGTCTGCAACTTACTTGAAGATTTATCCCCCCAAAATTAGCTGTGTAGACAGATGGACAGATGTGATGAAATAAGTGTAGTTAAAACATTAATGGGAAAGTTGAGTGGAAGGTATATGGATTTCATTGTAAAAATTTTTTAACTTTTTTGTATTTGAAAATTTTCATAAAAACATTCTGGGGGATTAAAAGTCCTAGAAGTTTCCAAAAAAAAACTAGCCCATTTTTGCTTCTCTGATCTCATCTCCTGCTACCGCCCCTCTCTGTTCTAGCCGCATTTAAGTGTACCAGGTATCCCTTACCTCAGGACTTTTGCACTTGCCCTTCCTGATGCCTGCATTTCTCTTCCCTAACATATCTATCTGACTTTCTCCCTCACCTTCAGGCAGATTTATAAGATTTCTGTCCCCTGGTGTACATGCCCTGTATAATCTCCTCCCCTTGGGTGTAGATGGGACTTGTGGATACGATGGGACATCACTCCAGGGATTAAGTTACCATATATGGCAAAGGGACTTGAGGGGATTTTGCAGATGTAATTCAGATCCCTAATCAGGCAATTTTGAGTTAATTTTTTGGAAAAGATGATCTTGGATGGGCCTGACCTAATCAGGTGAGCCCTTCAAAAGAGGGCATCAGAAAGGAAGTCAAGTCAGAGAGATTCCAAGCCAGAGGTGCTCTCCTGCTGGTCTTTTAAGCTGTGGAGAAGGCCATATGGCAGAGAATAACAGGTAGCCTCTGGGAACTGAGGGCCTCAGTCTTACAACTGCAAGTAACTGAATTATGCCCCAAACCAGTGAGCTTGGAAGAGGCCCCTGAGGTTGAGATGAAATTGCAACCTGGCTGACACCTTGATTTCAGCATGTTGAGACCCAAAGAGAGGACCCAGTTGCATGGTAAGAGTTCTTTATATATCCTGGATACTAGACCCTTATCAAATACATGATTAACAAATACTTTCTCCCTTTTCTGTGCATTGTCTTTTTACTTTCTTGTTAATGTCCTTTGAAGTACGGAAGTTTTAAACGTTAATGTCACCTGATATATCTATTTTTTCTTTGGTTGCTTGTGGTTTTGTTGCCATATCTAAGAAACTATTGCCTAACTTTTAGTCCAGTTTTTTTTGTTTGTTTGTTTTTGGTTTTGGCCATGCTGCATGGCTTGTGGAATCTTAATTCCCCAACCAGGGATCAAACCTAAGCCCTCAGCGGTGAATGCACGGAGTCCTAACTGCTGGATGGCCAGGGAATTCCCTAGTCCAATTTTTATAATTGATATCTGTGAAAGGAGTCACCTGACCACTCCACACTACCTGGAAAACACTTCTACCAGACATCCCCAAGACTTGCCCCCCACTTCATTTAGGCCTTTACACAATTGTCACCTTATCAGCAAAGTCTTCTTTGATCACGTTATCTAAAGTAACAGTACCCTTTGGTCACTTCCCATACTTTACACGGCTTTATATTTCTTTAGAGGACTCCTTATATGACACACTCTCTCTCTGTCCCTCTCTGTCTCTCTTTTCTTCTCTTTTCCATTTTCATTTACTGTATACCCCTGTGCCCATATTGGAATGTATGCTCCTGGAAAGAAGGAATTTTTGTTTACTTTGTTAACTGCCAATTACTCAGTGTCCAGCATAGACTCATAATAGGTGGGCAATAATAATTTGATAAGTTAATGATTCCCCCAATCCAAGTGTTATCAAACTTTTTCATCTTTGCCAATCTGAAATATGTAAAATGATATTTTAATGTCTTTTTGTTTGCATTTTCATTTCTTTGAGTAAGATTTAGCACCTTCTCATTCATTAAAAAAAATATTTCTTTCTCTGTTAGCATCATTGTTTTCAATAGATGCTATTGTAATAAATGAAATATACACATCCCTTCAAAAGGATTATAAATGTTATAGTAGTTTTTGGTCGTTCTATTCTCTATCAGGGTTTGAAATAATGCCTTTTGTTGAATGCATGAAGAATGAACAGCTAGAAGGTGAAGACAGGCCCCATGAAACTTTTTGAAGTTTAAAAGGAGTCCTCATAATTGAAGGGTATTCTGTAGGCTAAAATATGGAGAAGACACATTTAGCTGTGGCAAAATACACATAACATAAGTTTTACATATCTTGACCATTTTTAAGCGTACAGTTCAATGATATTAAGCACATTCACGTTGTTGTGCAACCATCACCACCATCCATCTCCAGAACTCTTTCCTCTTGCAAAACTGAAACTTTACCCATTAAACAATAACTCTCCATTTCCCTCTCCCCCAGCCCCTGGCAACCTCTCTACCTTCTTTCTCTATGAATTTCACCACTCTAGACAACTCATACAAGTGGAATCATACAGTGTTTGTCTTTTTGTGACTGGCTTATTTCACTTAGAATAAAGACTTCAAGGTTCATCCATGTTGGAGCATGTTGCAGAATTTTCTTCTCCATTGTGTGTGTGTGCGTTTCTCTGCAATCGGCCTTTTTTTTTTTTTTTCAGTTGAAGTATAATTGACCTACAACACTATTTAGTTCCAGCTGTACAACATAGTGATCCGATATTTCTATGCATTTCAAAATGATCACCACTCTTCTGTTGCCTTTGAATGTTTCCCCATGCTTTTGGCCCACCTGCATTTCACACTCCTTAAAGGTCAGACTATTGGCTGCTTCAAGGTGTATCATGCAGTCCCTTGGAATTACATTGTGACTTATACATTCAGGTGTTGATTGTTTTTCACTCATTCATTCATTCACTACAAAATGTGACAATCATGGTTCTGCAAAAAAGGAAGGAAGATATGCTTAAGCACTTTGAAGTTTATACCTAGCTGACCTTGCCTCTTGTTGCCCAGGGCACTGGGTTTGCCTTCATCCCGTATTTTTATGCATCCCAGAGAAGGAAACTAATCAAGTGCCACCAGTCCTGGACCAGACATCCAAGTAAACATCAACTACAGGTACCTATTGGGCTAAAGAATCGGAAGTCACAAAATAAAATCTCTGCTCTTTGCAGATCATGTCTGAAGTCACAGTTACCTTCTGTTGATTTGTGAAAGGAGTAGAGGACAGTCATTGGGATCTTGATTATGTTATCTAAGCTGGTTTTATAGTCACCACAATGACTTCCCTGGGAGGAAAGCTGGTGAATCTATTACCTGGAAGGAGACTGTGTCCCAGTGCCAAGGCTTGGTCCTGGCTGTTCTAGACAATGCCGCCAAGTACGACCATGTAGACTGCACTGCACAGCTCCTGAGGACACCATTCCTAGGCTTGTGTCATATGGAGAACTGAAGATAAAGATCTCAAATGGAAGCTCCTTCTCAAACAGGAAAGGACTGGGAAAGAGAGCATTGGTGGGTATCTGTGCTGATTGAACGGTGCCAATGAACTGACCCCTCCCCGCATGACTTTGTCCTGAGGAAGAGAGTGAGGGTTAGGAATCTGGTTGGTGAGATACCAGTCTCCCTCACACAGTGAGTTGATAGTCATAGTCATAGCATCTACTCTCCTGCAGACTCTGTGCAGAGACTTCATGGATAAATCTCATCCAATCCTCTCAAAAACCATTTAATGGATGAAGATATTGTTCATTTCCTTAGAGAGGGAAATGAAGAGGGCATTAGACTAGGAGAAAGGTGGTTCACTACTTACGCACCAGGGGACTTTGGGCAACTCACTTAGGTCTCCTGGTCAATACTCAGTTCCCTGCAGCCCACGAACTGCTGTTGCAGCACATGAGGAGAGCAGTACAGGATGAAGAGCAGGTGTTTAGAAACTCTCATGCAATTTGACGTCCAGTGCATGATCAGGGAACTTGTTTCATGCTGTCCATGAGTTAGGTGTATTGAGAGCTGTATGTATAGTAGGAAAATATTACCATGTGTGATATTTTAAGGGTTAGTTGGTCAACTGTAAACCAAATGCATACAAAAATCTGAGAAAATAAAAGCATTTAGGTCTTTGTATAATTTGTTATTTTTTACTTATTAAATATAACTTTTTTGTAAAAGTATGTTTAAAATTTGTAGATATTAGCTAAATTAGGAAGGCAAATTTTCATAATAATATTTAACTATAACTTACAGTTGTCAAAACACTCTTCACTTGACTTCTTTTAATCAAGAAAAGACATACTTTTCCTAACACGCAGTAATAAAACAAATGATGACTGTGAAAGTGATTCTGAAGAAATTAAAACCAAAAGAATTTGTATCAGTTTTACTTGAAAGTATAAGTCTTCATGTGTTAAGCTCACTTTTGTGGACATAACTGATACTAAACCACTAAAACTGTGGTATGTTATCTGCAGAGATGTACTAGCAAATGAAGCTAATAAAGAAAGTCATCCATATAGATCAGTGGAACAGGATAGAGAGCCCAGAAATAAACTCACGCACTTATGGTCAATTAATCTACAACAAAGGAGGCAAGAATTTTCAATGGAGAAAAGACAGTCTCTTCAATAAGTAGTGCTGGGAAAACTGGACAGCTACATGTAAAAGAATGAAATTAGAAATTCTCCAACACTGTATACAATAATAAACTCAAAATGGATTAAAGACCTAAATGTAAGACCAGGTACTATAAAACTCCTAGAGGAAAACATAAGCAGGACACTCTTTGACATAAATCACAACAATATTCTTTTTTTGATCCATCTCCTAAAGTAAGGGAAATAAAAGCAGAAATAAGTAGGACCTAATTTAACTTAAAAGCTTTGCACAGCAAAGGAAAACAATGACAAAATGAAAAGACAACCTACTGAATGGGAGAAAATATTTGCAAATTGTATGACCAATAAGGGATTAATATCCAACATATATAAACAGCTCATACAACACAATATCAAAATACAAATAACCTGATTAAAAACTGGGCAGAAGAACTGAATAGACATTTTTCCAAAGAGGAAATGCAAATGGCCAACAGGCACATGAAAAGATGCTCAACATCACTAATCAGGGAAATGTAAATCGAAACCACAATGAGATATCACATCACACCTGTCAGAATGGCTATCATCAAAAAGAAAACAAATAACAAATGTTGGCAAGGATGCAGAGAAAAGGGAACCCTCCAACACTGTTGGTGGGAATGTAAATTGGTGCAGCCACTGTGGAAAACAGTATGGAGGTTTCTCAAAAAACTAAAAATAGAACTACCATATGACCCAGCAATTCCATTCCTGGCTATATAGCCCCCCCCAAAATCACCAAAAACACTAATTCAAAAAGATTCATGCACCCCAACATTCATAGCAGCATTATTTACAATAGCCAAGACATAGAAGCAACCTAAGTGTCCATCAACAGATGAATGGCTAAAGATGTATTATATATATATATAAAAAGGAGTACTACTCAGCCATAAAAAAGAATGAAATTTTACCATTTGCAGCCATGTGCATGGACTTGGAGGGCATTATGCTAAGTGAAATGTCAGACAGACAAAGACAAATTATGCATGATATGTGTGGAATCTAAAAAATACAACAAACTAGTGAATATAACAAAAAGAAGAAGACATAGATATAGAAAACAAACTAGTAGTTACTATTGGGGAAATGGGGAAGGGGCAATATAGGGGTGGGGTGGTGGGGGGTATTGGGTGTAAGATAGGCTACAAGGGTGTATCGTACAACATGGGGACCATAGCCAATATTTTGTAATAATATAAATAGAGTGTAACCTTTAAAAATCGTATAAATAAATAAATAAAAAGTCATCAAATTTAGGAAGCATTTACAAAGAAAACAAAAGAATAAGTTTAAAACTTAAAGAATACTTTGCAAGACTATTGAATTTTTAAAAATTGATAGAAGCAGAGGTTCAAAATTTCCCATATAAACATTGTTAATTGTGTCTAATTTGGGATGCTAAAATTAAAAAAAATAGTGCAAAACTGTATCAAAAATCTTGGAAATTATGGGTGAATTTGTGGCAAAGAAGGTAGGTCAAATATCATTCTTCATAGCTGGACAAATTCAGCAGCTAGCTAATGACATGGCAGATTAACTCACAAAACAAATACAGGTAGCAAAGTCTTTTTATTTCTTTTCATTGCAAATTGTTGAATGCACACATACTGCTAACATGACAATTAATTTGAAATATGTATATGCAATTTGAACATTGTAGAGATATGAGGAAGAATTTTTTTTCAGCCTCATTGATGACAACACAACCAGCTCTGAACTACATAAAACTGTGAAGGATTACACTGTTAAGGAATGTGGTTTGAGTTTAAATTTGTGTAGGAATATGCTCTAATGGTGCAGCTGCGTTGACAGAAAAACGTTCTGTAGTTATTACCCAAGT
Organism: Aethalodelphis obliquidens; assembly: GCF_003676395.1. Taxonomy (NCBI): domain Eukaryota; kingdom Metazoa; phylum Chordata; class Mammalia; order Artiodactyla; family Delphinidae; genus Aethalodelphis; species Aethalodelphis obliquidens. The sequence goes on along the minus strand of NW_020837955.1, from coordinate 26,451,873 downwards.
TAAAGAGCTTGCATGAGTATGTAAATCAGCACATGGCTTCCCTCATCAAGAAAGCTTTGCAATGAAAAAAATTTACAGTGTCTAGTTACGTAGTAAAAAAATGTGAATTATGCAAAAGCTGATGTATTAAGTTTGAGATTTTTTTCTCTTTATTATGTGACAACATGGAAGTTGATAACATGGAAACACCTATTATTGCGTATGATATGAGGCATGAGATTCCATGCTTACTGAAGGGGAAAGTTCTATTAACAATGTCTGAATATGAAACAAACTTTCAGTGTTCCTAGCAAGTGAAAAACGCACCTACATAAGGTCCCCACCTTTTAAATATGTGGTTTGGATGACAGACTAGTTTATTTGTGTAATATTTTTGGCATTTTTGATGATCTTACTACTTCTAAGCAACGAAAGACTGCAATATGATTTTCAATGGCAGATGGGATTGAAGAGCAAAAATAAAATTGAGAAGCTTGGAAGAACAGAGTTTCCATAGACTGTTACAACATGCTCCATAATTTAACAGCAATTATCAGTAAAGTAGGTGATGATCTTGATATTGCACATCTGGGAAGTGTTATGGCCAAATGTCTTACAGATTTCACAGAATTGTTTAAATTTTATTTCCATCAAAAGAAGATCCATGATGGGAAATTTACAGATCCAGAAACCTTTGCTTTAATTGAAAGATAATTTGATTCAACTTTATAACCTTACAGGATAAAATGGTGGAAATGGCAATGGATTGAGAATTGAAGATGGATTTTGAAAACCAGAATCATTTGCTTCACTTTGGGTAAAAGTGAAAGATGAAAATCTTGAGCTTCCTGGAATGGCTTTAAAATTTCTTCTTCCATTCCCATTAACAAACCTCTGTAATACTGGTTTCTCCACTAGAGCTCTTATTAAAACAAAATTTAGAAACAGTTTCAACAGACATTGTACCTTGTGAGTAGCATTATATTCCATTCTGCCTGCATTAGATAGACTAACAAGCCATAAGCATGTGTATTTTTCCATTAAAAACACAATATTGATATAAATAATGTTCATTCGAAGTGGGGAAACATATCGTACTTATAATTTTTCTTTAGTTATGACTGAAGAATGACAAAAAAGTTATTCGCATAATATCAATTGTCTATATTAATCGGTTATTACATGCACATTTAATGAACAACACATACAGACTTTGCAATTGTTTTACTTTTTCCTGTTATGTTTGTTCTGATTACGTTTATTGAAACGTAATATTGTCTGTTGAATCTGATAGTAACAATTAGGTTTTTATTTTATATGTTTGTTTTTAAACGTAATTTATCTAGTTTTTTTATTTTTTACTGACTTTTTTTTTTTTTTTTGCGGTACGCGGGCCTCTCACTGCTGTGGCCTCTCCCATTGCGGAGCACAGGCTCTGGACGCGCAGGCTCAGCGGCCATGGCTCACGGGCCCAGCTGCTCCGCGGCATGTGGGATCTTCCCGGACCGGGGCACGAGCCCGTGTCCGCTGCATCGGTAGGCAGACTCTCAACCACTGCGCCACCAGGGAAGCCGTTGATTACAATTTTGAGTGATGTGAAGTCCAGTAAGTTAGGAAAAAAGGGCCAATTTTATTCCAGTAGGAAAGATGAACATTGTTCTGAGTTTCACTTTTTCATTTTTCCCACTAGAGGGCAGTCAAGAAGTACTTATAAGTGTTGGGCGTATCATAAAGCCAAAATTGCTCTTTAACTAAGAGATTGAAGTACGGAGAAAAAATAAAACAGAGCAAGATCAATTACCCAGCGAACGTTTATTGGTACCAATACTGTACTGTAACACACTAAGACTCGATGAAGAGCTCGAAATCCAGTGTCTATGTATTTATAGCTAAAATCCAAGATAGTAGGTAAAAATGATACAACACAAGGGTAAAGAAAGAGTTTTGCAAGATGTTGTTTTATATTATGTGTATTTTAGAGTGCATGCACGTGCAGGAGAGAGAGAGATGTTGATTCATTCCTCAGGCCTGAAGCCTGGGTGGGCTGAAACCATCTATATTGACAGTTCCAGTTCATAAGACGTGGAGGAGAAGTAGAGGGACACAGGCTGCACATCACAGGTGTTACTGAGCTGTTGCTCTGGGGGACACACACATACATACACTTACTTTTATTCTGATTGTCACTACAAATCTTAGCCCATCTCTCTATTCCAGTTTCCTAGCTGACTTCTTTAGGGAATTGCTTTCACTAATTAGTTCATTCAACATTTGCTGAGTATCACCTTGTTTCTAGCACCTTGTAAGGCTCCGGGTACAGCTGTGAATGAGCTTCTACTCTCAAGGTGTTTAGAGAATATAGCTTTTTATGTTTGGGGCCTTGAAGGTCCTGGCAACTTTTTTTTGTTTGTTTGTTTGTTTGTTTGTTTGCGTTATGCGGGCCTCTCACTGTTGTGGCCTCTCCCATTGCGGAGCACGGGCTCCGGACGCGCAGGCTCAGTGGCCATGGCTCACGGGCCTAGCTGCTCCGCGGCATGTGGGATCTTCCTGGACCGGGGCACGAACCTGTGTCCCCTGCATCGGCAGGCAGACTCTCAACCACTGCGCCACCAGGGAAGCCCCTGGCAACTGTTTTTATTTCAAGTCAGCATCTCCTTCAATCGGTGACAAGTGGGCCACTTGGAGCTGCTGTCTCTCAAGTGTTCTCTTGCAAAGGTGGGAACACAAGAAAGAAAAAGAGAATAACTATAGGACCATAGTGTGATCCAGAGTTGCCTTGATAACAAGATTAGAGAAAACAGCCAAGCCTTTGAGGTGCCAGGGCTGGACTCAGCCTTGGCCAACTGTCCATGGAAGCATGTCACCTTTTGACTTTAACAGAACTTCACTGAAGTGAGTCTTTGAAATCCAAAGGAAGAGGGGCCCACGCATTGAGGAACTCATGCCACACCTACTCCAGCCTTGTTCCGATTCGTGTAGGAACACACGATGTTCTCACTTTAAAGACTGTCTGGGACTGCTGGAGGCAGTATAGTGGATGGGTAAGAGTTTGACTTAAGAATCAGACAAGCTGCAGTTAGAACTCAGGCTGGACCTGGTTTTGAATCCTGGCTCTACCAATGGACTTGAGGAAGGTCACTTAATTTCTGTAAGCTTCAGTTTCCTCATCTGTGAAATGGGACAATAAGGACAATAAGGACAACAATTCTGAGGACTAAATGGTATATATTATGTAAAGCACCTGGCACAAGGGCCTGGCACATAATAGTTGCCCAATAAAATGTTCCTTTGCTTCCTTCCTGCTCTTCCGTTGTCCAGAGTCATACTAGGTCCTAACTTTAAAAATGTAGGCCTCAGGGAGTTCATGCTGACCTTCATGATGCAAATGTGGAAGTCAAGCTGCTCTCAAGTCAAATCCAGTTGCTGACCTTGGGCAAGTGACTTATCCTCTTTCTGTTGCATTTAACTTGTCTGTAAAATGACGTTAATAACACTACCTACCACCCAAAGCTGGTGTGAGGATCATGCTCTCTTTTGAAGTGTCCCATAAATGTTTATTTTCATGTCCTTCAAACATGGCTCTGATCTGTAGGAGACTCTCAGGTAGATAAGTAGTCACGCCCATGTTCATTCATTCAATCAAACGTTTTTTTTGTTGTTGTTGTTCTTTTGTGTGCCAGGGTGTTATCAGAGCTGGGAGTCACAGAATTAGACAAGGCTCCTCCTCTTGAGTTGCTCACAGTGTAGTGGACTTAAACAATGGCTACATAACTGTGGGTCAAGGGCTTTGAGCGGCTCGGTCATCAGCAGTTAAGAGTACAGAATCTGGGGCTTCCCTGGTGGCACAGTGGTTGACAGTCCGCCTGCCGATGCAGGGGACACGGGTTCATGCCCCGGTCTGGGAGGATCCCACATGCCGCGGAGCGGCTGGGTCCGTGAGCCATGGCCGCTGAGCCTGCGTGTCCGGAGCCTGCACGTCCGGAGCCTGTGCTCCGCAACGGGAGAGGCCACAACAGTAAGAGGCCCACGTACTGCAAAGAAAAAAAAAAGAGTACAGAATCTACAGTCAGACAGCCGAGGTTTGACCTCAGCCTGCCACTCTGTGATCTTGTGCAAGTTACTTAACCTCTCTGTGCCTCTATAAAATAGGGATTACCACTGCACTTCGTTCATGGTGTTGCTATGAAGGTTAAATGGTTTCATAGCTGCAAAGTGCTTAGAACAGAGCCTGGAACATAGTAAACACACTCTGTGGGCTTTTTCAATCAATAGGAGCATAAGCAAAAATGACATCAGTAGAACTTAGGGGAGAGGGTGGAGTCTTAGAGGAAGAAATAGGGAAACCCAGGAGAAATTCAGTGCAGTTTCTATACCTCAGCCACCCTACATTTCACATTTCAAAATATTCCCAGCAGCCAAACCTGGAAGGAATCTGGAGAGCTTTTCATCAAAGACTCACAGTTTGCAGATGAGAAAACTCAGGCCAGAGAGAGAAAATGGCTTGCCCAGGTGAGGTAGACAGAATAATGACCCCCAAATATGTCCAAGTCCTGATCCCAGAACCTATGATTATATAGCCTTACATGGCAAAAGGAACTTTGCTGATGTGATTAAATTAAGGATTTTGAGTTGGGAGATTATCCCGGTGGGTGGGTCCAGGGTAATCTCAAGAGAGTCCCTAAGGGAAAGAAGGAGGCAGTCAGAGGGGCAGACGTGGCATCAGAAGCAGCGGTTGGATTGATGTGGGCCAACAAGCCAAGGACGGTGTGTGAAATGGGACCTCTGCTTCCCCCATGCCCCTTCCCCACGGAGGCCCTTCCATTGATCTGAGCCTTCACTTCCTGTTATTTGTCCCAGGAACCAAATTTGCTACTTTCGGCTCTGATAAAATGCCTGCCTCCCCAACTCCTGGCTTTAGAGAGAAAGCCAGAGCCTCACTCTCAGAAGTGTCCACAGAAAATGAGTGATATTAGCTATCTGTGGAAAACATTTAAGGAAATAACTCACCCTAGATGAGATTTGTGAACAAGGCTGACGAGATTTGGGAAATGTAGTCAATAGCAAATAAGCAGTCATCTAACTAATCATCAGCGGTCCTCTGTGAAGCAAGGCTTGGTGGCTGTGATGGAAAACTGGCAGGAGACGATAGTCAGAGTTTGTATCTCCAGAACTAGACAAGGTAGAAGAGGCCTTGTGAGGCTGGGAGACCAAATTTATGTATTTGGACAGAAAAATCCTTAGAACGGAGAAGAGAAAGTGATCAGGCTACCGCTGCTGGAGAGAAAAGAAGGGCTGTCGACAATCAAGATAGGGGACACTGCTGGACTTGATAGGTTGGGAACACAAACTGACATGAAGTTTTTGGAAGCCTGTTTGTAAGTATGGACCAACAATTCTCCTTTAGGAAATTCATCATAGGGGAGTAATAAAGATGTTCAACTGCTAACATGTTCATTTCAGCATTGTTTATAATGGTGAAAATACTCAACAATATGGGATTGGTTGAATAAATGATGATATGACTATCTGGTAGGACACTATGCCAGACATTTTTTTTTAAATGATGCTGTAGAAGACCAGTTAAAGACATGAGATGATGTTAATACACACTCATAGGTGAAAAGAGCAGGTTGGAAGATGGAGTGGGCATAGGATCTCATCTTTGTTTTAAAAAAATTATAATACACAAAAAGCCTGGAAGGACAAATACTAAAATACTACCAACAGTTCCCTCTCGATGATGGAGAGGTTTTGATTTTTTCCTTCTGACTTGTTGCATATTTTCCATATTCAATAATTAGCACGTGTTACCTTTGCAAATGAAAGTTATCTATAAAAAATAATTAAAAGAAAGTGACCACTGGGTGATATCTAGTTTGTACCTGGATCTTCCTGTATGTTATCTCATTTACACTTTAAAGCAGTATGAGTTAGGTGTTATTGTGCCCATTTCACTTACAGAGAAACTGACACAGAGACTTTAAGTAACTTGTTCAAGATCATACAGTTCATAAGTGCTGGACCTATGATTTCAAACCAATTGCTTCAGACTCTAAGGCCACCTTCTTTCTACGACATCACTTGCTTCCTTGTAAAGAGTTGCCAGGTCCCTCTGTGCTCTTTCTATGTTCTGAGCAACCTTCTGCTCATATAGTAACCTCGGCTTGCCTTATCCTGTAGCAAAGAACAATACTGCTGCTGCTGGACTCAGGAATGGCCTGATAAACTAATACATTAATTTCCTATTTCATTATTCCCACTCTTGTTATTACTTAGAATAAATTGGTCCCTCCAGAGCTTATTAGGGCTGGGGGAACAGGTGGGTCAAGTCCCAGGGTCCACGCTGGCAGGCTCTGGCTACCCTGGCTGGTTTCCTGCCCAATCTCCTTCAGTCTAATTCCCAGGGGGTCATTTGAAATAAGCTGTGACTTCTGTAGAGACTAGAAGCTGGGTGATTCCCCAGCGTATGTTAACCCAAGGGCATTGAGATAAATGCTCGGTTTCCGTCATGTGAGTTGACCAAGGAGAGAGATGTGCCTAAATTGATTCCGTATCCACACCACGTGCTTGGCAGGAAGAAGTCACTTGGTCGATATAGAATGTATCCATGGCCACAGGAAACCACCGAGGTCACTCTCCGTGCCAGCAGCTGCCTTTCCTCTCCCCTTGGGTCAAACATTGCCCAAGTGGCCGAGAACTGATCAAGCGGTTAGTATTTTCTGGAAACCTGCACTGTGTCCTATTATCTGAAATGACTAAAGGGAAGGTTGCAGGAACAAACAACAATTGAGCACCTGCCTGCCATCAGCATTCTCCTCTTTCCAATATTCATTCATTCGACAAATATACAACTTGTTGAATGTGTACCGTGAACTAGACCTTGCACTGGATGCCAGAGAGAATAAACAGGTAAAAAGGATGCCATGTAAGGAGCGTCTTACTTAAAGCATAGGATTAAAAATTTTTTTTTTGTTTTAAAATTATTGTTCAGTAAAGTTGATTCTGCTGATATACAGTTCTATGCATTTTATTTCTTTTATTTTTTATAAATTGATTGATTGATTGATTTATGGCTGTGTTGGGTCTTTGTTGCTGCACGCCGGCTTTCCCTAGTTGCAGTGAGCTGGGGCTCCTCTTTGTTGCGGTGCGCAGGCTTCTCATCGCGGTGGCTTCTCTTGTTGCGGAACACAGGCTCTAGGTGCACAGGCTTCAGTAGTTGTGGCACGCAGGCTCAGAAGTTGTGGCTTGATGGCTCTAGAGCACAGGCTCAGTAGTTGTGGCTCACAGGCTTAGTTGCTCCGCGGCATGTGGGATCTTCCCGAACCAGGGCTCGAACCCATGTCCTCTTCATTGGCAGGTGGATTCTTAACCACTGCACCACCAGGGAAGTCCAGTTCTATGCATTTTAACCATGTATAGATTCACCCTGTTAGCATCACAATCAGAGCACAAAACAGAGTATAGGAATTTTAATTTCCAGTTGGCTGTTGTGGAATTCAGTCCCAGAGAGTTTGAGCAATTCTCCAAGGTCAAGGTGTCCAGTGTTTACACAGATGACAGGAGGAAATGCGGGTTTCACCTTGGAGTCAGCAGGAGGTCAAGGAAGGGCTCTGTGGCCCAGCATTGGTCCTTGAAGTGGAAATCCCCTCTTTTTCATGGATGGTTGCAAACTTCTTGGTGTCAATGAAATCTACTCTGTAGCTTGTCTGGAATAACTGATTTAACAAAGAAGTATTTTGACTCACTTTCTTTAAAAACAACATGACTGCAAGGTAATCTTTTGCCAGTAACTCTTGGTCGTCTTGGTGACTGTCATTTGAGGTACCTTATTCTGACTCCTCTCTTGGGGAAAGTGTGCTTGCTGCCCTCACCACAAGCCCGCCTTTAACCCGATGTGTTTAATGAGCTCTATCCTGGACAATAAACACTGCAGTGTGGTGAAAACTGTAAACTGAAAGTCAATAAAGTTGAGTAAAAGTTGAGAGCCCCTTCTAGGGAGTGTCACGCACTTGCAAAATCCAGTACTTCCGTTCTACTTCTTAAATCACCTGCTGTCGTTGCTGAAAGCACTTTGGAAAATTTTTAAGCCAGCATTTTTATGTTAGTTTATGTAAGTAATAAATGCACATGATAAAAATGACACTAAGTGACTGAGAGTCTCCCTCCTACCCCCAGACCTCGTCCCTTGGTCTCCCCTTCCAGGGGCAAATGCCATGGTCAGTTTACTGTGTATCCTTTTGGGAAGTCACTAAACAATCAGAAAGCATTCTATTTATTGTCTATAGAATGTGCATTTATGTACTGCCTAAAAGAAATATGCCACCCCACTTCTCCTGACTCTATTCGTTCAATTAATTTAACTGGGGGCTGGTACCAGGTATACAAGGACCAATAAGGCAGCTGTGACTTTCAAGGAGCTCTTGTCAAGCAGAGGAGCTGGGGGCAGCATTTGTGTAAACAGGACTAAACACAGACTACTTGGGTTAGTGGCCCAGATGCCCCTTAATCCCGCCCATTTGGTCCTGGCCCATCCACCACTGGCACCATCTTGTGGCAGTGGCTGGTTTTCCAGATGTACCTGCAGGGCTGGTCCCAAAGCCTCCAAGGTGGGGCTAAGCTTGCCTTCCCTGGGGGAAGGGAAATTCTTCTCCTCAAAATCCCCAACAGGACCCCAGAGGCCATCCCCACAGCTGGTGACCCCTAGCCTGGAGCGGGCCTGAGGAACGCTTACTTTCCGAAGTGCTTGGAATTCCCACCCCTGCATCACCAGACTGGAAGGGACTTGAGAGGATGAGCCACCCCCTTTCCTGACTCCCGTTCCCACACAACACATCCCCATCCTGGGGACTTCTGACCTCGTGGGGGTGGGAACACACCAAGGACCAGGCACTCCTTCCCTGGGCAGCCCACTCAGTGGTCACACAACACAAGTGGTGAGAAAGATCTTCCCTATATTAGACAACACATGTGGCCCAGTGACACCCATCCAACAGGCAGACCAAACCGGGCTGACAGGATCAGAAAGTGGAGGCATCTGAAAGCATAAACAAATTTTCAAGGGACATTGATATTTGATACTATTTAAAAAAAGAAAACAAAAGAAACGAAAACACTAAAGTGGTCATTGTGAGAAAAATCAGAACCTTATTGGACATCCTTATACTTGTTCTTTAGGAATTAGATTGCTTGATTTTATATTACCTCTGGGAGGAGGGTGGGCAAGAAATACGATCATTAGAGGCTTAAGACTTCGAAAGATCTTAAACAATATTCCTGGATTCTGCTCTCGGCATTTACCCGGAGGAAGCGTCCCCCACCAGACAGCCTTTCAAATATCTGGTGACTTCTTCCGCTCTCACACTCAACGTTCCTTGCAGTTTGTCAACCTCCAGGAAGCCCTTTCTGTGCGACTGGGAGAGGATTGGGGTTTCCCCCAGCACACACAACCTCGTTTGTGTTTGTCTTTCCACTCAGAGTCCTGACCCCTGTGCTTGGAGACAACAATATCCCCTGAGTGGGTGCCCACGAGGCACCCATAGGGTCAGTGACTACTCCTTACTTCATGGCTAAGGCTTGCACATCCGCCTACCTGTCCCCGTCAGCCTTACATCACAGGTCTGGAGGGATGGGGTCCTCGTTCTTTACCCTCCTTACCCAGTCCCAGGACAACCAGGGTCTCCCGCCAGGCTTTCCATAGCAGGGTTGTGGAATAGGGCTGAAGTCGAGAGCTGGTGCCTCTCAACCTGGTAGGATAAGGGCACAGGAAGGGGTGACTAAGCCTCCCTGGCAGCTGGGGGTCATACGTATCATGGCTCTTATTACTAAACAGGGCTCTGGAGCACAGGGGACCCTGAACGAAACAGGAAGTGGTCACTGTGATTCAACCACAGAACTTTTTCCTGTCATCTGGTGGGAGTGACACAGCTTTTGGGGAAAGTCAGTGCTGAGGTGGGAGTGTGGGTGGGTGGGTGGGTGGTTGGATGTTCAAGTTATGGGCCGGTGCTGCCGCAGAAACTGGGCAGTGAGGCCGGGAAGGAGGGCAGACTCCTTCCTGTAGCATCGGTGTCTCCAGGGAGTCACAGCCAGCACCAGTCCCAGCTATGTGGGAAAATGCTTCTCCGTAGAGGGGACAGCTCCCAGGAGGCAGCATCTCTCTGCTTTCCTGGAGTAAGAGACCCTATTTACTAAAGCTACCATTTGTACAGGTTATTTTACTTCTCTGAGCCTCTATTTCCTTATCAATATAATGGGAATAATAATGGAGTCCACTAACAGCTTTGTTGTGAAAATCAAATGAGATGTTATGTTTATCACTTAGAAAAGTGCTTGGTATATGGTAGGCGGTAATAAACAATAGCTGTTATTATTTAGGATTTATTATAATCAGGGACTCTCAGAGGTGGAAATCTTAACCTGAATAATCCATTTTAAAGAAAAGAACTCTGAGGTGTCAAGTGGGCCAGTGATGTACCCAAAGTCTCACATTGCTAACCAGAGGCACAGGTGTGCCTAGAACCGAGGTCTCCTGCTTCTCAGCCCCTTTCCCTCGTTCTCTCCCCACCCCCGTTCATCATCCACCACTAACTGGGTTCTTGTTACATGCCAACCATTTAATGTATATGATATCAGTTAATTCTCAGAGAAGGTAGGCAAAATTGTTCCATCTTTCAGATGCCATGTCATTCAGCATGCTTTCAGCCATCTTCTCATCAATTCCTTTAAAACTCTCTGCCCAGCCACCCCCTCCAGGAAGTCCTCTGGCATTAAACCTTCCCCAGGATTCTAGTCCCTCCCAAACACCCTGCCCTCTCAGCTATTAGCCGACAGCCTGATCTAGCAGATACATCTTGCAACCATCAACAATCAACATAAACATGAGGAAGGACAAACATATGAAGGACAACATCCTTCAAACATGGGTCTTTCAAATCATAACTTTAAAAATTGTTTAATGGGGAGGGTGGGAGGGAGGGAGACGCAACAGGGAAGACATATGGGAACATATGTTTATGTATGACTGATTCACTTTGTTATAAAGCAGAAACTAACACACCATTGTAAAGCAATTATACCCCAATAAAGATGTTAAAAAAAAATTGTTTAAAATACTTTTATAATAAACATAAAGTAACAGCCATCATTTTTTGAGTATTTATTTTATGCCAGGCTCTCTTCTGATTCACATGGAATATCTTTAAATATGCAGTTCTAATATTCTCAGCAAGTGAGGAGAATTCCATGGCGGCTCCCATTCTTCCAAGGTGTTCCCTGGCTTCTAGCAGCTCACTTGAGGCAGTAGCAGCTTGTGGGCATCTTCTGCCCTTAGGAGAGGTCCAGGCACAGATGAGGCCACAGAGCCCCAGGATGGCAGACAAGGACTAGAGGGGGGCAAATACCCCAGGTACATCTAGGGACAGCCAGCCAAACATATTCATTGTGGTGTGAATGTATTTCTGAGGGAAGATCTGCCCCCTCTGGTTTGTGTCTTATTCTCCTGTTTCAGTGTCAGCCTGTGATGTAAGGTCCAAAATCCTTAGAGGACGTTCTCAGCCTGGTGGGCCCTGCGTTACTCTGTCCTCTCCTTAATCTCTGAGACCTGCTTACCTACCACTCCTTCCCCTGCCTCGTGACCTTGTCTCTACTACACCAAAGAACTTTGCTGTCATTCCCCCTAATAACCCCAGCTGGAGTACAGCTAGACTTCTGCACATTTCCTTCCCTGCCCCGGCACTCCCCCTCACCTCTTGCTTGCTTCCTGAGGACATTCATGTAGAAGTAAATAAATACTCCGTTTGGGCTTCTCTGCCCTGATGAAACTGGTGGGCTCCTCAAAACAGGGACTGGGATTTAATCTTAACAAAACTTTATTTACAAAAATAGGCTGAAGGCCTATGGGCCTTAGTTTGCCACGTGATTTTTTTAAAATATTGCATTAAAATATTATTTTTTGGCACTCCACCCCTCCCTTAGGTTTTTGTACTCAAAGCAAGTACTCAACTCTTCTCACACTATTCCCCGTCCTGTTTGTATCCTCAGCCCAGCACAGTACCTGGAGGTGTGTCAGCTCAGTTCTCACAGTTGGATGAATGAATGGATGAATGGATGAATGAAGTGGAAAGGACACCAGAGTGGGGATCGAGAACTCTGAGGTCCAGGCTCTGCCACTAATTATGGGACCCAGGCATATTTGTTAATGCTGCAGACCTCAGTTTTCTCATCTGTAAAATGCACAGACTGTGTTAGGATTCTTTCTGCAAACACTCAACAAACATTCATAGATAAAGTTATGGCTCAGACATAAAAAGAGGGACATGACCGAGTTCGTTGCCCTGGAGGTCCTCACAGTTGAATGAATTTAGTAAATCTCTGAGCCTTAGGTTTTTCCTCTGGAAAATGGGATGATGTTTGCCTAGAGCTGTCGGTGAGGCTCAAACGAGAGAAGGCAGGCATTCTGCACTGTATTACTCCAAGTCCTCTCAAATCTTGAGCCCCAGGACTTGTTTAATGCTTTTCTATAAACCAGTCAACAAAAATACTAACATCACACCCTTGTACTGGCTATGGGGAGCAGCTGAGTGCCAGGATTTCAACTCTGTCTGGGTACTTACTGTGTGTCCTTGGGCAAGTTACTGAACTCCTCAGGGCCTCCATTTGCTCATCTAATGAATGGGAATGACAGTTAAGTGTTCTCCCACCTCACAGCATTGTTGCCAAGGTGACTGGAAATTGCCATTGCAAGTGTATTGAAAACTGAAAACACCATATTTGGGAAGTCATCAGAGGACTCCTCCTGGCACAGTGAAGTTTTATGTCCGTCCCTCCCCCATCACACCTGCTCTCAGAAAAGGAACAGAAACTACTGCTTACTGACATGGAAAGTGATCCCCGCCAGGGGAAGCTTAACTTTTACTGGGCATCAAAGCCTTACAGAAGTGAAGTGGAATTTCAGGTGTTGGGGAGTTGGGGGGGTCGGAAAGCCTTTCTGAGCCACTGAAATCGCACGCAATTAACAACGTCGTGGACAGCGCTTCCGAAAGCTCCTGACACTCTCATTTGGTCATTTCTTATCGAAACTTCAAGTAGACCAACTCACTTCTGCTTGGGCCTCAGTTTCCAACTGCATGAAAGGAGAGAGTTGGGCAAGGACAGCTCTGAGCCCCCTGCTTCTTTTAGGTTTTAATGGTGTTTCAGAAGGCCGGGAGGTGTGGTTGGGAGGGGAAAGGACGATTTCATTTCCCTTTGCCCTCCTCAGTTACCCTTTCCGGTCACTTCATTCCCACACTTCATTCCCACACCCCACCGGGCATTGCCAGGGCGTATTTGCGCCCAGGTAGGCTGGGTCGCATCCTCTGCCTGCCCGCGGCACCCTTGGATTCCCTGCCGGCTGGGCGCGGGTGCCCATTGCGCAAGCGCTTCCGGGGAATGTGGCCGGGGCAGTTCCCACGGAGCTCCCAGCTCAGGGTGGGACCCTCTCCTCGGCCAGGCAATCAGAATCACACTCTGCAAAATACTAATTATTGTTGTTTCCAAAGCTCCACCGCTGGCCGTTGCCGGGCCCTGCCCAGGAAGTCCAAATAATCAGCACCTATGGCATTTTAGTCACCCCTGGTGGGGAGCCGGGTCACGTGATCCCTGGGTGCTCGGTAGGCGGGAGCCACTTCCTGGAGCCCAGCCTGGGACCGGCAGGTGCCAGGAGGCTGGAAGGGGCTGGGGCCGAGTCGGGGTGTGTGTTCGTGGGGGATGTAAGGTGAAGAAGGGAAGAATATGAAACTCTCCAGGAAGAAGGAAGAAACACTGTCTAAGTGAATTTATACACGATTCTCTTCATTTTCCAGAAGAGGTTGAGAGATGTAAGAAAATTGCCCCAAGTCCCAAGCTGCCAAAAGGAAGAGCCAGGGCACTTCCTACTACACTAAAGGCAGGTAATTTCACAGGCAGGATAAACCAACCCAGTCTAAACAGTGGTTGAGCATATTGGGAACGTGAGAAAGCAGTGGGCAGGCCTGCCCTGTCCAGGTGACTATGGGGCTGTGGGACTCATACTCTTGGTGGCAGTGAAAATGCCCTGTCAAAATTCAATGAAGGGGACTTCCCTGCTGGCGCAGTGGTTGGGAGTCCACCTACCAATGCAGGGGACAAGGGTTCGAGCCCTGGTCCGGGAAGTTCCCACATGCCATGGAACAGTTAAGCTCTTGAGCCACAACTACTGAGCCCGTGTGACACAACTAGTGAAGCCTGTGCACCTAGACCCCATGCTCCGCAACAAGAGGAGCCACCGCAATGAGAAGCCCACGCACTGCGAGGAAGGGTAGCCCCCACTCACCGCAACTAGAGAAAGCCCACGCAGAGCAATGAAGACCCAACACAGCCAAAAAGAAAAAAAAAAAAATTCAATGATGTGGTACGCATCCAGTAGGGTCCTGTCCCATGACCTGCATCAGATCTGTGGGAATTTTAGGAAACAGTCTCTTGAAAGTTTCTTGAACAAATTGCTTAATTGATGTCAATTAAGCATCAGTTGGTATTCCAAAGAAGCATTCCAGAATCAGAAACAGCTTTTGAAAAAACACTCATAATTTGTAAATGCATACCACCCCTCTTTGCCGCCACCCCTCCAAACAGTGGAAACAATACTTGGGGAATGAGTCTATCCACTCCACCGGATATTTTGCAGCTCCTAAGAATGATGATTACAAAGAGTCTTTAACAACATGAGGAAGTGCAGAGGCTATAAGGTAGGATACACAACTGTACACACAGGATGATCACAGCTGTTTGAAAGAAAAAAAGAAAGAACGAAAGAACCCAAACCAATACATAGAAAACAGGTTGGCAGGAAACAGCAAAATGTTGACAGTGGTTTTCTGTGGGTGGTAGGAGATTTCATTTTCTTCTTTCAACTTTTCAGTATTTTTTAACTTTTCTATCTATGGCATATATTACTTTATAGTGAAAACTAGCCATGTTTTTTACTTTAAAAGAGAGAAAGTGGATTATAAGAGTAATAATAATAATACTAATAATTACAACAACAATAATAGTAAACTAACGTCTACTGAGCATTTACTGGGTATCTGGCACTGTGCTAGGCACTTTACTTCTTTAAAAGGAAAAAATCCTCATGGCAATCCTGTGAGGTGGACATTATAAATGTCTCTATCTTATTTTTTATTTTTATTTTTTTGGCCACACGGCTTGCGGGATCCTAGCTCCCCAACCAGGGATTGAATCCGTGCCCCACCCACAATGGAAGCGCTGAGTCCCAACCACTGGACCACTAGGGAATTCCCTTAATGTCTCTATTTTACAAAAGCTCTGAGATGTTAGGCATTTCCGGGACATTGAGTTTTTCGGTATCCAGGCTCCAAAGCCCCCTGACGTATGCAGGACTTACCCTTGTGTGTCGGCTTGGAGGAAGGAAGCACCCTACCTCCTACCACTGAGGTCCAAGGGCAAATCCTCCCCCTTCCAGCTTCCTGGCAATGCGTGTGGGCACATGACCTGAGGCTTGGGCCCTGAGCCCTGGAGTGCTGGAGAGTTAGAACTCTGTTCGCTGTGGTATCTGGCTGCAGTGACATCGGCATCCTCAGTAGATGCTTCCCGGCCAAAGGGTGGTTTTGTGCCTTCTGCTGCTCTGGGCCTTGAGCACTGCCTTAATTTCTGCTCCTTTCCCAAGACTACCCCTGTTGAATCCCTGCCAGTTCTACTGCATTGGATTCCCTTTTTTTTTTTTTTTTTAAGATTATCCAGGTCCATCTCTGTGGCTTGTTACTAAGAGTTCTGACTGATACTGGTGATTTTCCAGCAGTCTCAGAGCAAATGGTGGAAACAGGACTGTAACCCAGATCTGTCCACCCAGAGCCCAAGCATTTAACTAATCCTTTTGTGTTGTCCACTCTTCCCCAGAGTATGATAAACATTTCCTGAACTCCTAGAAAACAAACCGGAAACATCAGCTTGAAATTTTTCTCAGAAATTGGCGGCCCACCACCCACTCGACTGCCGTGGGAGCCTGGCAACCCAATCGGTGAAGGGCAGGAAGCCAGAGACAAAAGCCAGGTCAGGGTGGAGCCAACTCCTGCCTCCAGTGACTGGGGCGCATGGGGTTGGGGAGGAGAGGAAGCAGAGGCATCTCAGGCCTCACTGGCACTTCCTGGCTGGTGCCAGAGGACTGACTCAGCGTACAGTGTCCTCATCCTGGAGGCCTTCCTTGACCTTTGGAGAATGGGAGAGGAACCCCTAGTTTGACCCTTATGGCACCTTGCATCTTCCTCTCCCACACCAGGTTGATGACTTATTTACACGTCTACCCCCATGCAACTGTGACCTTCTAGAGAGCAAGGACAGGGTCTTTCCCACCCTGAATTCCTCTTGCCTGGCACATCAATGTTATTGGAATGAATGAGAGAATAAGTGAATGAAGGGCTCTCCCCACCCCTATGCTAAGCAATGGGAAATCTTAAACGCTGGGACTTTTCCAAGTCATCTTGGTGAAAGAGAACAGCCATGGGCTTTGGAGTTGACAAATCTTGTTTTAAAACCTGACTCTCGGGTTTCCCTGGTGGCGCAGTGGTTGAGAGTCTGCCTGCCAATTTAGGGGACACGGGTTCGTGCCCCGGTATGGGAAGATCCCACATGCCGCGGAGTGGCTGGGCCTGTGAGCCATGGCCGCTGAGCCTGCGCGTCCGGAGCCTGTGCTCCGCAACGGGAGAGGCCACAGCAGTGAGAGGCCCGCGTACCGCAAACAAACAAACAAACAAACAAAAAACCTGACTCTCTTACCTATAAGCAGATTCTTCCTTAACCTTTCTGGGCCTCAGTTGCCTCATCTGCAGGATGGGAACAGGGCCTAAATTCTCACATTGAATGATTGGGCAGATAGGAAAAGTGGTTGGCACACATTAGGTCCTCAGTCTCAGCTAGCTTGCTTCCTCCTCCCAACGCTTCATTCTGACTTGCTTCCTTCTCCCTGCCCCTCACCTGAGTAAATGCCCAACGATAGGCAAAAGGTTAAATAAACTATGGCATACCAAAAATATAAAATGTTAGGCAGTCGATAAAAACGTTGTTTAACCAATAATTTTTAACGGAATAGAAAATGCTCATGTATTCATGTGAAGTGAAGATAAGGCTAAATTATTCAATACTGTATGACCTCAGCCATGTAAAATGAGTGTGCATATACAGGCTGGGACGTGCAATAGGCAATTTCTGGAAGGATACTCAAGAAACTCTTAACAGTAGTTTCCTCTTGGGTAGGAATAGAAAGTTAGGATAGACTTCAACTTTTCACTTTATAGCCTTCTGTCTTATTTTTAATATATAAAATAATACATATGCAATATATAATTTTATGTATATATATTTGCCATGATTATATATTAATTTTTAGATAAAAGCCAAAAAACCTAGAAAAAATAGAAAAGAAGTGTAACAAGATTTCAGCAGTGGTTATTTGGGGAGTTGTGGAATTATGGGATTACTAAAATAATTCTCCCTTTTATATTTTTCTATATTTTCCAAGTGTTCTTTGATGAGCATACAGTTCCTCTATAATCAGAGTTAAGGCAAACATTAATTGGAGCAGCTCCCCTGGGGTAGGGGGAAGAGGGAGGACGAGCAGGTGACTGTGTCCAAAGGGCCAAGGGAGCGTGAGGTGTATCTGGGCAGAGGTAGTTGCATTTTCGGAGCCATGTGGTTCCTGCTGAGTCAGCTAACTAGTTGTTTGGCCCCAGCTTGCTGGTGGAGGCAGGAAATCCTCCCACTCCGGCCCTGGTTTACACTTAGTCATCCTCTGGGAAAGCAGGGTAGGGGTGGGAGCAGGAGGTTAGTTGGGAACCTCCACCTGCTCTGGGAGCCTTCTAGGCAGAGAAATCCCCCAAAGATGTCTAAGACATAGGCATCCTATGCACCTCACAATTGCCACCTTGGGGTAGGCAGCAGCTGGGAGCGAGCAGGGAGGGTTGAGGGAGGGGTACTCGGACTATGGCCCTCTGGCCTTTGGCAGGCAGACTGCATCCTCCTGTGGAAGCTACTGTGAATATTAATTACCATTTGTCCAGGGCTTTTAGATTCCCCAGATGAAAGACGCAGCAGAAGGAGTGTCACGATGAATATGTATTTACGGTATCGACTTTCATCCCAAACATCCATCATGACAGTCATGTGTCTCTCTCCTAACCTCCCACTTGCCCTGACATCATAGCCTCAAAGCACAGAAGTTGAGCATCAGTATCAAATGATGCTGAAGGGGAGGAGGGAAGGGCAGGGGCAGCTGATCCCCCACAATCCTGCATTTCAGATGGGTAAACTGAGGTTCTCCATTCCCCCACAGGTTAAAGGGAAGACATTATGATGAAGCCTATGAAACTGAGGAAGGAAGCCTTGGAGAGAGGCGCTATGGATTCCTCTGGACCAGAGTCCAGGATTCTGCCCCTCTTGTGGATTGAGGAATGGGAGGAATCCCAGAACTCTCTGGCTCAGAGCATGCAGTGCCAAGCAGCTTCATCCCTAGATGCACAAAGTAGATGGAGTTTATTCCAACTTCTAATTCCTCTAGTAAACTGATTCCCTTCTTTTTGATTGCTTCTGAACACTTGACCACAGCTGAATTCTGTCATCTTCTGGCTCTGTGAATTTTGGAGGGGGAAACTCTTTGGTTTTCTGGACTCTTCTCATTCTGTCTTTCCTTCTTTATTTTATACAAGATGATTGATCTGTAAAGCTACTTAATGTGTTTCTGGGCAGGTGTACAGAGCAAATCCAGTGGAGAGAGGATCATGAAGGGGCCAGCCCCTCCCTCAAGGAGACACATTCTTATAGGAGAGTCAGTCCTTTGCTTATGAGACATTTAAACAATCTAAGAGAGCAGGCAGGCAGAGAAAAGGCCTGAGCCCTGAGAAAAGCAGGATAGTTGTGGACAAGAGAACTCAGGAGACTTTCCCAGGACCCAAGTATGGAGGTGCAAAGGGACACAGCCTAAGTGGAGACAATGAAGAGCCCACTGAGGCCAGAATGGAAGGTTCATGTGAGGATGTGGGCAGGCAGATGGGCAGGCTGGAGGAGATTGTGAAGGCCCTTGAATGTCAAGCTAAAGAATTAGGATTTTGTCCAGAGGGCAGTGGGAACCCACTGAATGTTTCTGAGCCAGAGAATGATACAAGGCAGAGTTTAATAAAAGGTTAAACATTTTCACCAGGAGGGGAATCTTAACATCTCTGAGTCAGCAGCCCTACCATGAAATTCACCATCTCTCTCCTCAGTCCAGCTCCTGAATTCTATTTCAGCTAATGACACACAAGCACAAATGTCACCTCCCCTGGTTGCTCTCTGACACACTACCCAGTGTTATTTTCTTCATAGCACTTATCACCCTTGGAAATGATCTTGTTTATATACTTGTTTACTTCCTTTCTCTCTGTTGTTCATGGAATGTACAAAATGGGGTAGATGGGCGATTGTTATCTGTTTTGTTTGCTGCTTCCTTTCTATCAACTATGACAGTACCAGGCTGGTGTCAGATGCTCAATGCGTATTTGTGGAATGAATGAGTAGATGGATTGACAAATACATTAATGGCACACTATTTTCTCAGTCACCCCGTCCCCACACCCCATGGTGATTCTTGACTCAGCCTTCTTCATCCTCTGCAGAATCCAGTCATTCATTCCCATGTCTATGAATATTATCTCTGCATCCCTCCCTGCCCTCCCCCTACCCCTCTGCATTTACGCCTGGACACTCCCAGACAACTCTAAGCTTCTTCAGGACAGAGGCTCCTCCCCTTCATTTCCTCCATGGGGGTAAGCACAGGGCCTGGGCAATGACAGTTCCCACTGGTCCAGTCTTTACAGTTTTCCAAGGGTTTTTCACATGATCCTGGTATACCTCGGGCAGGTTCAGACTCAAACCTCAGCCCTCAACTCTAAACCACACACTTATTCAGTTATTCTGATTTACGCATAATTTATGATGAGTGAATGAATGAATGAACAAATGAGTGAATGAAAGCTGGAAGTGCTCAAGATCAGTTGTAGAGGGAGAAACTAAAATTGGGAAGACCTGTTGAGGAAAATGTTGGTCCCCAACATACTGATACAAAAGGAGAGAGACTGGAGGTTGGGGATAAGGGGGATAGCCAAAAGCTGGGGCTAGAAAGGGCTGACTCCCCAGAGGTTAGATGACTTGGTCCCATGTGTCAAGAACCCCCTCCTCCATCGTCTTGTTTTTTAAAATGGAAAGACATGTAGCCAACCTGGGAGAAGACACCAGAGAAGAAGTTAAAGGAGCAGGGGATTCTGAGTCCAAAGGAGATATAACTTATTGGTTTGTGAGCTACTGTGTTTGTAAGTAATAAGTATTAAAAATATAAGCAATTCCATTGGACAAAAATTGCAAAGGACAGAAATATATAAAGAAAAAATAAACTGAAAATCACCAGTTATTTCACCATCCAGAAAAAGTCATCCTAAATTTTGATACACATCTGTTCAGACTATATAAATGTAAATATCAATATAAATATATATATTACATTTATATAAATCTATTATATATACTTATAATTTTATTATATATATTGTATATATATTTTACACATACAAGTATACACACACTTTAAAAAAAATAAAATGGGATACATACAGTTGTGTAAACCTGCTTTTTGTTCATTTAATAATATGTAGTGAACACAAAAGAGATTTTATAAGCCCAAAGGGCAGTTTGATAACCTTTGGGATAAACAGGAAACCAGAGAAGATATAAGAGCATGAAGTGAGTAGTTAAGCTCTGGGTTTTGATAAATATTATTAAAGTAAATAAAACTTAGATGTCCTGCCAGGTTAAGTAAATTATTAGCTCTCTATCAGCAAGGCCACTAAGTCGTAGACTCATAGGATGTTGGTACTTGAAGGAGCCTTTGAGTTGATCTAATTCAACCCCCTTCCCTTAGGTATTGAGAAACTCCAAGCCCTGGGACATTAACTAATGTGCCTAAAGAGACATGACTGGTGAGCCACAGAGCAGGAGTGAGAACAGAGTGCCCTGACTCCCAGCCCAGTGCTCTGGCCATTAAACCACACAGGTCAACAGTGTGCATGCTCAGGCACTGATGTGCAGAATGGGACAGGGGAGATGAGGCCCCAAACCCAGTAGTTCTCCAGCTATATAACACCAACGGAGGTGTGTGTGTGTGTTAAGACGGCAGCAAAGTGTCCCCAGGCAGGTCAGCAGCTTTGATGAAATAAACAAATTATTTGAAAGAAATAAACAACCAAAGTTCACTCAAGAAGAAATAAGTGGGGCTCCCCTGCTGGCGCAGTGGTTGAGAGTCCGCCTGCCGATGCAGGGGACACGGGTTCGTCCCCCGGTCTGGGAGGACCCCACATGCCATGAAGTGGCTGGGCCCGTGAGCCATGGCCGCTGAGCCTGCGCGTCCGGAGCCTGTGCTCCACAACGGGAGAGGCCACAACAGTGAGAGGCCCGTGTACAGCCAAAAAAAAAAAAAAAAAAAAAAATACAGCCGGCATACAACCTGCCCATATTAAGTGCTTTTTTAAAGGTCTTTTCAAAGGCCCTAAGCAGGCTTCCCTGGTGGCACAATGGTTAAGAATCCCCCTGTCAATGCAGGGGGGACGGGTTCGATCCCTGGTCCAGGAAGATCCCACATGCCGCAGAGCAACTAAGCCCGTGCGCCACAACTACTGAAGCCTGCGTGCCTAGAGCCCATGCTCTGCAACAAGAGAAGCCACTGCAATGAGAAGCCCACGCACGTTAATGAGTGCAATGAGAAGCACTCGCCGCAACTAGAGAAAGTCCACGCGCAGCAAGGAAGACCCAACGCAGCCAAAGATAAATAAATAAATAAATCTATAAAAAAATAAATAAAGGTCCTAAGCAGTTAGATTACCAAGGGACTGGCAGCTCTGCTTCCTGATTCTAAGTCTACTATTCTTTTCCTCGTGGGCTGGAGATAAACTGTTTTCGCCTTCCTATCTTAGAGATATATTTGAGGCTTCACTCTCTGGGAGGTTTATTCCTCTCGAGCAGCACATTTTCTCCTGGCTGCTGGAGAAGCCCAGGATGAAAAGCGTAGGGATGCTTCAAGGGTCTATTTTAAACTACCACCTAGTGGCTTCTAGGTTTCTATAAACTTTATAAGTGAATGGGGGTGGATGTGTGTGGCAGGAAGGGATCTGACCTGCTACTATAAATAAATACTACCATGATTTTAAATTTAGGTACCCTAATTGATAATATGAGGGCACTCACCAGAGGTGGGACAAGAAGGGTAGGGTTGAGTTTTCCTGTGCCCAGGCTATCTGGTCATCTCCAGGGCCTTCTTATTGAATACTCAGTCTTTGGGCATTAATTAAATTCTTTAGTGGCAAGTTAGTCCAGTGTGTGGCAGGATCTCCACCCCTTCTAGCTGAAACTGCTTCATCTACAGTCCTTGCTCAGGGATTCTGAGCTAGGCAGCTCTCTGAACTTAGAGGAGACTGATTGGTGCCAGGGTGGACACCTGACCAAAGGTGTCCATAGGCTGACCAGTGTCCATAGGCTGACCAGTGACCAATGAGGTGATGTGCTGACATGGACTCTGACCAATATGGTAGCAGTAATTAAATCTAGGAAACCTGTTTCCTTTAGGACTGGGGAGGGATTCAAAAGTGGGACCTGGGGTTAACAGGCTTATGAGCTTATGTGCAGAGGACAGCATGGGCTTTGAGAGAGATGGAAAGAGCAGCTTCTGGTTCTGACAGCTTTTCATTCCTATCTTGTCATTCATTCACGCCTTCACTCAACCAATACTTATTGAACACCTACTATAAATCAGGCCCTGTGCTAGATTCCTCTTGAAATTCAATATAATCTTTGCTCTCCTACTGCTTTTAGTCTGATGACAAACATTAATAAAATAATCACAGGTAAATGAATAATTCTTAAACTTTGGTGAAATATGAAGAAAAGATATAGATAGGGAGCTATGAAAGATTGAACAGGGACGTCTGACCTAGTCTGGGAGCCTGAGAAGGCTTCCCCGGAGAGGTGAAGTTTGAGCTGAGAAGTGAAGGACAAATAGGAGTTATTTAGTTGAAGGGTGAATTTAGGGGAGAAATGTGTTCCAGGCAGAGGAGCCAGAATGTGAAAAGAGGCAGGAGGGAGCATGGCTTGTTGAAAGGAGCTTGTCATAAATCCACTGTAGCTGGAGTGGAGTATAACTGGGCATTAAATGCCATTCATGTCTATACACAAAAGGTTGTGGTTTTTTTGTTTTTTGTTTTTTTTGCTGTACATGGGCCTCTCACTGTTGTGGCCTGTCCCGCTGCGGAGCACAGGCTCCGGACGCGCAGGCTCAGCGGCCATGGCTCACGGGCCCAGCCGCTCCATGGCATGTGGGATCTTCCTGGACCGGGGGACGAACCCGTGTCCCCGGCATCGGCAGGCGGACTCTCAACCACTGTGCCACCAGGGAAGCCCAAGGTTGTGTTTTTTCTAATGTGGCCTGAGGAGACTCTCTCCCTTGAAGACAAAAGCCCAATGGACAAAAGTACCTACTGTATACCCCAGGTGCTCAGAGGCGTACAGGATCAATGAAATAGTTTCATCCCAGCCTCCACCATTTACTAGCTGTGTGATCTTGGGCAAGTTACCTAATATCTCTGAGGCTCAGTTTATGCATCTGGAAATGGAGACAATAAAATCATTTGTACTGTGTTGTGTTGAGGATTAAAGAGATGATGCCTGTGTGCATGCCTAGTTTGACTTGTGGCACATAGTAGGTGCTTAATGCATACTTTTGATATTCGCCAAATGACTGAGAAAGGACCATGGCTCAATAAGAACTCACTTCTTTTTTTTTTTTAATTTATATATATTTTTTATTTTTAGTTTTTACAGTATGCGGGCCTCTCACTGTCGCGGCCTCTCCCGTTGCGGAGCACAGGCTCCGGACGTGCAGGCCCAGCAGCCATGGCCCACGGGCCCAGCTGCTCCGTGGCATGTGGGATCCCCCTGGACCGGGGCACGAACCCGAATCCCCTACACCGGCAGGCGGACTCTCAACCACTGCGCCACCAGGAAAGCCAGAACTCACTTCTTTTTGCACACTGGTGGGGGGCTGGAGGTGGGGCAAGACTAATACAGTGTTCAAGACAAGGTAGTAAACAATGCAAGAGAAGCTGAGGGATGAGCCAAGGCAGGGGTCAGACGGTTAGCGCGGGGAAACACAGCCACGTCCACGGGCTGGCATATCTGGGAGCTTAGGCATGAAGCATCCTGGGGCCAGAAGGGAGAGGATGGAGCTCGAGCCAAGAAGAGGGGAGCTGGGGAAGGGGATTGTGTGGGGCTGGGGACATGGGTCCACCTTGGGAGGCCAGCTCCACTCTGGGACAGAAAGTCCAGTGGACAGTCATCAGTACTTATGAAGCTCTCTTTCCCCACTGAATCCCAGGTTCTAGCAGGTGCTCAGTGTTAAATGGATGGACGGATGATGGTTATCTAGACACAGAGTCACATCCATCACATGCAGTGTGTGAGGGTTGGGATCATCTATGCTGTGGCTTTGAGCCATCTGGTCCAGGGCTCCCCCCATAGAAAGTCACCCGCAGTGGAATATAGGTCTCAGTGCCAGAGATTCTAAGACATGGAGCCAGGCCCTAGTCATGGGGTTTGGGTTCTGGACAGGGTTTATTCCAGAAAGAATACAAAACTTGGTAGATTTACTGAGAAGGTGAAGATTTATACAGTCCCATGGATAAATCCTTCAGAGTGAGATGGAGAGTAGCAACACCGAGGATGTACTGGCTTCTCTCTACATTCATATCACCTCATTCTATAAATGCACTGTGGTATGTTTAATATTTATTACCCAAGTGTTGTTCTTTTTTAAAAGTCACTGTGGAAATGGAAGTAAAGAAAAATAAAGTTGGGAAATTTTAATGGAAACCAGGTAGAGTTGATACCCAAAATATATGCCATAAGGTCCTATAAAATTGCCAGAGGTAGGCTAAAAATTTGGTTCTGAGCTGTCTCCTTGCCTGAGCAAAGAGGGAAACAGGGGTGGTCACCAACTTTATGGTGTTCAGAAGAGAAACCACCAGCGACTCAGTGAGATGCAGCCTTTCAGGGTATTGAGATCTGGGGTGCTTTCTCCCTGGGTCCTCACACAAAGGAGAGCCATGGGTACACAGGGCTCCTGCGAGCACATTGGTGTGAGCTGCTTTCACATTTCCTGCCCCTAGGTCAGGCCTAGCTCAGGAGCTAGGGTAGACCTGAGGAGCTCACCCACAGACTCTGCTGGGGAACAGAATAGAGAATTAACATTTCTATTCTCCCAGACACATCTCTGCCTGAAGCATTGCTGGAGACCAAGAGAGGTGTTCCTTCAAAACCTGGGGATGAAGGAACTGGATAACACCAGCTTTAATTCTCCACCTGGCACTGGAAGCCAATGTAAAGTTGGTCTTGGCAAAAATGGAGGTGTAATTAATAAGAAGACTATTAAGGGAGTGAGAGTTACGGAGCCATCCCCAGCTGTGGGGCTTCACTTGGCTTACCCTCCAGTGACTCACTGGCTTATGAGCAATCCTCATATGCCTGATTTAGAGGACTTACTCACCCTTCAGAGAAAGAATTTAATGCAATAAAGCAAATGTCAGCAAGTGGGCTGCGGCTTAGCACATCACCCCAGCCTGCATCCAGCTTCCCCCTCCCTGGCTCTCCCTGCTTGCGGCCCCTCCAGCCACTCAGCACCTGGACAGGCCCACACAATGGGACACATTCCAAGGCAGAGCGGAGACTCAGAGATATGAAACCAGGGAGGGACCTCAGGCAGACCAAGCCCTGAAGTTTGGTCCAGCAAGATTAGAGATTAGCTCTAAAGCACTAGAGTCAGGGGCAGGGTGAGGGCTAGAACCCAGGATTTCTTCCTCCTATACAGTGCCCTTCACTCCACTTTCTTCCCCTGGAAACCGTGCTTAGATTATGCAGATGAGGGGTGCAGGCTGAAGCAAATGCAGCTACCCCAGTCTGGGTGACATTCTTATCTGAGGACTCTCCAAGGACGAGTGGGGAAGGAAAGGTGTGTGGGGAGCAAAGTCTCAAGCAAAGTCTTCGAGGTGAGACGTGTAGAAAGAGCTGGGCTACCCTGGGCTCGGCCGCCATCTTGCTATTTGTTGACATGGTGCTTGCTGTGGGGGAGCTGGAGGCCTCTCTGGACGCCCCCCCCCCCGCCATAATCAGGTGGTATGGATTGGAATCCCTGTGTCAGGCAAGTATGGTATCATTCCCAGCCAATTTCCCGTTCCCCTTGATTAGGAAACAGGCCCCAAGAGTTAGGCTGGAGCAGAGGCATAAGCCACGGGAATACGCAAATATTTCCCCTTCCTTCCTCCACCACACAGAGGAAATTACTCAGAAGGCAAGTTGATTCAGCCTTGGATTTCAATCAACTCATTGAGGATTTACCTAGGAACTCCTGAGGGAATTATCTGGAAGAATTAATTCCAAGGGTAAAAGAGGGAGAACAGGCATTTAAGGTAAACCTTTACCTAGTTCACTTATCTGTCCCTTGGTCGTTTTTCCAAACTTTTCTGAGAGTCTGCCACATGCCAAGCACTGGAGGGAGGGGGCTGACCACAAACTTGCCACTCAGGTTTGCTGGAATCAAGGGTCTTGAGCTCTAAGGGGCTTTTCAGATCAACTAGCTTAGTTCACTCATTTCATGGATGAAGAAGTGGAGGTTCAAGTTGAACTCTGCCTGGGGCTCACAAAGAGCCCAGCGTGGGCGGATGCTCTGACCACGTCTCCATGTGGCCTGAGCCTAAGGAGTTCTCTTGCAAGTGAGCCAAGGGAAACCTCCCAACTGGAAAGCATTATTCTGTATTAAGATCACCAGCTCGTGAGCAGACGCACAGCCTCATGCCTCCAACTGCACACCCACCACCATCACCTTAGCGTTCATTTGGAAATAAAACCCAGTGAGGCAGGCTGGGCCCCGCCTCAGTGTATCCCTGCCTTACCCCAACTCACCAACATGAAGAAGCGTTTTTGTTCTTCTTACTATTTTTATTTTGCACTATAAAAAGCAACAACATCAACAACCAGTAACATACTGCTTTTCTTCACATTCATATGGATTTTAGGAAATTATTGCCTTTTCCCCTGGAGAAATAAACTACAGACAAAAAAGAAGTAGTACCACATTGAGAAATCTGCAAATCCCAGAAGTCAACAGCTTGAAGACAACCCCAAGGGGCAGGGAAGAAAACAAGTGTCACCAGAGACCAGACAAGCACATGTAAGGACAGCAAGCTGGGGTGACAACCGTTTCAATGCCACTGACTCAGACAGTGGGTACCCTTTCTCTCCTGGCACCCAGTGCCACCACCTCAAAGGGGTGATTGTTGGTCTATGGTCTAAAGAACTCTTGTCAAATGACGCCAGAGTTGCTTTGAGGAGAGGTGCAACGAGAAAGGTTCAAGTATGAGTAAGAATCATGCCAAAGTCCAAAGTCAGGGTAAAACCCACAGTGAAGAGGAAACCAGAAGTGTTACTGTCTCACTACTTCACCCAAATGACTCCACCTGACCCAAGACAGAGTCTCAAAAACATCTGAGGGTTCAAACGAGCATATACATCATGTCCCTAAAACCCTGTAGGGTTACTTTCCTGACTAGGTGGTGATCAGCTTATGCCCTGAAGCAACACAGACAGATACGGAGACTGCCAAAGTTAAAAAAATAAGGTGGAAATTGTGCTTCCTTCAAAATGAATTGGCTTTGTTACTGCCTTTTCTCCTGGTCCAGCAACTGCTTTCTCTCATATTGCTGCAGGTATTTATTGCCTTATGCTTGAAATGAAAAGGCAAACTTTGAGGTGCAAAGACTGGGCAGTCCTGAGGGCAGGGGGTCTGGAAATACAGTAGTCAGCACGTGCTGTGCTCTCATAATGGCTTGGCCTTCCTTCAGTCCCAAGAACCTATCCCCGAGGTCAGTCTGAAGTTTGTTTGCAAACCTGGTGACCCTTCACTGGTCCCACCAGGACAGCGGGACAGAGTGAGGTCTTCAGTATTGCACACGTATGAAATGTCCACGAGTCAAAATACAAAATCACAGTTGTTCTTGGAGCTGGGCTGGTTTTCCCACTCTGGTCTTAGCAGGATGTGGCTGTGGCCATGGGGCTCTGGCTGAGCTCTGAGACCGTTGAGTGGGTGGGCAACGGTGCCAGCACCGAGGTAGGGAACGTGCAGTAGGAACCCTGCACGTCAGGGCTCAGTGTCTGTAAATGGGCTATGAACGAAGGGCCGGCTGCCTCCCCTTGGGAGGAGGGAGCCTGGGGGCTAGGCGCGCAAGGCAGGATCTCGGACTCATACTGTAGGAGCTGGCCCATGAAGCTGAAGTTGGGCGAGACCACACTCCTCCTCTGCTTGATGTAATCAAAGGCGTCCTTTAGGTGGAACTGCTTGGTCTTCATGAGGTAAGCCATGCAGATGGTGGGTGAGCGGGAGATCCCAGCCTCACAGTGAACCAGGACCTTGCCTCCCTTTTCCCTGACACAGTCTGGAAGAAAGAAAAGACAGTGGAAATGAGTTGGGATTGGAACTCAAAGGCAACTGGATTTAATTAAAGAATTTAAAAAAAAGTGACCTAGTAATCAAATCATCCTCCCTGCTCAACGTCTGTGGTCCCACACCAGGCTTTTGCCAGTCTTTAACCTCCACTGCTGAGGATAGACTTTAGGGTCCCACCATGATGTCTATCTCTGCGTAGGACCTTCACAATCCTTAGTTCTCCAGGATGCTTTCACAGGTTCTGCCACTGGAGGTGCTGGACCTGGAGTAACTCCTTCCTGGGGATGCCATCTTAACTCGGGTTCCATGGATGCGTTTCAAGAAGACTTTGGAAAATCTTTGAAGCTGCATGCAAGTTTTCGTTGCACATTCACATTTCCCTGAGAGGGTCCCAGGCTCAAAGACTGACTTGGAGAAGCAATTCCTGCCTCTCGGGGTCTGATTCTAATGGTGATGACCTAGCCCTCATCCCGGTTGAGGCCTTCCATCCTCCCCGGGATCCCTGTTTGGCTGTGCCAGGGCGGGATGCTTGGCTCAGCACCGAGGGTTCCCAACCAAGCAAACATACAATAAATAGTGCACAGCCACTAATTATAGCCTTGGCTAAGTAACGCTTACTAGACGGAGGATATAAATGGCTTTGGCAAACTCCATCTTGCACAACAATGGGAGTCACTGCTATAAAGCTACCACCTTCAGTTAGCATTCATTAGCTCAATATGACACAAGCAGGGTGCCCTCCTTTTCTGTTCTACTCCTCCCCCCAAAAGAGCTCCAACTGTTAAAAATGAGCAGGGGCAAAAGGTTAAACACATATACACATCAAATAAAAACCACAAAAAAGAGTCTTTCCAATTCCCTCTCTTGCTAGTGAGGAAACAATTACATCACAGGAAGTTAGATGTCCATGGCACTATGTAAGGCCACAGTATGCAACAATATTTAAGATTTTGAAGGGCAAATAAAAAGTCAGCCCCCTTACCCACCTCCCTCCTCAAGTTCAAGAAATTTGCAAATGCATCTCTAAGATCTGAAAGATCCAGTTTCTGAGGAGTCAGGGAGGAACCTGGAGTCTCCCCAACAGAATGAAAATCCCAAAGGACACCCCAGGGTTCCTCATTAGAAGTGCCCCAGTCTCTGATTCAAAAGAAAAAAAAAAAAAGTTCCTGTAAATTAGTTCAAAAGAGACTCCAAGTTCCTAGGATTATAGGGTCGTGACTCCAACCTTCTTTTGCTCCTCCACCAGCAAAAAGCTGGTAGTCTAGCTTTTAATTGGCCCAGAGCCAAATCCCAGAAAGCAAAGGGCCTACAGTGTGTTGCTTCTGGATCCCACTTCACCCCTGGGGGCTTGCCTTCTACGTGGCCCTCAGAAGGGGTCAATGCATGATTCGGCCTCAGTCCCTCCTTCCTTCAGGAGGGCAAGGAGTCTGGGGAAAGGCATCTCGTGTGCCTTCAGAATGCTGTGGGTTTGTGCGGTTGTGTACCCAGACACAATGCACACACAGGATGGGGAGGGAGGCTTCTGAGAAGTGATGGGGGCGGGTTTCATGACTTCACTGAGAAGCTATCTAGATAATTGAATAACAGGCTGACAAGGGCAAGGCATTCCCAGGGACAGGGAGAACAAGTCAAGGGTTTCCCACCCTGACCCCATCATCTTGACTGTCTCTCAGAGACTCCAAAGGAACCATCGCAGCCCAGAGGCTCAGGGAACAGGGAGGCAGGCTCGGCCTTTTGCCTCTGGTGAGTTTCTCTGCAGGCTTCTGTGCAGTAGAGATTGTGTGTGCTGAGCAGAGGGCTCACCACGTGGTGGAAGGGGGGCCTTTAACGGCTCCCTGCACTAAGTAATCATTGCTGCACCCAGCACCGGCCTTTCTCCCTCCAACATCCCTCAGAGCACGAGGCAGGAAGATCACTGCTCAGCTTCAACAGTTATGCATGTTAAAGGGAAAGAAGGACTCTGGAAAGGGAGGCAAGCCCACAAGGATGGGGAGTGGTGGGTGCTTGCAAATCTGAGACACAAAAAAGTCAGTCCAGCCCCCAGGGGAGATGGTTGAGGGAAACAGAGATGTCCAATGAAAGAACAATCCAGCCTGTTCGAGGAGTTGGAATCCCAAGGCCCAAAGCCCTTTCTAGGCAGAGGGACGAGAGGTTTCCAGGCCTACACGATGGAGTAAATGATAACTGCCTCACGGAACGTACAAAGGATGCAAAAAGATGCCAACTTCTCTGTGCATAAAGCACAGAGCTTGAGACGAGCGCTACCTTTAGTCCCAAATCAGCTGAAAATGCAAAACAATTGCCCCCAAAGCAGTTTGCCAAAAACCGTGGAAAGCTGCCAGGGCCCTGGGGGCTCAGTGCGTAAGGAGTGCTCTCTCAGTCCTTCTGTTTGTTTTCAAAAATATCCCAACCTACGCAGAAGCAGTTTGGGTGGTTCTTTCCCTCCCCTGCTTCCCCGGCATGGAGCCTCACACACGGATGCACCCTGCTTCCCGCCCAGCCAGAAACACTAACAAGAGCGACAGAGTATTGCTATAGAATTGTAGTAATTCATTTATCTTGCAAATTAAAGCTCCTATTAATAGCAACTCAAATCCTCCCCTCTGTCGTTTTGGTCGGTGCATCCAACGAGCCAAGTTGGCTCTACAACAAGATGCTTTTCTTCTCACTGACGGGAACCCCCATCAGTACATCAAAATCCAAGAACACGCTCCCCTAGGGGGCCCCCAAAACAACTGAGGGGGAATGGCTGCACCTACCAATGAAATCTATTGCTTCTTGAAAGTGGGAGCTGATGTTAGCCGCATGGCTGTCTTCCACGGGGATCCATTTGTAGTGTAGGTGGGTCGTGCAGGCCTCAGAGGTCCGTCGTGAGACATTCAGCAGAGCCGTGATGTGCAGGTTGGCGAGGAACTCACACTTGGACGCATGGTAGGCACTTCCAAGGTACAGGAACGGAAGGATTTCGACTGGGCCGCCCTGGAAGGAGGGGCAAAGGAGGACAACCAGGAAATGTTGGATTAGCTTGCTCTTTGGGGAGAAGAAACAAAACAACGCTGACCTATTTGTTTTCAGGTGGGAGGTTCCCTTTCTGGTTTCCAGGTAGAGAGCTCAGAGTCAGCGCAGGTCACCCAAGAGTGTGTGGGTGGAGCCTCTGTCCTGGTAAACTCTCTGCCCTACATTACTGCCTTGTGACTCAGTGACAGCAAATCCCACACAGCTAAGATTTTCATTTTCTTATATATATTGAGGTGGTAGGAAATGCCGGCAGCCTTCCTATACTGACAAGGATGAGAAGAGGGTGGTGTGATGGAAGACTTGAGAGGCCCGTGCTATAGTTCTAGCTGCCCTGAGAGTGCCAGAGTGAGTCCTTTAACCTTGGGGGCAGCCTCGGTTTCCTTCTAGATAAAATGGAAAATGGTTCAACAAGGTGAGCCCCCTCCTTTACAATCCTGACGTTTTATATATATATATATATATATATATATATATATATATAAAATGTGTTTCATCAAACCTAGGACACTGTTGATCCTAAGATGCATTTGGAGCTCAGAGATGTTAAAATATGCTTCCCCCGTCCCCCAAAAAAGTAAACTTCTCAGAAGTGAAAATGACCACTATCTCTCCAAAATCCTCAGATAATGAAAAGCTGTTAGGCCATGAGCAGGGCCTGATCCTTTGTTTTTTTTTTTTTTTTTTTGGCTGTGCTGCGCTGCGTGGCATGCAGGCTGCAGGATCTTAGTTCCCCAACCAGGGATCAAACCCGTGCCCCGTGCAATGGAAGCGTGGAGTCTTAACCACTGGACTGCCAGGGAAGTCCCAGGCCTGATCTTCTCGTGGGGTTGAGTTTTGGTGAGAGACGCGGACATCTTCACCCTTTTGGGAGACCACCTATACCTGAGGTTTCTAGTTAAGAAGGATCCCCAAAGAACCAGAGACCATCTACCCTGAGGAAAAGCTAAAAAGAACAGCTAGCTAGTCAGACTCTGGCAGTCTCAGCATTTCCAGGGTGGCAAGAAAAGCCATTGTTCCATACTCGGAACAATGGGAGCCCCTGGAGATTTAGAGGGAAAACACTGAGCTGGGGTGACAGTGGCTGTGTCTTTGGCAGCCTTTCCCATATCATCCATCCGCTTCCTGTGTTTCCATTTCCTGTCCTGGAATAAGAGTAGAATGGAAACTCTCTGCCAGACCCACAATAGGGAAAGGGGCACGGGAAGAGGGCCAGGAGAAGGCAGTTCTCAAATTACCCCGCATGGGTGTTTGCTTTTTCTTTCCTGAGAAGTCAGGTGTTTAAGGCAAAGGCCAGTTTGGCCACTTGAAAGAAAGTTATAGAGATTTTACAAAAGGTAGTAATAGTAACCAGTATTTTTAATAGCTGGCCCCTGAGCTTAACACTTTAGGTGTACCTACATAGATCTCTCCCTCTCTTTAGAGCCTGGAAAATGCTGACACACCAGGCCTGGGAACCTACTCAATTTCTCCTGGAGCTTAGCCCAACACCCCTGAAACCATGTTTCTTTCCTTTTTTGAATCTTCTTTTTAGACTCAAGAGGAAGAAACCAAAGGCCTTCAGAAACCCCAAAGGTTAACACGACCTCACCCGGCTTCTCTCAAGGCAGAAGCGCTACTAAGAGTAGCACTAGGGGGTTCCCCAGATGAACC
Source organism: Aethalodelphis obliquidens (assembly GCF_003676395.1). Classification (NCBI taxonomy): domain Eukaryota; kingdom Metazoa; phylum Chordata; class Mammalia; order Artiodactyla; family Delphinidae; genus Aethalodelphis; species Aethalodelphis obliquidens. Next base: position 26,418,656 of record NW_020837955.1, on the reverse strand, counting down.
GTGGAAACACACCAGGGCCTCCCTGGTCCTTGCTTGGCCAAAGGTCTGCTGTGCTTTCACAACATCCTGCAAATTCTCGTTTCTCTTTCACTTTCTGAGAATGGAGGAGGAAAACACCACCCAAACAAACAAACAAAAATAGAAATTCAGCTAAGCCGGATGCCCATGGCTTGAAAGTCCAGAGTTCATCATACACTGTAATTTTAATAAAAGAAAACAAACAAAATAATAACCCTGGCACCTCGCCAAGCTAATAGGTTTCCATTCAAGGAAAAGCCACCTGGCTGTATTTGGAAGTTTATCCCCAGGGGCAGAGCTCTGCTCTTGGCAGGCAGCTGGCATCTTACACAGTATCTACAAATCTTCCTTCTATGATTTGGGTATGTTCTTATTTTGTGCAAAGAGCTTTTTGTGCAAAAAGCTCCTCCTACCAAGTCAGATGCCTAGAATGGCCCTCTTCCAAAAGAAGGCATGTGGAAAGCAGAACAGGGTCCTGAAAAGAACCAGAACAAGGAGTTAAGAGAAGGGAGTTCTGGGCCTAGTGTGGCCATGAACCCAGCTGCAGGATTCTTGGCAAAATCAATCATCCCACCAGCTGTGACAGTTTTTCCCTCTGTAAAATGGGAAGGTAGGTTTTGATCTCTGTTTTCTGCAGATTTGGGTCCTTGCTGGCTTTTTCCACATCCTCCTGCATTGTATAGGTAACCCCTGCCTGAGCCGTCCACTTTTTCTTCCTCTAATGAGTTGCCAGAAGGTACAGTTCTTTGAAGGGAAGAAACCCACATGTTTGTAGACACATGAAATCCTCTAGTGTGTCTTGATCTCTGGTTTCAGAATTTATGGAATTATAAGCATCAGAAACCCCTAGGGGAGGCTGCTTAGCCATCCAAATAGTAATTTCTCTACAACCCTCCCCCAATCTTCCTCCTTCAGTTAAAAATACCTAGACACGCCTTTACAGGTACTGGGTTGGTTTGCAGAAACTGCAGAGCATGAACAGTTACGAAGAAGATCAACACAGGAAGCCTGAAAGTCAGCTCTGAAACGTCTTCAGGGAAACCTAAACCGATATTTCAAAGCTTCAAAGCTTCTCTGCACCTCCCAGGCCAGCTAACAATAATGTATATTTCGCTTCCACTTTTTGCCAGAAGCCACCGAGCGTCCTGAAGTGCATTTGCTCTTGTCAGCTTATTTGCTGGAAGGAAGCCCATTTACTCTTAGATGGAAACTCAAGTTGGCAAGCAACAGAGGCTCTCTAAAGCTAGAGGCCTCTGCCAACTCCCTGATCCGCAAACGAACCAACCAAGGTTGCTGAGCAGGGAGTGGAAGAGCCAGGGTGCTGTGCAAGGAACAGAGCCAGGAGCCGGGACGGTACTTCCACACCGTGTACCTGGTCATAAGCCGGCCTGTAGCTGATGTTGAGCACTGACTTCCCACACTGACTGATGAGGGCTGTCTCAGTTTCAACCTTCTCTGGTGAAATGGGTTTTACGTCCACGCAACACTCAGGATATTCCGAGTGGAAAGTCTCATATCCCCCTAAAAGACAAAAAAAAGGCAAGAGAGATATAAGCATCGATTTTTCTCAGGCTGTCAGAAAATGCCCAGAATTGATCCATAGCCTGAGTGTGGAATAGTAAAAAAAATATTCAGCTACTATACATTTTGGTCATATTAAAAAATTGAGCCAAAACAAGTAATAGTTTTAGAATAGAAACGGGCTCCACAGACACACACACACACATACACACTCTCTCTCTCCTAAAAAGCTATAATTCAGAAAGGCAGTGATGAAAGTTTTCTATGCCTATCAGAAGATAGGCATAGAAGAAATGAAAGTTTTCTATGCCTATCAGAAGAAGCTTAAACTGTGAAAGGAAATATATCTGACATGTGGCAAATATTAACCAAATCCCTCCAGAAAACAAAAGCTGTTTTCTCTCATTTACCTAAAATGCAGGTGTGATTATGCAGAATTTCAGTAATTTGTGAATGAGACTCTAAACTGGTCTGGTTCATCCCTAGTCCCTTAGCTCTAAACTGGATTATAGACGAAACCTCCTCTATTCATAAGGGAATGGGGGCTAACACGAGGTTTAAACTCAGGGCAATAAAACAGCTCTGCCCTTTCTCTTTGCCAAGGTGCTAAGAACACTGCTGACAATCCTCTCCATAGGTCCAATGTAATCAATCTAGTTAATTACCTTACAAACCAGAGCAATGAGGCCTTCTGAACTTAATTCTTAACTCCTTAAGTAAAAACTCCTTCTTTCTCCTTGATGACCACCTACTCTCCCTTTATCTTATGACCCTCCCCTCCTGAACTTTCTCCCCAGCTACACACACACACACACCCTCATACCTGGCAGGTATGATTCTATAAAAATCCTAACTATATTTAAACTTCTCCAAATGGATCAGATCACTTAAGGTAAAAACTACTCTCTGACCGAGTCATAGAAACTTGAGTAGGTAAGTTCTCAGGCCCACACACGAGGTAGGGAAGAACCAAACGAAACACTGGCCTCGAAGCCTCAGAATGCCAAATGCTGCTGGGTGCATAGGCCAGACTTGTGTGGGGAAACACTTTGCTTCCAATCCAAAGGGACCTAAGACACTTCCAAGAGCCTCCAGAAAACCTGCTTCTTTTTCTGGCCCAGAGAATTCACTTGGGGTCAAATCATCAATTTTTTTTTTTGTTTTTTTTGGTCCATGCTGCACAGCTTGTGAGATCCTAGTTCCCAGCTTATGGGATCTTAGTTCCCTGACCAGGGATTGAACCTGGGCCCTGGCAGTGAAAGTGCTGCCAGGAATTAGGAATTCCCTAAATCATCAATTAAATAAGCATTCTGAGACCATATATTTTTCCAAAAAGGCCCCCTTTTTTTCTTCTGTCTTTTGGTGTTGTAATAGCCCCACAGTGGAGCACATGGTGGTTTTTTAAACCCCTGCAGTAGGCAAATGGTTAATGGATTACACGGCAGTCTCCAGCTCTCTCCCAGAAGCTACAGCCAATTCCTAGAATGAGTCATCTAGCTATTACTGCTTCCTCTCAGCTTGCTGGAACTGCCCCCAACCCCATTTAGCACACCCAAATCTCCCCTGTGGTCACTTCAACAAATAGCCAATTGGGCCTTCCCAAATGAGCTTCTGGACCTCCACAATGACCACGTTCCCGGTCATGATGACAGGCCATGCCGGAGGGAGGCGGAGGTGGAAAGTTTGAAGGTGTCTGTGGCTTAGTTTTCCCTCCCTCCCCACCATTGCCCCCACCCCCTTCCCTCCCAGAAGGCAGAAAGAAACCACACTTAAACTGACCCTCAGCTTCCTCCGAAGAGGTGTCCCTAGTTAGCAAATCACTTCCTGTGCCTGGGCCTCAACATTTTGAGTCCCAGGAGACAAACTGAGTGATAGGGGATGGGAATCTGAAGTAAGAGTGGCCCAGGCCCTCTCAAATTTCAGAATGAAGCTTGGGAAAGAGAAGCCTTCAGGCCACCCCATCTCTTGGCTTTAAACAGAGCACTTAAGAGTTGGCTGTTGGGCTTCCCTGGTGGCACAGTGGTTAAGAATCCGCCTGCCAATGCAGGGGACACGGGTTCGAGCCCTGGTCTGGGAAGATCCCACATGCCCTGGAGCAACTAAGCCCGTGTGCCACAATGACTGAGCCTGCACTCTAGAGTTCATTGAGCCACAACTACGGAGCCGCGTGCCACAACTACTGAAGCCCGTGTGCCTAGAGCCCGTGCTCTGCAACGAGAAGCCACCACAATGAGAAGCCCGTGCACCGCAACGAAGAGTAGCCCTCGCTCGCTGCAACTAGAAAGCCCGCGGGCAGCCATGAAGACCCAACGCAGCCAAAAATAAAATAAATTAAAATAATAATAATAATAAAAAGAGTTGGCTGTTAGGAGGACAGACAGGAGGTGCGGGTGTGGGCTGGGTCCTGCCTGCCTGTTGACAAAATAAGGCAGGCAGACAAAGTCTCAGTGTAGTTGAGGGACAGATAAACAGGGTCCTGCCTCTTCTAGCTGGGGTCAGGAGTCCTATAGATTAGATGGTCTGTCTTTCACCCACTCCCATCAGAGGCGTGGAGAGACAGAACATTCCTCTCTGGTGCCTCACTTGAACTCCAAGAGCCGTGGCAATTCTTTTGGCAGCTTCAATCCTCTTCAGAGTGATTCTGTTTTTGATCACCACCGCATTACCAGGGGAACTGAGCAGAGAAAGCACACGGACACTATATATAAATACGCACTGACAATGCCGTTCGGTCATCTCATTTTAGTGGGTTTTTTTGGGACTGGAGGGCATTGAGGGAAGTGTAAAAGGCATTGCAGGACTTCCCTGGCAGTCCTGTGGTTAACACTCCGTGCTTCCAGTGCAGGGGGCGTGGGTTTGATCCCTGGTTGAGGAAATTAGATTCCACATGCTGCGTGGCCAAAAAAAATGGTTTGCCCCACGATCTGGGATGCCACTAGATTAAAAACCTGAACTCTTATCTGGATGTGAGTCAGGTAAAGAAAAAATTTTCTTTGGCAACAACTTAAAGTTTAGTACTGTTATAAGGGTAAGTATTAAGCAATTTCTACTGAAATTTAAAACGGACATAACTTTCGACGTGGCAATTCTCATAATTTTACTGAAAGATAGTGCACATGCAAAAGCATTTGGACAAAGGTATACTCTCCCACACTGCTTCAAATACTAAGGCTGGAAGCAACCTACTTACTGGCTATCACCAGGGGATGGGTTTAAAAAGTGAATAGGACACGTATGCTCTGGTATGGACAAATCTCTCAAGACCTAGTTAGATGAAAGAGGCAGGAACAGGAAATATACAAAATCATTTTATTTTTACTCATGGAAAATTAATTTATCTAAAGATGAACAAGAAATAGTTGACTGTTGTCTCTGGGGAGTAGAACTGAGTTCTAGGGTGTGCAGAAGATCCACTTTTCATTGTACAGCCTTTGTGCTGTATGTTACTTACATTAAAAAAATTTTTTTAAACATTAATTTTTCTGAGATGTGAGTCTACAGAGCTGCCTACTTCCTGTGGCAATAACTTCCAAACTGCTAGCGTGGCCCCCTGCAGAGGGGTGGGGAGCAGAGGTAGGACCCGGAAGGGTTTCCTGGAATGTATCTTTCGTGCTACTGGAGAGGCAGAAGCTTTTTCTGTACTCACTGCTAAGAAGCGGAGACAAAAAGCATATCAAAAAGAAATCAGGGACTATGTGTGAAAAATCTCTGCAGAGCTTGGAGGGCACTCTCCATCTCCTGGGGGCTGAGGCTGGGTAAAAGAGGAATATCATTATCTTCTGCCTCTGTTGTTTCCCTAACAGGAATCAACAGGGGACCGTCTGTAAGAGGTGCTAACAGAGGTGGGAGCTGCCCGTGTGCCTCTGGAATCTCCTGGCCTGGAATGTGTAAAACTCCACAAGTCGCACGGTTTTAAAACAGCGCTCTCACTCTCTCAGCTCACTGCACCTGAGCTCTGAACCACATCAGTGTTACATCTCCAGGTGTCCCCGTCAGAGTCGGCCGGCGCAGCCTAGGCTGAGTCCTCTTGTCTGCCCTACAGGCTATGCCTTCAATACGTTTGAGGTTACAAAGGACTCAAATACAAGGCGGCAGCAGTTATAGGAAGTGACACAGAAATCAATATTCTGGAGTCTGAGAGTAAATCACCCACCCACCACCAACGTCATCTCCCCCAGCAGGTGGAATGGGCAGACTGGTGAAGCAGCTTCTGGGGATCTCAAACCAAATGCGACGCAATCCCCTTCACAGCCACCCTGTGGCACCTCTCACGTGTCCTGGCTCGCTGGCCAGCCTGCCTACCACCCCTGGCAGACAGCGTTAGGCCCGCCGGGTTTGGCCCACGACCAGTACAGATGATCCTGGGGTGGGGGAGAGGAGGTGAAAAGGGTGTCAGCTCCAAACGGAGCGAGAGAAAGGCCTGGGAGGGGAGAAGGGGAAGCCAAAGAACAATAAAAAGCAATAAAATGAAATGGAAAGGAAGGGGAGGGGAGGAGAGAGACTCGCCAGGGTCAAAAAGGCAAGAGGGTCGAAGACGACACAGCCTAACATACGTTAATCGTGCAGGAGGGAGAAAAGGGGACACCGCGGCGCCACACTTCGGGGGTGAGTGTGTTACGACCTGCTGATCCCTCCAGATCTGTCCATCAGGACGGCTCCAGAGCGCAGGCCCCTGCGAGAGCGGTGAAGCCGGCGCCAGGAAAGCCGGCCCGCGCCCAGCACTAGGCGACCGACCCCCAGCTGAGAAGCAGCGCCCCCGGCTGCGTAAGCAACCCCACCCCACCCACCCGGGCCGAAAGGCCGATCGTCAAGCGCTTTCGAGGAACTCGAGTGGGGAAGCTGTGAGCGCTGACGCTAGCAGTGCCCTCCCTAGAGCACGTCAAGCCCCAAGGTGCAGACTCCCGCCAGCGGAGAACCGCTCGGGTTCTAGCGTCAAGGAAGGCGCCCGGCGCCAGCAGGGGACCCCAGAGCCCGGGGCCGTCCCGGCGCGGACGGTGACAGGGGACCGGCGTCCCCGACGCGCTCACCTTTGAGGAAGTAGACCCGCGGGCCGGCGGGCAGACAGGCGAGCAGCGAGGTGAGCACAACGCGCGCGGCGCTCTCCTCGCGCAGCTTCTGCCAGTGGCGGCTGCCCTGGTCCAGCACGACCACGGCCGCCACGCCGCCGCCGCCCTCCTGCAGCAGCCGCGCGCGCGCCGCCTCGTCCGGCAGCACGTAGCGCGCCGACACCGCGCCTCCGCGGGCCCGCCGCAACACCACCGAGTTGAGGTTGACGTTGAGCGAGCCGCGCACGCTCGAGGCGGCGAAGGCCAGGTAGGGCCGGCAGTCGAGCACCACACAGCGCGCCGCAGCCTCCTTGCGGAGCATCTTGCGCAGCTGGCGCCCGTCGAGCGACGTGACCTTCATGCCGCCGCCGCCGCCCAGCGGCCCCGCGCAGTGCGCCCCGCAGGTGCCCACAGCCAGGGTGCCCGCCGGCGAGGCCCGGGAGGGCGACCCGCGGGCCTGAGGCCGGCCGACCGAGCCCGGCGCCGGAGCGACCGCTCAACTCTTCTTTCCCGCCCTTCACGCTCGGCACCCGGCCCGGCCACTCGCCGCCCCAGAAGCCGGGGATTCCGCCGGCAGCTCAGCGTTTTATGTGAATGGGTGTACAGCCTGTGACGTGGCTGCCCATATAAGGCCGAATAAGAGTATTTCCCCGCCCCTTCGGGCTGTGGCCACGCCCCCCGGGAGCCGGACGTGCTGGGCGGGCGCCGAGCGTTAGTCAGCCTGAGAAAGAGGAAGTGGCAGGCAACTTGCCGTGCTCTCTGTGGCGCTGCGCGGAGACACTCACTTGCGCATCACCGGGGACTGCTGGTGGGGTGTCAGGAACGCCACGAGGCCGAGGTGACCCACGCTGTGCGGGAAGAGGAGGAAGCGGGGGAGGCGGAGCTGGCGTCGTGACATGGGTTTAGAGTTTCATAGACGTAGGTTCAGAACCCGCTGGGGGCCGGGCCAGGTACCGTGGTAGGCAGAGCTAGGGGCGGCCTCGGCCAGTGCCCCCAGATGGATCTGACGTAGATTTCGATCCTTACGCGTCTTTACGCGGGGAATGAGATGATAGCTGGAATTTGCTTCGAAGGCTGGGTTATCGACTCAAGATTGGGCTTGTGTTGGTATCGTTGAAACTTGGTGACAGGTACCTGGAGGTTCATTATACTGTTTTCTCTACTTTTCTTTATATTTTGAAATTTTCCATGATAAAAGCACCTCAAAGTAAAAGTGGAGAGAGAAGAGCCAGCAACTAATCTCCCCAAATGGGTTCTGCCCTCAAAGGGTTGATGGTCCTTTTCTTTGTCACACTCCCAGTAAAAATTAGAATAATTGTTTTTTGAGGAACCGTTTTCTGAGCCCCAGAAAAATCTGTCCTGAAATCAGCTGCAGCATCAACACGCACCGTTGATGGAGCTCAGCCCAGCCAAATGTACAGGTGGCTTCTGGATTTGGGGGATTATCTGTGGCTCAAGTATAATCCCAGGCTGTCTGCACCCGCCAGTCCCCAGCTGCTTCAGGCTTCCCATCCCCAATCTTGGGGAACTGGACACGATTCACCCGTTCAGCAAGTATTTACTGAAGGTCAGCTTTGTGCCCTGGTAGCTGCAGGGACATGCTTCTACCCCCAAACTCAGGACGAACCATTTTATTGTGAGCCTGAGGCAGGAGGGGACTGCCTGATGGAAAACAGCCTGCCTCCACTAGGGTGGGGCTTGTTTACTACCGACAGAGGGGAGTGAGGTTTTTAGAAGGAAGCAGAAGTCCAATTCTGAAATCAAATGCAGTCAAACCGGACAACAGCCAGCTGGCCGTTGCCCCTGGGTCTCAGATGCCTTCAGTCAGAGGCGCTGTCCTCACCCTGTCACTGGAATCCCCACGAAGATGTGATGCTGGGGGGTTTTCTTTCTCTTTGGGATTATACGTGCCAGCCTTCCCTGCAATCTGCTCCTCCTCTAGTGTCACCGGAACCACCCAGCCTCAGACGTTTCAACCTACAACCACATGGCCAGGCTCTGTATTGGTTGCTGGACACCAAAGTGAGCAGTCCTCACTCTGCTCCAGCTGCCCCCAGCTAGGAGACGAGGCTTGGTCCAGCCCAGAGGCCTCTTTTTTTTTTTAATTAATTAATTTGCTGCACCGTGGCGTGTGGGATCTTAGTTCCCCGACCAGGGGACCAGGGATCGAACCCCTGCAGTGGAAGCGTGGAGTCTTAACCACTTGACCACCAGGGAAGTCGCCACAGGCCTAAGGTCCTGTAGTCAGTGTGGAAGAGCATCCACGGTGTGCGAGGTGGGGTAGGGATGTGGCCCTGGAGAAGGCCACTCAGCGCAGAGGAGAGCTGAGGTGAGCTTAACGAGAGTGAATCCAGGTGAGCCAGGCCACGGAGTGGGAGAGTGGAGGACATTCCAGGCAGAGAAAACTGCTTGCGGTAAAGGGAAGAAAACCAAGAACCCAGCGAGGTATGTGCTGGAGGTACGTGGGAGACTAAGGCATTTCTGGCATTTATTAGAAAGTTAAGCAGGCTCAGGTGACAGAGGGACTTGTGTGCCATTTAAGGCATTTGGATCTTATCGTTTGGCTGGAGCAGCCATGGATGAGGCTGTTACTCAGTGACTTGGTCAGGTGAGCATTTGGGGACCTCACTGAGGTGGCACTGTGGAGGATGGATGTTTTATTTGCAAGTGGAGATGGGGTCCAGACCGGCGTCAGGGAGACAGATAGGCGGCTTTTGTGGGTAATCCAGGCCTGAGCTGATAAGGGCCTGCCGGAACTTGGCAGTGATAGCAGCAATTGAAGAGGCCACACAGATGGGAGAGACATTTAGGAAGTAAATTGCTGGAAGGGATGGGATGGCGGAGAGAGGAGTAGAGGGTGACTGAGTAAATGGTGACACCTTTAGATAGGGACCCTACAGGAACAGGTCCGGGTGTGTAGCAGGAGAGGGGTCGGGGGTGAACTTTAGACTTATTAATAAGTAGGAGTTGATCCTGGGCCACCCAAGGGGGTGGTGGAAAGGTGGCCTGGCAAACAGTGCAGGAAGGTCATCCATCAGTGGATTGCTCTGTCACTTCCCACCCCAACAGATCACCAAGTCCCTGGCTTCCAAAGACTCTGCCTTCCAGATCTCATTCCTAACCTGCTCTTTCTAGTCCCATGGCCAGGGCCAGCTTCCTGGGTGTGTGACCTGTGTGACCACAAGGCCATCCTTAGAAGGGCATGATGCTTGGTTTGATGCTCTGCTGTCACTCTCTTGAAATTCTTGATAATTTTTGGACAAGGGACCCTGAATTTTCCTGTTGCACTGGGCCCCGCAAATTATGTATCCCGTGCTAGCCATAGCTGTAGTTAAAGGGCCCCATTATCCCCTGCACTGGACCCTACAGTAGCATCCTGCCTCCCAATCGCCAAACCCTCTCCTTTCTCTCTTGTCTTCTGCAATGTGATCTTTTTAAGCTTAGATCAGAGCACAGAGCCCACCTGCTCTGCTCGAAAACCCTCAGTGGCACCTATGCACTGTCTGATAAAATCCAAATTCATTAGTGGAACATCAAGGTCCTTGTTCTAGCCAGTTGGCCGTAACCCACCTCCAGCCTCGTTTGTCTCCTTCCTTCCCCCTTCCCCCTTCCCCCAGCCCCAGGCTCCAGTCACACAAAACTACCTATTTTCCTAAACTTGCCCAGTATTTTGCTGCCTCCACACTTTTCTACAGGACTTGAGCGCCTCCCCCATTCCTTTGTTAGGAATCCTTCCCTGCCTTCACACACCAGCTCCAGAGCTACCGTTACACCTCCAAGAAGGCCCCCCTTAATCCCCCAGCCTGTTAATCAGTCGCCCTCCTGGGTGTTCTCACATTGTGCAGTTTCCCCCTCCCCCAACAGAGTGTTATCTGTCCTGCCATTAGTTTGAAGGCTCCCAGGCCATACTCAGGACTTATCCCACCATCTGTGACCCAGTCATAACACCCAGCACATGGTAGGAGCTCAGGCAATGTTGGTGGAATGGAATCCAGTGCTTGCTGAGGCTTGAAAGCAGCAGGCTTTTTAGGAGGCACCCAGGGGAAGAGTTGGCCACAGCATAAATCAGGGCCTTAGACCCTGGGTCAGGAGGCAAGATAGGAAGCTGTGGATGCACAGACCCTAGGATCAGGAACTAGAATTCATAGGCCACAGGCCTAGGAGGAGGAGGAGTGTGTCTGAGACTGGAACTGTTTAAATAATCATGCCTTTCTCCACACCCCCCCACCCCCTGCCCACTGCTTTGGAATGGGAGTGAGGGGGGTTCAGGGAAGAAAGCAGAATTTAAATTAACATGAGCGTACGAGGCAAGACCTTGTTCTATTTGTCATTCGCTCTCCCCTGCCAGTTCTACTCAGTCGGGCAAGGAGATTTTTATGTTTCTTGACCCTCCTTGACCGGTCATCTTAGTCCTCAGGTCCCGGTTCATCTCTGCGATCTGGTGTTCTTACCCTTTGAAGGGTCATAGTGCCCCTTTTTAAAAAGTGTGGGCCCATTCCTTGGAAAAGTGCACACACAGCTTTCAGCTTCCAATGTCAGGGAGCTTCATGGACCTGGGAACTCCTGTGATGGTCCCTGCTTCCTTCCTCTGCCCAAAAAGTGGGGCCAGGTGGCCTGTGGGGGTGGATCAGAGGGTGCCCCAGAGTGCCACCCTGAAGCCAACCCAAGGGTCCTCCAGCAGCTCCAGCCCTCAGGCGGTGCATTTTGCCAGCTCTCTTCATTTGCTTGTTTCTCATCATGAAAGCAGCGCGCATGCTCGTTGTTTTTAAGAGCACTACTTTCTTTGCTGTTAACATCCCCAATCAAGACTGCTGTTGGGTCTGGACCCAAGACTTGCTTCCCACCATCTTGGTCAAAGGAAAGAGCACTGGACTAGGAGTCAAAGATCTGGACTCCTGTCCAGCCTCTGCTATGACTGGCTTCTGTTGTTTCCCTAATATTTGTAGAATGCTTTTTGTGTGTGTAGGTGTTTTTCTCCCCATGGCCCTCCCATCTCCCTTGCCCCCAGGATCTTAGAGTGGAGTGAATACAACGTTCACTCAAGGGTACAGGCAGCACTTGCTGTGTGACTGTTGAGAATCACTCACCCTTTTGTTTTCCTGTCATGGTTTCCTCTTCTATAAAATAGGGACATTAGCGCCTATCTGCTAATGGTGAGTGACAATGACATAATATTCATGAAACTATAGCCTGACGCAGCATAAGGTATTTGTGTGGTTGTTGCTGCTATTGATAATATCCATCAGCAAAGCATTTACTCAGTCAAATCCTGATGCACTGGTACATTCAGTTTCCTCTTCTGTAAAATGGGAGTGAAAATAGGACTTAGCTCATAGGTTACTATCAGGATTCAGTGGGTTAATCCACGAAAGGTACTTAGAACCGTGCCTGGTGCATATTAAGAACTCAATGAACGTTAACTAGTTGAACAGACTGTAGTATTTTTTCCAGCCAAGAAAAGACTTTTCTAATGGCACAGGAAAAAAAAGACGGGGTAGGCATGACAGGGAAGAAGGAGTTACTTGCTGTCTAATTCAGCTGTCAGTGAAAGAAAGAATTACTAGAAGCCTGTGAACTTGTTCTGAAGGCTTGCTGAGTACGAAAGGATATTTAAAGAGTAAAAATCCCCGGACCCACTTACAGTAAACTAGGAAGGACAAGAAGCCATTCACACAATAATAAGTGCTAAGTTAGGTGGTTTTGATATTGAGACCTGAAGAAACTTTACAGAAGACAGATCAATAAAGCCTGGAGCATTAGAGCAGGCGAGTCTGGGAGAGGGGTTTAGCTTTGATAAATAACCCCTCCAATTGTAAGAGCAAGGACTTTGGAGCGTGACGTTTAAGTCCCTGGTTTGCCGCTTACTACTGATGGTGTGACCTTGGACAAGTTACTTCACCTCTCGAAGCCACAGTTGTCTCATCTGTAAAAAAAACGGGGCAGGGGCGGGGAGAGATAATAATAGTACCTACCTCATAGGGCTGATGAGAAGATTAAATGAAGTACCTACAAAAAGCCCTTCTCTGCCTGCCTGGAGCATGGTGAGGGCTCCGTGTGAGCCAGTATTTTTCTTTATGAAAAGTCACAGGCAGCACGGAAGCACAGAATCTTGGCAGTAAGGAATTGTAATTCTATTTTGAAATTTTCCAGGGAGGGAGCTTACTGCCTCGTGAGGCATTTTTGAATGAGGCCAAAAAAGGAAACAAGCATATTCTGGGATTTTTATGAGATGGCAGGTATGTCCTGAGCCCTTCACTTAATCCTCACAACCTCCCTGTGATGTAAGCGCTATTGCCCCCATCTTACAGTTGACCAAGGACAAAGACCTGTATTATCCACTCTTTGCTTCCAGCTCTGGAGAAATACTGTCTAAACCTAGACCTTCTTTGAAATATTTGAAGATGGTCATCTTGTCCCTTTCCCACCTTATCTTTTCTAAGATAACAGTCCTTGTTCCTTACTATAACTGTTTTCTGAATTCCTAGAAGATTTTTGTTTATTTGCCAGAACTCTTTACTTGTGATCCCTGAATGAAACGGAGGTGCAGCAGAGAATGTCCATTTACTCAAAGTTCAAAGGTCTGACCAAAAAAGAGTGGCTGTTAAGGGCCCTGGACATGGTTAGAGTAAGGAAGATATAGAAGAGAGCAAACACTTGAAAGCAAAGATGCAGTTCTTCCCCTCCACTGGGGAGCCACAGACTATTTCTGAAGGATGCGAGGGGGATTTTTACCCCCGACTCCTAGCCTACCCGCTGCAGCATTTCAAGTCTGGCCTGGATGGGCATGGGGTATCCTTGAAAGCTACAGGAAGTGGGCTGGGTGTGGGAGGATGTTAGAAGGAGCAAGTTTGTGGTCCCTCCAGCTTCACCATAGAGATTCTGGCTAGAAAGATAAACGGCTGGTAAAACATGGTCTTTTTTTTTAAATAGGGAGTGTGTGCCCTTAAGTGAGCATCGTATTTGCTCCATACTAAGACTCTGGGGGCAATGAGGATGGGAAGGCCATGGGGAGAAAACCACCTATATGTGAAAAATCTACGGCCTCTGAGTAGAGATCTCTCTGGCTGCTGGTTTTCTCTCCCCACTTCCCCCCACCCCCGCTGTGTGGTGCCTGGAGCTGTTTCCCACACTCCAGTCTTTTACCACCTTCATGGACTTTGCAATATCTGAGTACCACCTCCTCTATCATTCCTGAAATTGATTTTTCAGAGACTCATTAAACAAACAAACAAACAAACAAAAAACCAACCCATATTTTGTCTTAAACAGTAGTCTCTGAGGTTTAATAATCTAATTGTGTTTTTTTGCAGTAGAAATTAAAATATATGGCAATTCAAATAGGAGACTTTCGTCTGTACTCCACCTACAGTCACTTCTCCTGCCACTGGGATGCCACTCTGTGCTTGGCGAAACAGTGATTGGGTTCTGGAGTAAAGGAGACAAGCGTCAGGCCCAGACTCTGGAAGTGGCCAGCAGTGCAGTCTTGTACAAATGGCTTAGACTCTACCAAGGGACAGTTTCTTCTTAGTAAAGTTGGGATAATTAACAAGTTGTAAAGTAAAAACAAAATAATATACTTGAACGTACCTTGTAAAATGCTTGGGATATTCCTTTTATCAGTAACTTCCTTGCTCCTGGGGAAGGTGGGGTCTGGAATCCTACCTCCTCTGGCCTAGAACTAGTGGGAAAACATTCCTAAACCTCAAGACTTCAGAGCCAGGGCACTGCCCAAGGTTCCACCAGCCAGGGCTCTGCCCCTGACCTGCTGTGGGACACTGTGGGAGTCACTCCCCTGCTCCATGCTTCGTTTCCTGTCTTTAAAGTGGGAAGAGTTTTGGCGGTGCTTCTCAAACTTGATTGTGCCTGAGATCACCTGGAAGCCTGCTGAAATGCACATTTTCCTCCTGGGGCTGGAGAGTCTGCATTTCCAACCAACTTCCAGGTGATACTGTTGCTGCTGGCCACAGACCACACTTGGACTAGCAAGGAGTTATTTTACTTAACTCCTAGAGGTGTTGAAAGGCTTAAATTAGACAATACATCCTAAACATTTAGCCCTGTGCTTCCTTCAGGAGCTTATCCAATAGATGGTACCACTATTTTCAGTATTATAGTGATTGGTGTATATGGGGGTAAGGGTGGGTTGAGAGGTAACCCCAGATAGAGCAGAGGTTGATGAGAATTCTTGTAACTGTGGGGTTTGGAAAGAGCAAGTCCTAGCTTTATAACCCATGACATAGCTGTGTGAGTTTGGCCAGATCTCTTGACCTTTCTGAGCCTCAGTTTCCCCCTCTACAAAGGGGAGGGTGGTTGAATTAGATGGTGTCTAAGGATTCTGTCAGCTTTAAATCCAAACTTGAGGCCAGTGATCTCTGCACCACCCCCACCACTAAAGGACACATAACAGGCCTGACCTTGGCCATAACCTTGAGCCACATCTGTTGCAGGGATGGACCTTCTTAGAGCCCGCCTTGACTGCAGGGAGGATGAATAACTGGAGAGCCCAGTTTGGTGCCCTTGGTGTTCCTTGAGCTCTGAGTGACATCACTCCCGGAAGCCTCTGTTCCTTGGGCCTCATGCAAGGTTCTGCCTGCTAGAGGGGAGGATTTGCAGCCGGGATGGGAGCAGGCTTGCCACGAGTTCAGAAAATGGATGTAAAAGGAGGCATTTCAACATTCCATCCCACTGCTGTACTGCACCGGAGGCAAAGGTGATTCACGAGTAAACTCTTTGTAAGCATGATTCCAGCCTTTCCACATACCCCTCCAGACTCTGGTGTGGAGACCCAGGTGGCCAGAACCTGCAAGAAACTCGCCCGTCAGTGGAAGAAATAGGCATCCAGCAACCTAGTCCCCAAGCGAGAAGAACAGGCCTGCTGAGATGCTTGAGTCCCATGGCTGCAGGCACCCTGCCAGTGCAGCCCCTTTGTTAATCCACAAGTCTGTATTGAGCCCTCACCAAGAGCAAACATTTATTGAGCACCTGCTGCATACCTCTGGCTAAGCAAGTTCACCTGAATAACTGAGTTAACCTCACTACATCCCAGTGAAGAGAGCCTGGTACAGAAGGGGGCATCCAGGTTCAGAGAGGTTAAATGACTTGTTCAGGGTCACACGGCAAGACATCCAACAAGGTTCACAGCCTGAGCAGAGCCCACCAGGTTGAGCTGACACCCTCCCTTCTCTCTCCTCTGTTATGAACTTGTATCAAAACCCCTGTCCTTCATGGTTACACTCGATTATTTATGTTTCCCTCTCCCCGCCCCGAGCGAGGAGCCAGCACCTAAGGTCCCTGCAGCCATAGTGCCTAGCCTGGACCACAGCTGACCCTAGGAAGACATCTTGCCCAATGGGAACTCAGATCCTAGCACTGTACTGCTCACTCCAGGGCTGAGAGGGGAAGGAAGAAGAGCCCAGGGCTTCGTTCCTGACCTCAGGAGCTTACTGTCTGGGTGTTATGGACCCAGATCTGAATCTTGAAAGGGAAAGAGTGTCCATGAGTCAGGCTGGACTTGGTTATAGATTCAAGGGGCTGGGAAACCCAGAGGAGGGGGAGATGGTCAAGGGCCCAGCAGTCAGGGTGGGCCAGGGAGAGGTATAAGAACTGAAAGCAGGGAGGATTTACACGGGCAGAGAGGAGAAGCTCAGCCACTGAAGGAGGCAAGGGAGGTGGCGGCAGCCAGGTGTCCTCTCCGGGGAGCAGAAGGCCATCCTGGTGGGGGGCAGGGAGGCTCTGGGGATGGTAAGGAGGCGGGGGAGGTTAGGTCTAGGAAATAAGGCCCGCTTTGTGCAATCAGGCCTTGTGCAGATGAAGCCTGAAAATGGTGATTACCCTTTGGCCTAGTAATTCCACTTCTGGGAAATGATCTTAAGGAAAATCTTCAAAACATGGGGGACGTAAAGCTCTACTCACAATAGTGTTCATCACAGAGCTATTTATACGAAGGTAAAAATGGAAGCAGCCAAAACATTTCTCATAAGAGAATGGTGAAGAAATCGGTACATTCAGCAGCCACCACGTGTGACGTTTTCAAAGATTCTGAATAATGTTCAAAATCAATTATGTTAAAATATTGAGGGAAATGGCAGGTTACAAATAACGACAGCTGCATTTATTGAGTGCTGTTTGCTAGGCAGTCAGTGCTTTACATATTTGGCCTCATTTAATCAATACAACCATCCCAAGAAGGTGGAATGACTTCCACAGAACAGATTTGCACGCAGAGTGAGGCTCTCCCAGGTAGAGGTGGAAGAGCTGGGATTTGAGCTCTGGTCACACTCCAGTGTGTGCTGACCACCACCTGATGTAACGCGACCACTTCTAGCCAGGAGACCTGAGAGAAATATATCAAATATAAACAAGGGTTCTTTTTTTCAGGGTGGGAGGTCTGTGCGGGGTGGGGGGGGGGTGTGATTCCCCCCTACTTTTCTGTATTTTCCAAATTTTTCCTTATGAAGTTGTGATACTCTTTTTGTATATTTTCCATATTTTCAGTTACATATTCTGCTTACCATTCTGCAACTTCGTTTTTTCCATTTACTAGTAAGTCTCAGTGCACTTATCTTCCAGATGCCCTTTATTCTTTTGAGGGGGGGGCTCAGAACATTCCATGGTACGGATTTGGCATAATTTATTTATCTGATCTCCTATTGAAGGACATCCTAGCCTACATCTCTTTGGGCAGAGGGTTTTGTTTGCTTTTAACCGAAAAGAATAAACCGGGGGGGAGAGGTCCTTCTAGGTAGCTATATGTGTGGCTTTGGCAGATTGGGGTGGAGGGATTTAATTAGGGGCTCCAGATTCAAGGATGGTCCCTGTTGGTAAAAATGGCCAGCTGGAGTGAGTGGGTCTATTTGAAGGATGAGTTTCTGGTGTCTTAGGTTTCCAGTGATAATATCCCCACACCCCATACTCCCCCTCGGGGCAGCTCTATCAGCTGACCCCCCCCTTGGCAGGTGTAGGACTTTTCTCTTTGGAGGAAGTTATAGATTAGGATCCCTCCTGCCCTGGCTTCATATTGACACAGGGCTTCATTTTGTTTTGCTGTGGGCAAATCCTCTTCAGGAAGTCAGTTACTCCAATGCCTCTGGGCTACCAGGATGCAGAACTGACTCTACTCCATTCAGTTCTACCAACTTCCCTGGAGGTCTTTTATAACAAATAGAGTCTGAAAAACCGGAACCTCAGTCAGTTCCTTACACCTGCTGTGTGGCCTGCAGCCAACTTTGTTAGGGCCCTGGGCTGTGTGCTTCATTTATATGGAAGAAGGGGCCAGAGTTAGAAGATTTCAATCATCTCCAACCTTCTGCTGCGATTCTTTGAGGCATTAGTGAGAAAGACACACTCGCTGTGCAATCCTGGGTAGGTTATTAACTTCTCCGAGTATCAGTTTCTCTTTTTTTTTTTTCCTGCGGTACATGGGCCTCTCACTGTTGTGCCCTCTCCCGTTGCGGAGCACAGGCTCCAGATGCGCAGGCTCAGCGGCCATGGCTCACGGGCCCAGCTACTCCGCGGCATGTGGGATCTTCCCGGACGGGGGCAAGAACCCGTGTCCCCTGCATCGGCAGGTGGACTCTCAACCACTGCGCCACCAGGGAAGCCCTAGTTTCTCATTTGTAAGGTGGGGGCAGTGAAATACCTGGTAGCGTTTTGCAGATTAAATGAACTACTGCCAGGAGTTTGGTGGCTAGCACAGTAGCTATGCCTGGAAGCTGAGCGATGAGTTATGGGCGTAATACTTAAGGATCCTTAGAATGGAAGCCCCTCGGCTCCCTTGAGCCCAGTCTCCAAGAGGTTACCTGGGGCTGCCCAGGACAGCTTGGCTTTGAGATCCTCTGATACAGGCAGGGAAGCCTATTCATTTCTCAGCCAATAGGATAGTACCCTGAACTGCCTAAGCTAAAAAGCAAGAACAACAACAAACAAGCCCCCCTTTCTAAAGGCAGCTCCTAAGCCTGTAAGAGTCCAAACTCGCCCAGCTGCGACCTGGCCAGCATGTTACGTACCTCCTCTCGCGTCATCCGCAGATTTGTCTTCATCACATCACTTCATCCTTAGCCTGGCAGCCAGAACATCAACCTACAGCTTCGAAGAGGGGAGGCATCACTTATTGAAGTTCAAAGATCTGGTCCAAAATATTATTAGAGAGTGAAAAACTAAGTGAAACAAAAGGTCTGGAACTACTATTGTAGGAAAAGAAAAAACCCACTTAACTACATGGGTGTGTGTTTTTATAGACATATAGACCTTCTTATTCTTACCTATATTCTGCTGGTATAAGAAATTCCCTAGTATAAAAGCATTATCAGCTAACAGCAGCCTCTTTGGGGGAGTGAGGGGAGCTCCCCCTGTTTACTTTCTTTTTTAAAAAATCTATTTTAAAAAGATTTTTGGCTGTGCCGCACGGATCTTAGTTCCCTGACCAGAGATCAAACCCGTGCCCCCTGCCCTGGAAGCAGAGTCTTAACCACTGGACCACCAGGGAATCCCCCTGTTTACTTTCTTTATTGTTTGACTTTCTGATAATGAGCACACCTTTTGAGAGAGGCAGTCATTGTAGCAGTTAGGAATGAGGGGTATGTTGGAGTCAGACCATCTTGTTTGGCTTCAAACTCAGATATGTGTCTCTGGATCAGACACTGAAGCTCTTGCAGCCCATCTGTGAAGTGGGATGACAGTAATAACACAGCTGACCTCATGGGGTTGTTTAGAGGGTTAAACAAGGAGATGCATATGCTTAGCACAATGCCTGGCACTCAGTAAACACTCAGTGAAGTTCAGCTGTTATTATTACTTGTATAACTAAAAATAGCATGTACGTAAATATTTCTTTGTCTATATATGTAAACATAGGACAGGGGTATCTTGAGGCTGCACATGCCTTCCTGTGATACACTCAGCCCCATAAAAAGGAATGTGAGAGAGGAAAACAGAAAAGGGAATGACTGCCTGTTAATTAGCCAGCTCTGAAAGCCCCTGCCCCACGCGATGTTCTCTATTCTCACAAGAGGGGCAATTAAAGAAAACACTGGCGTGGGAGCAGGGAAAAGTTTTAAAGGCCCAGAATAGAGGCCACCCGACCCCCAACACTGCCCCGAGGATTAGCTGGTGACAAGGCTGGAGAAAGGACACAGGTTTGTACTGTCTCTTGAACTGGGAGCTTCTGGGGCAGGAAGGAATTAGAGCTGTCCAACTCATTCACTCATTCAATGAATACTTATTGAGGGCCTGTGGTGTGCCAGCCAGCAGTTCTAAGCCCAAGGATACATGTGGACAAAGAAGACCAAAACAGAACAAAACAGCCAATAAACAAACAAAAGCTTATAATCAGAGAGCTTACATTCTAATGGAGGTAGATAGACACTAAACACAGTAAGACTAGCGGCCTGTGGAATAGTCATAAATGCCACGGAGAAAAATTAAACAAGGAACGGTTTAGGGGTCACAGGGATAGGTTGCAAAGGAGCTCAGGAGGTAGAATTATGGGGGGGGCCCCAAGCAGAAGGCAGAGTGAGCTGGTGTTCCCCGCAGCTCAAGTCTCTGTAGATTTCTGAGCCACATCCTTATTCAGAAGGTCTCCTTGAGTCCCAGCCCTCAGAGATCCACAAACCAGGTGTGTCTCTGACTGCACATGGAAGGCCCCAGCTCCGGGAAACTGAAGGCAGGGTTAAGGCACTCAGCTTCCATGAGAAAGTCATCCAAACACTGCTTTGAAAAGCAAAAACCAGGGGAGTCTGTCCTGAGCGTGGCGGCTCCGCTGAAGCAATGGTTCTTGGCCTTGAGTGGCCTGACGTCACTGGGTGGGGAGGCGGGGTTGTTAAACTTCCGATTTCTGGATCCTGCCACAGACCTTTTGCCTCACGGGTCTCTTGGGGTGGCCTGCCGGGCACCCCACCGGGAGAAACACAGGTTGGTGGATTATATATGACCCAGACATTCATCTCTAGGTACACTAACCTGTCCTCTCACCCCTGGAATCTCAAAAACACTAAGAGATTCCCGCCCAGTGAACAACCTACTTATTTTAATAATAATGCCTGCCTTTTACTGAGCACTTAAACTGTGCGCGGGGCTCTCTGCTGAGCACCTCAGATTTATTATCTTCCTTTAAGCCTCACAACAACCTGGTGAAGGAGGTAAAATTCTTATAAGGAAGCTGAGGCACAGCCGTCAGTGGCAGAAGTGGGACGCAGACCTAGGCTTGCCTGACCCCAAACTAAGTTCCGAAGCCGTTCCCTGCACTGCATCCCTCCAGTGCTCTGCTGGGCACTTCTGGTACTCCTCTCCACAGCTGGATTGCAAACGGCTTGGAGCCAAAGTTGGCTCTTAGGCTGTTTATGTTCCTCAGACAGAATTTTCTTGAATTAACCACACTTGCCTTCTCAGAAAGAGCTAAGAGAGCGTTCGCTTTCTCCCCAGCTCTCGGACCCCCAGCCCCTGAAATCGCATCTCTTCCTCCTCCTTCCTAAGTGGACGGAGCCAGTCCTCGATGAGCTCCTGGGACTCTACTCACTCTGCTTGGACATTTACCAGAGGGCCTTGTATTTGAGTTCTCAGCCTTCCCTGCCCTCCCCTGCCCTCCCCTCCCCTTCCCTTCCCTTCCATGAGTTCCTCCTGGGCTGTGAGCTCCTGGCTGGCTTCTCCCCATCTGCCTCCCAGGAAATAGTATATAATAGGCTCAGTGAATTCAAGGGGAGCTGGTTGATAGCATTCAGACTCTAGATTTCTGTGGACATAAACCAAGGACTATCTTTTTTTTTCTTCTCTAAATCACATTCATTTTTTATTTATTTTAAAATTAAAGTACAGTTGACTTACAATATGATATTAGTTGCAGGTGGACAACATAGTGATTCCATATTTTTATAGATTATACTCCATTTAAAGTTATTATAAAATATGGTCTATATTCCCTGTGCTGTACAATATATCCTTGTTGTTTATTCATTTTATACATAGTAGTTTGTGTCTCTTAACCCCCTACCCCTATCTTGCCTCCCTCCCAGTCATCTCCCCGTGGTAACCACTAGTTTGTTCTCTATATCTGTGAGTCTTTTTCTGTTTTGTTATCTTCATTTGTTTGTTTTATATTTTAGATTCTACATATAAGTAATAACATACCATATTTGTCTTTGTCTGATTTCACTAAGCATAATACCTTCCAGGTCCATCCATGTTGTAGCAAATGGCAAAATTTCACTTTTTTTTTTTTAACATCTTTATTGGAGTATAATTGCTTTACAATGGTGTGTTAGTTTCTGCTTAAAATTTCACTCTTTTTAATGGCTGAGTTTTAAATATATATGCCACATCTTTATCCATTCATCTGTTGATGAACACTTGGGTTGCTTCCATATTTGGCCATTGTAAATAATACTGCTGTGGACACTGGGGTGCATGTATCTTTCCAAATTCGTATGTTCATTTTCATCGGGTATATACCCAGGAGTGGGATTGCTGAATCATATGGTAGTTCTATTTTTATTTTTTTGAGGAACCTCCATACTGTTTTCCATAGTGTCTGCACCAATTTACATGCCCACCAACAGTGTATTAGGTTTCCCTTTTCTCCACATTCTCATCAACATTTATTGTTTGTTGTGTTTTTAACATTCATTTTTATTTAATTTATTGAGTACCTACTACATGCCAGGCACTGGCTCAGGTACTAGGAATTCAGTGGTAAACAAGGTAAATGAGTTCCCTGCCATCATGGATCTTCTTTCTAGTGGGGAAGACAGGTAATACACAAATAAACTCAGCAAAGCCAGCCTGTGTGGTAGGAGCTGGGGAGAAGGGAGAGCAATTATAGCTGGAGGCCAGAAAGGCCTTGCTGTGGCGGCATCATTTGAAGTAATGATGGAATGATCAAAAAGAGCCAGACATGTATGAATCATGGAAAGAATGTTCCAGGTCCTGAGGCTAGGATCAGTGTGGCCTGTTTGAGGATTCCTGAATGCTACTGGGACTGGAACTTAGTGGGTGAGAGAGAGAGAGGTAGGAGAGAACTTGGTCAGAAGTCCAAAATGGATCTTACTGGGCTACAAGCAAGGTGTCAGCAGGAACGTGTTCCTTCTGGAGGCCCTAGGGGAGAAGCCATTTCCTTACCTTTTTCAGCTGCTGCAGGCTGTCTCATTTCTTGACTTAAAGTTCCCTTCCTCCATCTTCAAAGCCAGCAAAGGTGGGTTGAGTCCTTCTCACACTGAGTAGCTCTGACTCTCCTGCTTCCCTCTTCCGCTTATAAGGCCCCTTGTGTTGACACTGGGCCCACCAAAATAATTCAAGTTAATCTCCCCATCTCGAAATTCTCGACTTAATCATATCTGCAAAGTCCCTTTGCCATGTAAGGTCACACATTCACAGGTTCCATCATTAGGGGGGCATTACTCAGCTACCACCACCAACACAAGCATGCCAGAACTCTTGGTTTTGTCTCCCAAACCTGCTCTTCCTCTACCTTCCCCATCTCAGAATATGGCACCCCCATTCACCTACCCAAAACCTGAGGTCCTCCTTGATTCATCTTTCCCTTGTGCCCCACCCCTGCCGCATTTCACACATCCAAAATTCATGTGTGTTCACCAAGACATTTCCTCTTTTACTACCCTCATCCAAGCCTCCACTGTCCCTCACCTGGACCTTGGCAGTAGCCTCCTAACTGGTCTCTGTTTCTACCCTATCCTCCCAACAGTTCATTTTTCAAGCAGCCAGTGATCTTTCATCATCACCCTGCTTAAAAGCCTCCAATGGCTTCCCATCTCAGAATTAAATCCATTCTCCTCACCATGGTCTGCAAGGCCCCACAAAATCTGAGGCTCCCAGACCATCTCTTACCTTTCCCTCTTGTCCACTAAGGTAGATGAGCTGGGACTACTGAGAGTATTTTCTACCCAAAACAGCAACAATGCCTTCCATTAATTGACCTCTCCTCCTTTGTCCGAGTTAAGCATTTAATCCTCACAGCAACCCAAGAGAAACAGTCGGGATTGGATTCCAGAACAAAGATTTCACTCAAAATAACATTACTACTAATAAGTGTCCCTCTGACTCTCCACCCTCATTCCTCCTACCCCCACACCTTCCCTGCAGACCCTGGTCAAGGTGCTTTGAACTGTGGGAATTGTGCCTGTTACACCACGTCCTTAGCATTGGCCACTGGGAGTGAGGCTCTACAGAGAAAATCCAAGTCTTCAACAGACTTATCTTAGGTGATTTCAACAATACGGAAGGTGATGCCAATGAAGCCTCTTACAGGAAGCCCTCCCTGATTGCTTCAGTCACCAGAGCTCTTACCTTTCTCTCCACACTTACAGTTTATTTCATTTACTTCCCAGCAGACCTTGCAGGGGCCATTATCACTTCACCTGTACATTTCACCCACAAAATATGAGCTCCTTGGGGGAAAGGGATTTTTGTTTGGTTTTACATTGCTGCATCCTGAGTGCCCACAAAGGGCCTGGCACATCGTAGGCACAGAAGTATTGGGTGGGTGAATATATCCTTTTTTGCAACCCACGGAGACTGGAGTCAATCTGGGCCAGCCCCTGTCTGGGCTTCCAGGGGTGCAGAAATGACCCAAGTAACTGTTCACCCTCTGAGCTTGTGGGGGAGACAGACTGACCTGCGTGCTCACAACAGACTTTGCCAAAGGATGGTGGTAGCCATCATCAGGGGGACTGGACCTGCTCGTTGGAAGGGTGCCAATGGAACTTAGAGAGACAAGTGTTGCCGAGTCTCTGCTGGGGCAGGCGGCGGTGGGCCTGTGGGAATGGAGAGGTACCACTGGACAAAAGTTAGGAGCACAGGCTCTGGAGCCCGAATGCCTGGGTCTGGTCCTCCTCCACCACTCACTAGTTATGCGATCTTGCCCCACTTATTTACTCTAAAGAAAAGTGCCGACTCTAAAACCTGCTGCAGAGAGATTCCGATCGAGCAGGTCCAGGCTGGCTAGGAGCCTGTGTAGTTCCCCCCACCCCAACCAGCAGCTCATGATTTGTTACAGATGGGCCATAGACCATGCCTTGCAAAACACTGACTTGCAGGGAGAGAAGCTCATGCTGATCAGCAAACCGGAGTGTCAGGCTTGTAGCTCAGTGACATTTTTCAGCATGAAATCATAAATTGTCATTCAGGGTTAAACATTTAGGCATGATACTACCCAGTAGGTGCCACGGAGAAGGCTTCAGGATAGTGGCCAAGGAGGATATCCAACAGGCCTTGTCTCCCCAGGTCAACCCAGGACATTTCCCAAAGGCAGGTAGCGAGGGACTGTGCAAATGTTTATTGATAGACTGATGGATGTTCTAGCTAAGCTCCAACTGGCCAGCCCCAGCCCCACACAGAGGTTCTGGGTGAACCACATGAACCCCAGGGAAGACCAGGTTGCTAGGGGGGTTCAGGAGTTGGTGTCCGGCTCTGGTGTCTCCATGGCTTGACTTGAACCAGGGCCTCACAGCCAGGAGCTCTGAGAAGCCAGATGTAAATAAGGCCATGGGAGACGTAAGGGAACCTCTCTGAGCCTTAGTTGAAATGCATGGCCTGAGTGTTACCAGGGCAGTCTTCATTTATTCATTCCACAAATATGTAAGCACCAGTCAATGTGCCATGCTAGGCTAGGGATACAGTGGTGAAACAGGTGTCTGTACTCAGTGACCTTATATTCCAGAGGGGAATCAGATTATAAGCAAATAAAATACATAAGTTAATATAAGAGGGTAATAATGAAAGGAAGATCATAAATGAGAGTAATTGGATGGAGAGCAGGGAGTTTACTTTTTTTAGTTAGGGTGATCAGAGAAGGTTTCTTTGAAGAGATGACATTTATCCTAAACCTGGATGAGAAGGAGCCAGCTATGTAGGATCCGAGGGAAGCGTCTTCCAAGTGTTGGGGCATGGCATAAGCTAAGGCCCAGGGGTGGGGAAGTGCTTCAAATGGACTGTACAGCGCCTTCTAAAGTGTCCTCAGGACGGGGTCATTTAGCCTCTGTGTGGCTGTCTGCACTGTTGGGGGCTCACAACTCTCATCTCAGGGATTCTAAATTAGGAAGTCATGTTATAACCATGGCAAATACTGATGCAGAACCTCATGCCAACGATAACCTTTTCTCACCTGAACCTCACAGTTGTCCCTTCGGGTAGGTATGACACTGTGTTCTGGGCCTTTTTTCCTGATAGGAAAGCTGAGACTCAGAGAGTGAAGCATGCGGCCCAGGTCACATATTCGTCAAGTGTCGTAACAGGGATTCGAATCCAGGGCAAACGCTAGAGCCCGGGACTCATAATAGATCCGCAGCATGCATGGCATTGTTGAGTTGACATGCTTTCGCACCCGCCCCCCACCCCCGCTTCTCTCTGAAGCTGGGACTCTTGGGCCTGGAGGCCCCGCCTCTTCTGAGGCCAGTAACATGGCTGCCCGGCCTGCTGGGCCCTGGTGCCCACACCGAGGGTCACCCCTCTGGCGCAATTGGCATGGGATTCCTGAGGGCTGCGGCCTGGGGGTGGTGAACCAGATCGGCCGGGCTGGAAACCGTCCTTCTAGGCAACTCCTTCTAGAGGGAAGAGCTCCTGGCCCTGAGCGGTGCTCTGTTCCCAGCTGCCTCCAACCTGCTCCCTCCACAGCCCCAGACGTCCGCTTGACTCAGCCCGACCCCTGTGTGTGGGCGTCCTCTGGGCTTCCGCAACATCCTGTGTTCTGCCTTCTGCTTACCTTTTTTCCATTCCCAGGGAATCCCTCCCATCAGGGTTTGTTTTTACACCCTGGAGCCGACCAGCCCACAGAACAATTAAAATGGCTCCCCCAGGATCACCCAGAGCCATTCCTGCGTTACACAGTCAGCCTCCAGCCTCCAGGGTCTGGCAGGAGCCTCCCTCCCTCCCTAAGGCGTCAAGTTCTGCCCTTTCTTCAGCCTACACGTTAGGACCTTCTCTTCCAAAGAGCCTCACTGTGTTCCCCACTCCCCGACTCTTATCCCCTTTGCTGACTGAGCCTTGGGAGTGGACATCTATCACGTTTGTCTGTCCTGTCATCCTTTCAGCTGCTCCCTCTGAGGATAGGACTCCCTTTTCTCTGAGTCGCCCGCCCCTCGTCCGGTCCCTGAGATTTGATGAGGCCTCCAATCGCATAATACCCTTTCTTCTGGCCACTGTGATTGGCCCAGGGATGGACCTATGACCCAAACCAGGCCAATTGGAATCCTTGCTTGGGATTTTGTGAATGGAACATAGGGAGAAAAACCCATCTCTCCTTCCCTTGGGTTTGCCAAACTGACATGGTACATGATGCAAGCCAGGCTGGCAGTATCTGCATCCCTTATTGTCCTTCCCTCACCAGAAGGAAGGTCCCCAAGCTACCCATCCGAAGTGGGAGAAAATGAGGCCAACAGAGAGAAGCAGAGAGAGTGAGGAAGTGAGTCGCTCATTATTCGAGTTTTTAGAGTTCCTGGTCCTGGCCTCACCTCAATTAACAAGCCAGACTTGCTTACTTACTTATTATTTACTTACGAATTACTTTTGCTTGAAATAGTTTGAATTTGGTTTCAGTCACTTGCGATGAGTCCAAACAAGTATGGTCATTCATAAGGTTCTTTCTTGTACTGTGACATACGAAATGCCTTTTTTGGGGGTCTGTGTTTCTATTTTCTCGTATAAATGGCAGTCTCCTTCAGACCAGGAGTTATTGCCATGAAAATGTTTACTATGTATTTCTGATATCAAAGAATATATGCAATGAATAAAATATAATAATAAAACAAACACTTGATACCTCCTATGTGGCCCAAGAACTAGATCATTGGCCCTACCAGTGGGATCCTCCCCTGTCCCATAACCTGTCTGCCCCTAGGGGTAACAACTATCCGAAATTTTATGCTCAGTATTCCTGGTTCTAAAAAAATTTTAAGATACATTTGTTTGATTTCCTTAGAAAATGTTATTTAGCTTTGCTTGTTTTTAAGCTTTAGAAAAAATTGATACAGTATATGTAGTTTTCTGAAACTTGCTTTTAAAATTCTTTAAAAAAAATTTATTTTATTGAAGTATAGTTGATTTACAAAGTTGTGTTAATTTGAAACTCGCTTTTTAAAAACTCATCATTTTACAACAACAAAGGCACGATGCATGAAAGAAATAATCGATAAGCTGATCTTCATTAAAAATTAAAATTGCTCTACAAAAGAGAGAGAAGACAAGCCACAGACTGAGAGAAAATATTTGCAAAGAAATACCCAAGAAAGGACTGTTTTTAAAAATACACAAAGAACAGTTAAAACTCAACAATAAGAAAGTAACCTGAAAAATTAAAAATGGGCAAAAGATCTGAACAGATACCTCATTATGCGTCATTAGGGAATTGCAAATTAAAACAATGAGCTACAACTACACACCTATTAGAATAGCCAAAATCCAAAGCACAGACGAGACAAAGTCTTGCGGAGGGTGTGGAGCCCCAGGAGCTCTCATTCAAAGAGAGGAAATGCAAAAATGGTACTGCCACTTTGAGAGACAATTCAGCAGTTTCTTAGAAAACTAGGCATACTGGGTAACTCACCAGTCCTACTAACTGGTATTTACTCAAATGAATTGAAAATTTACGTCCACACAAAAATCTGCACATGAAGGTTTACAGATACTCTATAACTTACAAGCGACCAAGATATTTTTCAGTAGGTAAATGGATAAATAAATGGTGGTACACTGGGGAATCTAATATACAGCATAGAGGCTACAGTTACAATACTGTGTTATACACTTGAAAGTTGCTAAGAGAGTAGATCTTAAATTTTCTTACCCGCCAACACACAATTGTAGTCATGTGAGGTGATGTATGTGTTAACTAACTTTATCTTGATAATCATTTTGCAACATATATGTGTATTAAGTCACCATGTTGTACGCCTTAAACTTACAAAATGTCATATGTCAATTATATTTCAGTAAAGCTGGAAAAGTTGTTAGTGATAAAATAATTAAAAAAGCCCCACAACAACCAAAAAAACAGAAACTCATCATTTGTTTCTAAGAGGCATTCATCTTATTGCATATAACTATAGTTCATTCATTTTCACTGCTGCATAATAGTACATTGTGGAACAGACCATAATTCACAAGTGTTCCTTCTCCTGGTAATAGACATCTGGGTTTTTCATAATTTTACTATTTTGAACAATGCTTCTTTGAACATCCTTATACATGTCTTTCACACAGCTGCAAGAGTTTGAGGGGTATATAGCTAGGAGAGGAATTAATTGCTAGGTTATTGGTGTGTAAGTTCAACTTTGCAAATTGTGCCAAATTGTTTTCCAAAGTGATTACACCTACCTATACTCCCCATGACCTTGTATCAGAGTCCCCACTGCCAACATTCCACCACCATTTGTGCCCTACTCTGTATCCCACATGGTGCCTAGCATGGTCTTTGATTTGTCATAGGCTCAAAAAATGTTTTTTTTACGGACTGCTTGAGACAGTGGAATGGATGGGATGGATGGATAGGCAGTATGGAATACCATGGAAATTTCCAGAAAATTGGAGAAGGAGTAGAGACCATCTTCACTGAGAAGGATGAACAACTGGAAATTCCAGTATCTCAGACAGTCATTGCCAGCCACAGACCACACCCTGGGCTTCTCTGGGCTGATACCCTAGGACCCCCTTGAAGGCCTTTATGGTTGCCTGATCCTGACCTTCAGAGCTCAGCAAGTGCTCTCCTTATGGACGCAAGCTTCTAGGATGAGCCTGCTTTGGGAGTCTTGCCTTGCCCACCTTGGAACATTCCATGTTCTCAAATTGCTGCTCAGGCTTGTGCCATGAGTCTGGGAGGGGGTCTTTGGAAACCCACTCCTTTGGGCATCCTATCTCTGAATAATACCCCCTATACCTGGATGGGCCCTAATGTCAGTTTCAAAAGTCAGGTTTCCCTGCCCTCCTGACTCTAAATTTTTTTAAAGTTTTTGTTTGTTTGTTTAATAGGCCAGCGTTAGTAACATGTTAGGACTTTCTGGTTTCAGTCACGCCTGAAATTCATAATCTTTACACACGCATACACATACACCCTCTCAAAGCACACATTCCTTACTTCAAGTCCAAGTCGTACGAGAGGAGTCTTCTGTCGGAGGTCAGCAGCTCTGATTGCATTTCTTTATTTAGAACATTGTTTTCTCTGAAGCTGATGCCATTACCTTGAGTTCACGGAAGTGGAGCCCATTAGAAAAGTCAAGAGGCTCCCGAACAGGCTTAGAGTGTGATGCTAAACTTAGGTTTATTTGGCAACTGTGGTTTATTGACAGGGACCTTTCTCTCTCAATTTTAATGGAGACTGCATTTTCCTGCTTTGCAACCGCCAAGCTGTTCATGGTAGGAAGAAAGGAAACTTGGGGCTTTAGTCCCAGATGTCAACATCCACTCTCATCTCTGCTCCTAAATTTGCTACTCCTCCAGCAAGTGACTGACCTATTTCCCTTAGCCCTAATATGGCTCATTGACGCCCACATCCGGGGCTCAGGCTGGCCCAGGCATGAGCGCAGAAGAGGTAGCACTGTGTCCCTGGTCCCGGTGGAGCGGGTTTATAGACCTGATCATTGACTGGTCTCTTGGCTTCTGACCTGTATGTCCCCTTCCCCCATCTTGATTGCCAGAGCCTGAGTGTCTGCTTAGGTAACCACACCCTTGCCTGGCCTCAGCTTCCCCACTCCTGGCCTTGCCTATTCTGTTCCCATCCGTGCTTTCTGTCATCTCTGTGGTTCACAGCAGTGCTGGGACACTGGCTTTGTCCTGGGGTGAGTGAACTAAGCTCTCCGAACTGCAGAATGAGGGTGATAACAGCCACCACACCAATGAAGGTGGGCTTACACTTAACACATGCAAGTTGTCAGGTGTGGTGAGATTGGCAAAAATGAAACGTTTGGACAATGACTTGTATTGACATTGTGAAAGGGATGCTGTCAGGGTCAGCAGTGGGTGAGAGTGGGGAGTGAGTTAGTCCAGCTGCTCTAAACAGCAATTTGTCAATACTTATTCAAACAGAAAAATATGTAATTGTCCTTTGAGCTAGAAATGGAAATGCCAAAGACCAAAAATATGTAATTGTCCTTTGAGCTAGAAATGGAAATGCCAAAGACCTCCATATGAAGATGTTTGTTGCTACATTGCTTATATTAGCCAAACCTGGAAATCATCTAAATACATACTTTCCTATATGATACAGCTCTGTAACGGTGTAACATGCAGCCACCAAAAAAGAATGAAACAGTGATTCATGGACTAATATGAAATGATCTTTAAGAAATATGGCTTGGTGAAAAAAAGATACAAAACACTATACTATGCTATTTCCATGTTTAATGTGTAATATATATGTGTGTATATGCTGAGAATATTTCTGGAAAAATTAAAAAGAATAGATAACAGAATATGTTCTAGGGACGAGGATGGGGTGGAGGGAGAGTTATCTCTTGCTATATGCTCTTGTACTCTGAAATTTTTATCACGTGTATGTACAAGTTAAACAAAATTTTGAAATACAAAACTGAATATAGTAAGCTGTTTTTTATTCTAATTGCTTCCAGGTTTTTATTTCTGCAACACTGATATGTCACAAATAGTGCCTCTGACAATGGCCTTTTAAGAAGAGAAAGACATCATACACATTAGGGAACTGAAAGGAGGATGTGGGATCCCCAGAGTTTGTCCCTGCAGGGTCCCACCCCGGGCTGCTGGC
This sequence comes from Aethalodelphis obliquidens, assembly GCF_003676395.1. Taxonomy (NCBI): domain Eukaryota; kingdom Metazoa; phylum Chordata; class Mammalia; order Artiodactyla; family Delphinidae; genus Aethalodelphis; species Aethalodelphis obliquidens. Next base: position 26,387,360 of record NW_020837955.1, on the reverse strand, counting down.
CTCCTGTGGCCTTAAGCCCAGGAAAGGCAGGCCCCCAACTCCTTGTCACTGCCCCCGCTTCTCCTAACCCTGGCCACACATCTAGCCACAAGCACCCCTTTTTCTTGGGCCCCCAACTCTATGTTGAGTATCCCTTGATGCATGCCGGGCCAGTGCTCAGTGCTTCACATGTGTTAGTACCAGGTGTTTATCTGCCTTCCTCTTCCCTCCATCCCCACAGGTGGCCTGGTGGTCCAGGCCACCAAAGCTTCCTCACAGCTCCTTGCCCCCCTTCCATCCATTCTTCACACAGCCACCTGAGTGATCTTTGTACACGACACATCATAACGGTCATTGCCGTGCTTAGTAAACCTCCTATGGCTTCCCGTTGCCATTAGAATAAATTCAGGCTCATTACCATGGCAATGAGGCCCCTTGCCTCCCTCTCCTGGTCTCCTCCACTGCCCCTCACTCTTGCTGCTCCAGCCACACTGGCCTTCTTCCTGTTCCTGGAAGAGCCCGAGCATACTCCTGCCCCAGGGCCTTTGCATTTGCCATCTTTCTAGCTGGAGGCCTCTTCCTCCAGCTCTTCACATACCTGTGTCTCATCTTTCAGTCTCTGCTCAATGTCACTTTTCAGAGGCCTTCCTGACTACAGTAGGTAAAGAGGGCGCCCCCTCCCCTAAATCCACCCACCACTCCATCTGGCACCCAGATTTATTTTCTTCATAGCATTTATCAGTCTCAGCAGTGACTTTTTGGACTTGTGTGGGGTCTGATCCCTCTCCATAGAATGTCTATGCCATTCCCGGTTCCTACCTCTCCAGCGCTCTGACCAGAGCTGGGAGCATGGCGTGGATGCCATGGGTGTATATGACGTGGATGGGTACAGAACCTACCGTGGTGGATACAGTACCTACCATGTTGTAGGTGCTCAGTGTTGGTGGAATCTCTGCTGCTTACTTGCTGTGTGGCCTTGGGAAATATCACAACTTCTGCAGCTGTGAAATGGGGCAGGTCGGGAGAACCCTGGCAAAATAGCTTGCTGCTCTCTACGTGGAGCTTTTTGTTTTTTTCTACAGGTCTATCATTCTGAAGGAGTTGTGTGGAAATGCAAACTCTGATTTTTCCAGCTGGGGCCGTTTTCTGCCCACCTTCCTGCTCTGGGAAGCAGCATATGTGCCTGGGAGACTCTCCTCTAGAGAGGATTAGCCTGGAAAATAACCCAGTGCCCAGGGAGAGGGAGGCGCGCCTCCGTGGGCATTGAACTGTCTCTTGAAGAAGTGTGGGAAGAAAGACTGGGGTGAAAGAACACAGGCTTATGGGAGGCAAATCCTCAGACAGTGTCTGACACTCATTGCGTCGACACAGAAAAGTGCTAAATGAATAATGAATGTGACTATGATTAATTTTTACTATTAGCAGACTGTGTACACTTTGGAAGGAACCAGACTAACTATCTCAGATTGTGTATTTTCACAATTCTCTGCCTCATTAAACCTTCACAGCTGCCCTTTGGGTCAGATACTCACGTTATCCCTACTTGGAGTTGAAGCAACCGAGGCACAGAGCGGGTAGGTATCTTGCTCAAGTTTACACGTGGCTGCAGAGCCAGAAGTTAAACACATTCATGCTCTTCCTGCTGCAAGTTGGAGGTTTCTTGGAGCTTTCCAGGATTCTTAACTTTTGCTAGGCCTGATCCTTTTCCTTGTGGCTACCAGCAGTAAAACAACCACTACGAAATGAAAGGAGGCTGTAGCTTGTTTGGGAGGGAACAGGGCTGGGAAAAGAAGACAGGGCACCATTGCTTGGTTCTGTAAGAGAATCCCGAGACAGACTCCAGGGGGCCGCCAGGTAAGGGAGGGAACGAGGGCCAAATCCCGAGGACTCCGTTCAGCTTTGGGGCGAGGTGGCTAAAACTCCACGCAGCTTACGAGAGCCTTGGAGGAGGCTGGACCCTCCGGAAGGAGACTCAGCAAGAGTGAGTGGAGACAGATGCCCCAAGCAGGCTCCTGTGGGCTGGGAACTCAGGTCTTCCGGGGCTGGATCCTCCACCCCTATCCTCAACCCTGGGCTGGGGCTGGGCCTCAATTCCCGGTCTTCCAGCTGTGGGGCAGGCCCAGCCTCCAGGTTTTTTCCTCCACAGCCAAGTTCCAGGGGCCAAGCCCCTTTGAGGGAAAAGAACGCACACGTAAAGAGCTCCTGACTCAGAAGCAGACCTGGAGCCACCTTCCCAAGATGCGCAGGGCGAGGACCAGCCCCTTGTCCTGCCGCTGGTAGGGGTGACATTCTCCACCCTCTCTTACTCCTTCCCGAGAATGACGCCTACGGTCTCACCATTACCACCCTTCCTTTGGGATAAACACTGGGATCAAGCTCTTTGCTCAAGTCTGCAGGGAGGTGACAGGAAATCTCTAAACCCTTCTCGGGAATTTATCCACCCAAGGGCGCATGGGGTGAATATGCTGTTCCAAGGGCTGCAAGGGGCTGGGGGTGGCACATGAGGCGAGGGTGAAATACTCAAGAGAAACAAGTCCCAGTTGGGCCCAGGGTCAGGGCCTGAAGAACAGCTGGTGGAACTGGGAGGAAAAAAAGGAACCGAATTAGGTGCATTTTAACGAGACTATTACGTTTTAGGCAACACCTCTGCTGGAGAGTCATCTGCTTTAAGAACCGGATGAAGGCAGTGTGGTCAGGGTTCGGTGCTCAGGGAAAGGCCACCTGGGGTTTGCACGTGTCTTTCCCCCAGCCCTCCCCCTCCCCACCAACCCCGGGCCCCCTTCCCAGCACCTCCCTCCCCACCAAGGTTCCGGCACGGCCACCCACAGAGCAGCCTCAGGGCTGGGCGCTGAGTCACAGGCTGTGGTGCCTGCCGGGGGGCGAGGGTGGCAGATGGCTTTACGTGGGCGTGAGTGAGGAGGGGAGGGCAAGTGGGCGGGGGCAGTGACCCTGGGCCCAGCAGGGAGGGGTTCAAGGAAGTGACCTGGGAGGGAGGCTACGTCCTGGGATGAGCCGCCACTCTTCCTTTCTTGTGTCTTCCCTCCCAGTTTCCAGGGATGCCATTCCAGTAGGGGCAGCCGGCCGTGGCCAGCCTGGGGTAGAAAGTGACCCTGAGGGGGCCTGAGGCCCAGGGCTCCTGCACGGCCCGCCAGGCCCGGCTGGTCCGGCAGTGAGAGGCAGAGCCCGGCTGTGTTTACCCAGGCCGGGCACTTCCGGAGCAGATGGGCGCCTGTCAGCGCTGCCAGCCAGGGGCTGGGCTGACGTCTCTCACTGCCAAGTGGCAGGTGACGCGGGGCCTGGAGGGGAACATGTGTTTGGTTTTGCTGTTTACTAGGGGAAATCTCTCCAGGCTGAGAGCTGCCTGCACACCTGAGAGAGCACAGCCCCAGCTAGGGTAGGACATGGTGCAGACTCTTTGACCCAGAGCGGTCTGGCCCTTTCAGTTACTGACAGCCGGGGACTCTGGTTGGGGGGTGGGGGGGGGCGGCTTCAGGGTCTCCCCAGAACCCATTGTTGAGCTCTGCTTTTTGCCACCCTGTCTTGGTGTGTTCGGGCCCTAGGGCTGCCATAATAAAGTACCATGAACTGGGTGCCTTAAACAACAGAAATGCATTCTCTCACAGTTCTGGAGGCTAGAATTCCCAAATCAAGGTGCTGGCAGGGTTGGTCGCTGAGGCTGTCTCCTGCCTCTTTCCTAGCTTCCGGTGCTTGCCAGCAGCCCTGTGGGTCCCTAGCTTGCAGATGCATCACTCCAACCCCTGCCTCCACTGTCACGTGGCATTTGTCCCCTCTGGGACCTCTGTGTCGGTTCTCTTCTCTTTGTATGAGGACACCAGTCATGTTGAATTAAGGGCCCACCCACTCCAGTATGACCTCATCTTAACTTAATTACTACAAAACTACAGTCATGAAGAGTAAACAGCTTCAAAAACCCTATCTAATAAGGTTACATCCTGAGGTTCCGGGAAGGACATGGATTTTGGGGGGACACTTGGGTTGCTCACTTGCTTCACTCCTCATCTTGTCTTTAACTTTTCCTCTCCCTCACTCCTTTCCTCCCTCTTCTCTGTCCCCAGCCCCAAGCTTGGGGAGAGGGTGAGGCCACCATATTCCCAAGCAGGACTCCGGAGCCTGAGACTGTACATTAGAAAGTGCTCTAGAAAGAACTGAATTATTTTGACTACTATGCTCTTTCCCATTAAGAAGTAATCAATTTACAGCTGCGGTTTTAATCTTTTAGGGTTTTGGAAGCCTTTGGGACTGAGGGAAGACTTTGGACTCCCACTCAGGATAAAGGTACAAATGCACACAACTCTTTAAGTGGTGACACCGCCTTCCAGTGCCCACCCCCGCTCTGGTTCCAGGGAGGGCCTTCTGGGGGCCAAGGAATGCCTGCCCTGGAGCCAAAAGAGGCCCCAGATCCTCGGTACCCTAGTGCTCGGGAGTTCAGGGGTTGCCACGCAGGTCAAGAGCTGCAGAGGGTTTCCTCAATTCAGACCACTGTCAGAGTGTGTGTGTCAGGGTAGGGTGGGCATGACTGGGATGGGGCGTGTGGAGGGTCCAAGGAAAGGAAGATGCTCTTATGTGATGTGAACATGTTTTTTTCTCTTGCCACAAGAGCCACCACAGCAGAGACGCTGTTGAGAAGAGTCCCAGAGCCTGTGGTGGATTGCTAAGATGAGCTGTTAAATGGGGGTGCAGTGGGGGAGGTGAGGGGTGGGAAGGTGAAGTGTAATACACCCATCGTTATCCCATTTATGTAAAAACTCCCCAGCCGTGTACTTCTGTGTGTACATACACATGTACAGAGAGTTCTCGAAGGACAAACCCCAAACAGATCACAGCGGCTGCTTCTGGGGAGGGGTCTAGCCCTGTGGGGTGTCAGGGGAGGACTTTTCTTGGTTGTGCCCTGTGTTTTGGTGTGGTCTGACTTTTTCTGGTGAGAATGTATTCAAATATTAATTGTGTATTAAATAAATTAAAAGCTTTTCAGAGAAAGGCTCCAGTATCGTGGGGTTTCACGTTCCTCTGAACAGCTTATGAAAACCATGGGCCAGCTCTCCCCCTGGCCTGCCCACCATAAGCACCCCCAGCCCAGAGGGAGGGCCAGACCCCTGACCCTGGAGTTGGCCCAGCTCCTTCCCGTGGAGAAGCCCACCTGCTGCTGCCAGCCAGGCCACCGGGATGTCCTCTCCCTTGTCTCCACTCCACACCCAGTCCCCCCACAAACTCTAGCCTAAGTCTTCCCTGGGTCAGTGGTTCTCAAACTAGTGGCATCAGAATAAACTCCTGCTATACTTTGAGCCACTGCTCTAGGTAAAGGGCATTAATTGTGCCTTTCAGGCTTCACCTGGATCCAGAGAGGGGCCCCGATCTGGAACGAAGGCTTGTCTCCCCTCCAGTACCTCTGGGAATCACTTGGGAGCAGGGAGAAGGGGAAAGTCTTCTCCTCTTATGTGTCAGGAGGATGAGGTAGGTGGCACTGACGACTGTGGTGGTCTCAGCTGGAAGAGACCCCGAGGATCATCCCACCCCACCCAGGGACTGAGGATCCAGAGGCGAGGCAAGGGTGGCTTTTCCCAAGTCCCCCACTGTCCTCTGAGCCCTTTCCCTCAGATGTGTCTCTCCTCCTCGCTGAGACAGGGTGGGCTACAAGGGAGAGGGTGGGAGGGGTAAAAGGTAGGGGAGGGACCCTTACTCTCTTCCAGGCTCTGCGGGTCTCACCTCACTCTCACCTCAAGGGACTTGATTGAACGAACGGGGTGTCCCTGTCACCGGACCCAGCAGCTGGCAAAGAGTCTGGAAGGGAAGAAAGGCGAGAGGGAGCTCAGCCCCACCCCACTGCGAGGAGGCAACGTTGTGAAGGAGGGAAAGGTTTGCTGAGGTCCTTTTCCACTCCTTCACTTTCTTCATCATCCCTTCCAGCAAGTCCGTGTTCTCCCTGTGTCCACAGGGCCACAGCTGAGGGGTTTGTTTTTATTCCCTACAGTGATGGTGTCCCACCCTGGAGGTATTTTCGTCTTAAAGGAGGACTCACAACAACCCCAAGGATGGAATGCAGGGCCGCAGGGACAGTGAAGTTGTACAAAGTAGGGATTCAGGTGCAAAAGGTTCTTCTAGGGCCTCTGCCCCAGCCCACATCAGATTAACCCTCCCGCATCACTCCTGGGCCTCAGCAGATACCATCAAGATGCAGGTTCCCCGGGGGCTTGCCTTGGGGAAGTGCCCTTGGCACCACCATCACCTATATATGGGTGGCCCTTCTGCGGATGAGCCCAGCTGCTGTTTGGAACATCTCTGCCTGCCAGACTGCCCCAGGAAGGATGAAAGGGGGTCAAAGGTGTCAAATTCCTCCAGCAGTCTGAGATAAGAGCCCCTACCAAATTGAGGGGGCGGCAGCCTTGGCTACCTGCCAGCTGGTGACAAGTCTGGGCCTGAGAAAGGGTGCCTGGTCTGCCCTTGGGAAACTCAGTGAGAGGTGCAGCCCGATACCCCCTGGTCCCCCAGTTCCTTTCACTTGCTGGTGGTGGGAAGTGACTTTTGGAGGGACAGGGACACATAGAACAGCAGCAGATCCTCAGTCAACCATGCGATGCTCAACAGCCACCAGTGACTTCTTAGGAGAAAAATGGCGTGGCCTCTTCTTGGGCCTCTCCTCCTCCTCTGTAGAAGTCAGCAGGGCAGCTAGTCCTTCTTCCATTCCTCTACCAGCCCCCACGCCCAGCACTCCCCCAGGGCCTGCTCTGTGCCAACCCCATGCCAGCTGGTTTCTGGGATACAAAGAGAACAGGTCCTGCCTCCTCCACCTGAGGGGCTCTGGGTGGCAACAGGCAATTTCAGAACAACAGGCTGTGAGAGCCGTGTTCGGGGAACACCAGGAAGGAAGCCACCTCTTCTGGAAACGCCTCTCCTTACACGTCCACACTGGGTCCTCTACCTCTCTTCTCCCATTTAATTAATACCAGCTCAGCTTGGCTGAGCTCTGGCACTCAGAGATGGGCTTGCCCTGCATCCTCCAGCCTCACCAAGCACAACACAGGGAGACTGTGAACCCATTTAACAGAGAGAGAGACTGAGGGAGTCTCTTTCTTGGGGCCAGCTCAGGAGCTGGCCCCAAGCCACAAACACCTTCCACTTAAGTCTTTCTCTCATTGAATTGAGGTTCCCACTCCCTAAGGTCTGGACTCCATTCTCTTCTCTGGTCCCTTTCTGACTCCCACTCCCCTCCCTCCCCCTGTCCCATGGTCTCACATCCTCCTGCACCCTCAGCCGTGACCTTCCATATCTGGATCAGAGGCTCTAGCACCCTTCAGACTGTTGTCCACACTTCCTTCCATACCTGTCAGGCACCTCTATCCAGGCATCCTGCCAGCACCTCAGCCCTGCTCTGCCCAAGCCCACCATCTCTTCCAGATGTCTCCTTGACCCCTGCTCCTGGGTCCCCAGCCATCTCTTCTCCCTCCATCGAGATAACACAGTGCTCTGCAGCATGGCAGAAGCAGAATGGCAGAAGCAGATGGGGCAGTGACATCCCACTCAGAACGTTTTGGTTGCAAGTGACAGAAAATTTCCATTTGAACTGCTTTGGTCAACAACAGACACTTTTGAGTAGAGCTGGAATGAGACCCAGCTGAATCCAGTGGTTCAGATAGCACCACTGGGTCTTGTCTTTCAGCTCAGTTCTCACCATGGGGCTTGGTTTCACTCTTAGGTTCCACGGGGTGGCAAAATGGCCATCAGCTCAGGCCTACAGCCCCTAAGGATGAACAGGAGAGAGAGGAGAGAGAGTGCTTCTTGCCCTGGTAAATCCTACACAAGCCCTGGGATTTGCCCTGTCTGCACCAACCAGAGTCATGTGCACAGTCACTGGGGCTGGGAAAATTCAGTGCTCTCACTGCCCAGGCTGTGTCCTGGGTTCCACCAGAACCAAATGGACAGAGTAGTGTTACTAATGAGGGCTTTAAGACACCCGGGAGCTCCATGAGATGTCCCCTACAGATTTGCAGCTGAGGGCTTTAAGATACCCGGGAGCTCCATGAGATGTCCCCTACGGATTTGCAGCTGAGGGCTTTAAGATACCCGGGAGCTCCATGAGATGTCCCCTACGGATTTGCAGCTGAGGGCTTTAAGACACCCGGGAGCTCCATGAGATGTCCCCTACGGATTTGCAGCTGAGGGCTTTAAGATACCCGGGAGCTCCATGAGATGTCCCCTACAGATTTGCAGCCTGCAGGGGAAGGAGAGAAGTGGCTCGATTTGTTCTGAGGATTTTGGTGGCCATTACTAGGTAAGATTCATACCCAGATAATTTGAGCCTTAGAATTCATGGTAAAGACAGAGCTGGATTGAGCCTTGATTCCACTACTGATTGACTAGGAGATGCATGGTGATAGACAACCCCCCAAATTTCTGCCGTTAACACAATACAAGTTTACTTCTTCCCATGCTGCATGTCCCATGTGGGGCAGTGGGGGACCCTGCTCCACACAGTGACTTAGGGATCTAGGTGGTTGGAGGTGTCATCTGTACATCTCCACGCTTCCATGTCAGGGAAAAGGACAGACTGGAGAATCATGCCTGGGCTTTTCGCTGCCTACATTTGGAAGTGACAGACGTCCATTCCACTCGTATTTCATTGGCTAGAACTAGTCACAGCTTCACAGGAAGAGGGTGGGAAACAAAGGGAAGCGAATGGAGTATTTGGGGAGACTTACTATTGTTGTCACATCCGCTGGTTAGCTATGTGTCCGTGGGCGAGTTGCTTACCTTCTCTGTGTCTCAGTTCCTCCATCTGTTAACTGAGAATTACAATTGTTCCTTTCTCCTAGAGCAGCGACAGGATTCAATCAATTTCAACATGCAAGTGTCTCAGAAAAGTGGCTGGCACATAGAAATAGCTTGATAAGAGCTACATAGTATTGATACCTCCTCTTCTTAGGGTTTCTTTGTACAAATGATCCCCCCTCCCCCCAGTAAGAATGAAGTGATCAGACATCATTCAATAATATTCTGATCTAAGACAAGAACTTAGAACTAATTTTTTTAAACATCTTTATTGGAGTATAATTGCTTTACAATGGTGTGTTAGTTTCTGCTTTATAACAAAGTGAATCAGCTATGCATGTACATATATCCCCATATCCCCTCCCTCTTGCGTATCCCTCCCACCCTCCCTATCCCACCCTAGAACTGAGTAATCTTTGGTGAGTAGTTGAATATCTTTGAACCTCAACTTCATCGTCCATTAAAACAGATTACTACTTACCTTTTGGGGCTCATATAAGAATCCAGTAAGAAAATGGTTGGTTAAGGAAGTTATGCCTACAGTAAAAAAATCTTGCCTACCACAATGGTCAAAATGACCTACACATATTAAATATTTGAATCAGGATTGAAACCAAAAACATTCATTCCACTTAAGCTGGAAACTCTGGGGATCAAGACCACCCTTAACCCCAGTCCTATGTCCTGACAACTCCACATCTGCCCATAGTGCCTTTGGGGTCTTGTAAAAGGCATTCATCTGGGGGAGGTTTTGCGTTGCCGCCATGTGTGGGCACAGATAGTCTTTCCCATCCAAAGTGGGCAGGAGAGGCACAGGCCTATGCATGATTGTGTTGGTCCACAGCAAACAAGTTTCTCTCATTTGGCCCTTCATTTATTCTTCATTCAATCAATAATTATTAATGACCTACTATGCTCAAATTGCTGGAATTCAGAGGTGAATAAGGGAGATCTGTTTAAATGGAGTGGTGGGAGCCACAGACAACAAGGAAAGAAGTAAAGACCTTTGGGAACTGAGAAATACCAGAAAGAAAAATAAAACAGGGCAATAAACCAGGGTAACGGAGAGAGAGACAGAAAAGAAGAGGCTAGAACATCGGAGAGAGCAGTCAGGAAAAGACTTGAAGAGGAGGTTACTGTTGAGCTGAACCTTGAAGACAAGAGGAATCGGGCTTGCAAGCACCTTGGGAAAAGCATTTCTGCCACAAATGCCCCAGGACAGGAATGAGGAGGCCAGGGTGCCAGGAATTTGATGAGGAGGGGCAGTGGGAAGATCACAGGGTGGGAGAGGCAAGCAGGGGCTGGCCAGTCCTGAGGACCTTCCCTTCCCTCCTTGCAGGGACTGATGAGTTTGTGCATGTCCACCTCCTCCAAGAAGCCCACACCCTCCCCTCCTGTGGTCGCCTCATTTTTGGTCTAGTCTCACCAGCTCCCTCTCTTCTCCCCGCTCCCTCTGGCAATGGGCTATTATGGGAGATCAGTGAGAATTGCAACATGCTCTCTCTTTGCCCTAGAGGAACAGGGGAGGTAGATTCTATTTGGACCCCATGAGAGAGGGCGGGCAATCCAGACTGTGGACAAGAGCACCAGGTGAGGGCTGAGGGGAAGTCATAGGAGGTGCGGATGACTGAGGTTGGGGGTGTCAGGGAAGTGGGCTGAGCTTAGCCTTGACAGGGCAAGAGCTAGACAGAACAGAGGGGGTGGGGAGTGACATTACACGTAGGAGGGACACAGAGCAAAGGCGTCCTCATGGGAAGGAAAGGAGCAGAGGATAGCCACGTTCATCAGTTCACGAGTCCCAGGGGTTGGAAGAGAAGGTTGGGAAAGGAAGGAGGATCCGGTCCACGCATCCTAGCCATAGATGCCCAAAGACGGGAATGAGGACTCCAGAGCTAGACTAGTAGTTGGGTTCAAATTTGTTTTCTGTCACTTACTAACGATGTGACCTTAGACAGGTTACTTTACCTCTTCATGCCTCTGTTTCCCCATCTGTAAAGCAGTGATCATAATAGTACCGACCTCATTTTAATGAGGTTTAATGAGTTCATGTGTGCAAGCACTTGGACTAAATAGTACCTGATCCTGAGTGAGTATTGTATAGATGTCGGTCAAGTTAAATGAATGCTGGTGAGCAAGTGAGACCCCACGCTAAAGGCAACTGGAAACTCTTAGCTGTTTCTGGGCAGGACTGTGCATGGATGGAAAGGATTCTCTACTTTGATTCAACTGCATCCCTGTGCAGGCTGGATTGGAGACAGAGGGCCTGGGAGCAGGAAGGCAAGTTAGGAGTCTCCTGCAGTGGTCCAGGCACGAGATGACTGCAGGTGCCTGGTGAGGGGGCTGCCAGTAAAACTGGAGGGGATGGCAGTGTGGGCCTGGTGGAGGAAGTGCTCTTGACACGTGGTGACTGGAGACTGGATTTGGGGAGTGGGCTGGAGACGGAGGTTGTAGGCCTGGGTGATGGGGGGATGCGGAGCCATGGTCAGAGCGGGAAGTTGAAAAAGCCTGGTTTGGAGGAAGATGGTGCAATCGGGTGGAGCTGTGTTGTCTCTGAGGCAATGGCAGGCCCACCGTGCTCTGGGTGCCATCTCGTCCGAGGAAAGGAATCCTGTGGGCGTTTGATGCTGGTTCCTAGAGATGAGTGAGAATGAGGGTTTCAGTCTGGGCCTCCGCACACCTGCATGTGAGGAGGTAGGCCGAGAAAGGGCAGTAAATATTGCATGAGGCTGAGCCCACACATCCTCTGTGCTCTGTATCGACAGGGCAATCAGGAAGGGAAGACCTGCCTGTGCTCACCACTCCCAGATACTGGACAGAGATGAGGGTCAGTCCCCCTGGTTGCCCATTCCCATTGTGGAGAGGGGAGCTCAGAGTCTTACGACCCAGCCCAATGTTGATGACGCTCATCCCGGACCCCGCCTGGATCAGGGTTGTAGCTGGGGTCCAGGGATACTGGTTGAGACTGATAGCATTTTATTATTGGTTTCCATTAACGGGTATTGACTGGGTACCTGCTTCAGGATCCAGTGAGCACAGCAGACGATTATCTATTAACCAATGGATTTTGGGGGGCATCTATTGTGTTCCAGGCTCCATTTAAGGCATGAAGCTCAAAGCAAAATGAAATGCTTGGTTCCAGAAACCACATTAGCCTAGGTTTTAGTTTTTCCATTTTTAATTATTGATGACAGCAGCTTCAATACAGATATCAGACAGTTGTACCCTGCCTTCAGTCATGAAAATCTTGGTTCAGCCTGGCTTTTAAGTATAATTTATTCCCTCTGATCTTCCCTACAAAGAGTTCTTAACTGTATGCATAAATGTATTTGTGAAATTTTCTTGAGGTTCAGTTTTCATCAGCTTCTCAAAGTCTTTTTATTTTATTTTATTTATTTATTTATTTGTGTATTTATTTATTTATTTATTTTGCGGTACGCGGGCCTCTCACTGTTGTGGCCTCTCCCGTTGCGGAGCACAGGCTCTGGACGCGCAGGCTCAGCGGCCATGGCTCTCGGGCCCAGCCGCTCCACGGCATGTGGGATCTTCCTGGACCGGGGGACGAACCCGTGTCCCCGGCATCGGCAGGCGGACTCTCAACCACTGCGCCACCAGGGAAGCCCAGTCTTTTTTTTTTAAAGAAATATGTTTATTTCTTTCTTTATCTCAGGAAAAAAATCAACAAGAAAATGAAAAACGATCCATACTCTCACCGCTCAGATGACCCTTTGTTTCTGCTGATTAAATGCGCATGGAAAGTAGTTCCAATGCTACAGGAAGACACAGAATGAGAAGCAAAATTCTCTCATTACTCCTTCCCCCATTCCAGTTTCTCTTCCTGAAGGTCTGTGCTATTCATGGTTTCTTCTGTATCCCTTCAGGAAATGTTGAACTCATTTATAAGCATTATGAATGCATATGTATATCCTCTTCTTAGAAGGTGCTCCCGGAAGTTAAGAACATTGCTCTCTCTGTCCTTTGATAGAGTTATGGTTTTGGTTTGTTGTTGTTGTTCTGTCATATCTGCATTTAAAAGAAGAACAGTCAGAGGAACTGGGTTCCTTATGCTCCTCTGCCTTGGACTAGCTGGGTGACATAAGCAAGTTACTTCACCTCTCTGAGCTTCAGTTACCTCATTGCTGAAATGGAGGTTCTCGTGGGGATTTGATGATGGTGTGAATGCAGAAAGGCCTGGTTAGCCGGTAGGCATCCCACAAATGTCAGAGCAGTCCCTTAGCCCCTTTTGGAAGGAGACAGGGCTGCCAGTTCTAAAAAAATGTTACAGAAGGGCCTGTCAGCAATTGCCCATCAGAATGACCTGTCACTTCATTTCCTGGCTGCAGGAAGAGGAGCGTGGGAGTCTCCTGACAGGGGATGACAGGGTCACATGAATTCCTCACCCTTGGTGTCGGCTTCCACCCCAGGTGCCCAATCGATCCCGACTCTGGGAGGCTGGTCCCATCTGTCCTTGGCTGGGAAGGAGTCCCTGCTAACAGCTAGGACAGGCCCCTGATATATGGCCCCTGTCACCCTCCTCCTCTTCCTTCTCTGATCTCAGGTTTGAAGACCTCTGTGACCCCGGCATCAGGGGGCAAATGGCTCACAGGAAAGGTCTCCGGCATACTCCGGGGTCCAGAAGGGAACTTGGCTATTGTCAGCAAAGCTGCGTCCGGCCCAGGAAGTCAGAAGGAAGAGGGCAAGATTCCAGCCCAAGGAGGTGGGAGTTGCTGGCGATGATGGCAGGGGGCAGACGAAAGCCGTTTGTTATGTACTAAGAAGCGTCTGCCACAGTGCTCGCTCCTTGGCAGGTGTTGCTAACTTGGCCCTCCTAACTGTACTCCCACTTTGCAGATGAGGACACTGAGGCTCGGAACGTTGAGCAAACTTGCTATTCAGTGAGTAAGAGGCACATCCAGGACTGGATTCTGACTGTGGAGTCCCGAGATTATGTTCTGCCCCTGTGCCAGGCATGGGTAGATGTGAGGGAGGGAACCAAACAGGGCCCCCAGAACTCAAGGCCACAAAGTGGCTGCCCACTCACAGGCATGGCACACTTCTCTCGGGGTCCACTTTTATCAGTCCTGCTCTGTCTGTATCCTCAGTATCTAGAACAGCATCTGGTACATAGTAGGTGCTCAGGAAGTCTCTGTGGAATGAAGAAAAGAATGGACAACAAAGACGACTGATTAGCTAACTAGACAGGCCCACCCCATACTCTGAGGCTGACACTCTCTAAACTTGTCTCAGGGCCTGTGAGCTCCGGCCAGATTTGGGAAAGGGGCACAGACCTCGCTCTATTCAATAGCCCCCTTTCCAGACCTCCCAGGAGAGAGGAAAAAGCAGCACCCAGCCAGGAGTGGGGACGTGTCAGACCCTTCCTTCTCTGTGACACCCAGAGCCTCAGCTGCTGGAGGACGGTGGTCTCCTGCTGACACCTCTCAGGCTGCCTGGGGTCTGTGGCGGGGTGAGTCCAGGTAGGGAGGCACTGAGGGTTGGGGGCTGGGAGTTCAGCAACAGGGAACCTTGTAACACCCGGCACTGTAGCTCCAGCTGGGCTCTAGGGGCTGGGGGAGGGTGGGAGGGAGGGAGGAGTTGGCTGAAGGTCACAGCGGGGTCAGCCTTGGTTCCCTTGTTCCAAGGGATTCAGACATCCGCAGCCAGGCCTATGAGGAGCACGTATTAATAAGAGTAAGAGCAATAACAATGGAGCATTCACTCCATATCAGACACAGGTACCTTCCATGTCATTTTCTCATTGAACTCTCACAACAAACTTAGGAGCTAAGTACTGTTTTATCACCACTGTACAGGTGAGAAAATGGAGGTACCGAAAAGTTAGGTTGCATGTGGGATTTGAACCACTGAGCCTGGCTCCAGAGACTTTGTGTTTGACCACTGGGGCCCACTGTCATTATCAAGGCCAGGTCCCTGCGCGGTCTTTCCCGCAGGGCTGCTGAGAAAGCCCTGCAAGCTCCTTAGCCTGCTTGCCTCCACAGGTGAGCCACTGTGACCCATCAACGACTGGGGGAAAAGCAGAGGAAGCCAGCTCTGGGGGAGGGGGTCGGGAAGGGCCCTGGGGAGGAAGAGAGCTGGCAGAGGATTGGGCAGATGGATGATTGGAGGAAGGGCATCCTGGGAAGGGAGTAGACTGTGCAGTGGCACCGAGGCACAGGTGTATTTGCTGGAGTGCAGTTCAGTTAGGCAGTGAGTGGGCGTAACGGGGAGGAACTTTGAAAGATAAAACTAGAAGGCTCGGGACTTCCCTGGTGGCGCAATGGTTGGGAATCTCCTGCCAATGCAGGGGACAGGTGTTCGAGCCCTGGTCCGGGAAGATCCCACATGCCACAGAGCAACTAAGCCCGTGCGCCACAACTACTGAGCCCACGAGCCACAACTACTGAAGCCCGTGCACCCTAGAGCCTGTGCTCTGAAACAAGAGAAGCCACCACAACGAGAATCCCACGCAACCGCAACGAAGAGTAGCCCCCGCTCGCCGCAACTAGAGAAAGCCCGCATGCAGCAACAAAGACCCAACACAACCAAAAATAAATAAATAAATAACTTAATTTTTAAAAAAACAAACTTACTTAAAAAAAAAAAATACAGGGCTTCCCTGGTGGCACAGTGGTTGAGAGTCCACCTGCCGATGCAGGGGACACGGGTTCGTGCCCCCGGTCCGGGAAGATCCCACATGCCGCGGAGTGGCTGGGCCCGTGACCCATGGCCGCTGAGCCTGTGCGTCCGGAGCCTGTGCTCCGCAACGGGAGAGGCCACAACAGTGAGAGGCCCACGTACCACAAAAAAAAAAAAAAAGATTTGTAAGGAGCCTACCACAGTGTCTGGCATACAAGTGCCCCCAGACATATCCATATTCCCCTCTCCTCATATACAAATAGAGTGAGCAATTTAGTTCCAATACCACCCTTAAAACCTCTTCTCTACAGGTCAAACCTGGGCCTGAAATTCTAGCATCGGTCATTGTTTTTGGCTCTCAGTGCTTGACTGAAGGTCTGCTATGAAGAGGCTACTGATGGAGAGAACCCTACTTCTAGAACTAGAAGACCTGGGCTCCAGCTTCACCTCCTGCCTGCTGTTAGGGACACCTTGGGCAAGTTGTCTGGCCCTCTGTGCAGTGGGGTTAGTAGTTCCTGCCCCGGCCTGGCAGAGTTGCTGTGAGACTCCAATGGGGATGGACACGGAAGAACTCTGGCCTTGGCATAGTGTCAAACGTGCATCTTGGACTGTGACCCCATTTTTAGTCCCTTCTGTAGGAATTGGTTTACTAGAGCTGTGCTTTCCAAAATGAAATGAAATGAAATGAAAAACCCAATTCCTCAGTCACAGTAGCCACATTTCAGGTACTCGATAGCCATATGTGGCAGGTGGCTACCATATTGGACAGCACAGATAGAGAATATTTCCATCATTGCAGAAAGTTCCACTGGAGAGCCTTTGCACTAGAATTTCTCCAATAGGACAACCAGCCTGGAAATGAGAGGGAAAGATGGAGACAGAGGTGGTCTGAGCAGAAATGGGTGGGTGGCATGGATTTTTTTGTTTGTTTCTGGAGACTCTGTTTGGCAGATAATTAGCCAGATTCAGGGATGGCTACCACCCTCAACCCCGTCCCTGCTAACATCTATGCTGGGAAGCTTCTCTGAAAATACCGTTTTCTCACCATGAGGTCAGGAAGCCTAAAGGTTGCCTCCAACAGGAAGTGGACAGAGGAGGCTGAGACCAGGAGGCTGGGCGGAGCCCTGAACACTGATTTATTTCCTGGCCTGGCTGCTGGTTGGGTGGGTCCGTGGGCTGGCAGAGCTTCTCTTCCTATCCCTGGAGCAGCCTGGTTGAGAGGGCGTGGCCGGGAGCAGGGGCAGCAGTGCCAGAATGATGGCGCCTGGGCTCCGAGCTAAGGGACTACTTAGCCAGTCGTGGGGTGCATCCCGTGACCCTATGCCAATCCATGGAGGCTTCCTGGGCCCCAGTTCCTCTCTCCGCTCCGGGACACTGCACTGAGAACCCAGCACCCTCAGGGTCACCAGCATCAGGCAGCGTAGCTGGACTAACGGGCTCTGTGTCAGGGGAGGCCTGCAGAGCACAAGGGACAGAACCCAAGGGCTCACTCCATGAGATGCCCAGCTGGGAGGAGACACAGGGAAATTGACATTTTCTGACTTACTCTGTAGAGCTCCTTCCTGCCCACCCTGACCCGACATACGAACCATACTCGCGTATCTACACAGGCTCACAGACATGTACACACAGGTCCACCCAGAGATGAGCACAGGCCTGCAAAGCAGACGTGCCCTCCTGGGTGCAGGCACATTGCTGTATTTATACATGTGCAGCAGCAGCTACCAGTGGGCTAGAATTCCCCCTTATCCCCCTGAGCCAAAGATACTTTCTATTAACCAGAAGTTTAAAGTGTGTGTTTCCAAACAAAAACAGTCCCAGGGGCTTCCCAGGCCCTCACTGACTATGAGTTAAACACCCTGCAGGGCCACAAGCCCCACACCTTGCACACAGGCTGGGGGAGGGGGGGGTCACCCAGCTGGACACTTAACATCCCTGCTCTCAGCCAGAGGCTCCTTCTCTCTCTAGATAATGAGAGCATGAGAACAGGGCACCTGATCCCCGGAGCTCTCCCAGGCACACCTGCCTCCTCCTCCCTCCCTTCTAATCTTCACAACAGCTTCAGTTTTCCCACAGGGCTTCCGGGGGCCCTCCCCACCCTCCGGGGCAGGCTGGCAGCATGACAGGTGACAAATCAAAAGTCATTCTCTCCTGAACAGGTGTGTGCCAGGGCTTGGGGGCAGGGCGGGGAGGCCAAGGTTGGAGTGGGAGTTCCTAGACTTATGTAGGGCCCTGGAGTGTCTTGAGCCTGTGGCCGGAATCCTGTTTTTAGCAGTTAGTCAGGGCTGCCAAAGCTGTGGCTGATTTCCTCCCCTCTCCCAATGCCAAGTTCACTTACCACCTTAGCCTTAGTGAACTTTAGCCACCTACTCCGGGCCAGGCTTTTTCCTCAGACCAGCGTTGTACATAGGATTCTCAGAAAAAGACCAGATCCCACCCTCTCAGCCCCAGCAGGCAGACCACCCCCTCCCTCCATCCCCACGTTTTCTCTGCCCACCCGGCTGTTGACAGCTGGGCTCGCCCAAGCCCTGATCCTACAGGCCCTGTTGCTCCCCAGCTTTTCAACTGATGTGCCTTGAGGCTGGTAGATTATCAACAGCCTCAAGTCCCATCCCCAGACCCAGTGAGGGTTTAAAATAAAGTCATCCACCCACCTCTGAAACCACAGGAAATGTCCTCGGGCCAACTCAGAGGATTAAATATTTCTCTGCTTTGTGTCCTGTCAAGATCAACAGAGCACGATTTATTAAGTAATACCAGATCATTTAAAATAATAATTAAAAAATGCTAACTGTTGATAGTATTTATGTGATAATAGTTCATGTAAAAATAATAATAGCTATCATTGGAAGGTAAGCAACAATACAAACTTTACAAAGGCAGGTATTTTTACCTATTTTGTTCACTAATGTGTCCCAATAGCTGAAACCAGTGTTTGGCACATTGCAGTCACTCAGAAACTACTTGCTGAATAAAGCGCTCACTCTGTGCCAGGTACTATCCTAGTGTTTTTCAAGTGTTAATTCATTTAATCCTTACAACGTGGTGAGGTGGGTAATATTACTCCCATTTTTCAGACAGGGAAATTGAGGTGCAGAGAAGTAAATTAACCTACCCAGAGTCACACATTTAGTAGAGGGAGACTTTGTATGCAAGCCTGGGCTTCAGGGTCCAGGCTTTTGACCACCATGTTCTATTGCTTCTCTTGACAGCAACACTGTGTTATTACACTTATGCTATTTCATTGAACATTTTTGTTTCATTTCTTTAACAATAATTTATTGATACCTATCTCTCCCGCCAGACTACCACATGTCTTCAACACAGATGATGATTCAAAAGTTGGTGGAATGAATAAATGGAGTTTCCATCCACCTCACTATATTTATGTCATTCACAAATGTTTTGGAAATGATTGGGGGTGGGGAGAAGAGGTGGGAGAAGGAACCAAGGAGTCAGTGGCTAAAAACACAGACTCCAAAGTCCAAATGGCTGCAGTCTCTATCGCTATCTCTACACCTTTCCAGCTGTGTGACCTTGGGCAAGTTGCTCAGCCTCTTGTGGCCTCAGTTTCATCATCTCTTAAATGGGGATAATAATAGCCTTTGCCTGCTAGAGTCGTTGTGACAATTAAATGAGATCATGCTTGCTCAGTGCTTGGCACATAGTAAGGGCTCCATAAATGGTGGTTAATATGATGTTGGTCTAACTTCTTCTTGCCCCATATCTGATGTGGAGTCAAAGCCTCCTATTAGTTCTTCCGCAGGACACACCGGCGGCTTCTTGGCAGGTGCCTGCAGCAGGTGTGACCCTCTCCTTCCCATCTGTCAGGGTGATTCCTCCGCCTGTTCCGGTCTGAGCTTACAACCTACTTATTAGGTTAATTAGATGTGACACCTTTCCAAAGATACCCTGACTCCAAAGCCAGCCCTAACATCTGGTGGAGGCTGCTGATTGCCATGGATTTGGGGAATGACCAATTCTCAGCAGCCTTTGGCTGGAGCAAGTGGAGCAGGGTGGGGAGAGGGGCTGGAGAACCATCCCTTGCTTCTCCTTTGATTGTTGGCTGGCTCCTGGGGCTTCTTTGGGTAGGACTGCCAGATAAAGTACAGGATGTCCAGTTAAATTTGGATTTCAGATATGTGCCAAATTTATTTCTTAGTATAACTAAGTCCCAAATATTACCTAGGACTTGTTTATATTAAAAAAGTATTTCAGGGCTTCCCTGGTGGCGCAGTGGTTGAGAGTCCGCCTGCCAATGCAGGGGACGTGGGTTCGTGCCCCAGTCCGGGAAGATCCCACATGCCGCGGAGCGGCTGGGCCCGTGAGCCATGGCCGCTGAGCCTGCGCGTCCGGAGCCTGTGCTCCGCAACGGGAGAGGCCATGACAGTGAGAGGCCCGCGTACCGCAAAAAAAAAAAAAAAAAAAAAAAAGTATTTCATGTTTATCTGAAATTTAAATTAAATGGGTATCCCTTTTCCCCCCTAAATCTGGCAATCCTAGCTCTGGGGCATGCGGGAGAGTGAGACGAGGAGGAGAGAAGGCCCAGGTGTTTGAAGGAGCAGCAGCGGAATTTGGCTGGGCCTGGCTCTCTCTGCAGCCCCTGCACCGGGACCTCTGCTCTGGGCCTCCTGGGTCTGAGGCGAGGTGGCCTGGGGACCTACTGGAGCTTTACCTCCTGGCGGGAGGCTGTGCAGGAAGAGAAGAGCACTCTGCCAACTCTGAGTTGTTTGCACTTCACTGGCTCCCTGGGGCACAGGCCCCCTTCCTGGTTAACATCCTGGATGGGAAGACCAAGAACAACAGCCCTTCTCCCCTGAGAGATGGTGTGGGGACAGGGCTCTAAGGCCCAAGTGGTACAGGACGTGGAAGGCCCAAAGGGCCCCCGAGACGGTCAGGGGCTTCTCCAATGGCACACGGGGAGTCGTAAACCTAGAAGGTGGTCCCTGGACATCTCATTCCCATTCCTCCATGACTACATGGCTACTTTTCCGTACCTGTCAGAGGGGAACAGCTATAGCCAGAGCAGTTTTGATCCTCAAACCCAACAGGCCTCAAACCAGACCCCTCATCTCCCTTTCCAACCTGTTCCTCTACCTGTTCCTCTACCTGTTCCTCTACCTGTTCCTCTACCGGGCACCACGGCTCAGCACATGGCACCCCACCCACCTGGCTTTGCAAACTAGAAACTCAAGTGGTGTCCTGGACACCCTCACTCTTCCCTTTTCATGTAAATCACTAAGCCCTGTTAATGCCACTTCCTCTGTAGCTCTTGAATTCACCCACCTACTTCCACTGCTACCACTACCTGAGTCCAGGCATCCATCATCCCCCACCCAGACGGTTACATCACCTCCTGACTGGTCTCCCCGCCTCCACGCTCCCTCTCTCCAATCCATTCTGTACCCAGCAGCAGGTGAAACACCCATCTGTCCACGTCAACCTCTACTTTCCCCTCTTACAAATCCATCGCTGGCGTCTCACTATTTTTAGGATCAAAATTGGCTTCCTTAACATGGTTTACAAACTTCTTTGTGATCTATCCCTGTCCGCCTTCCCCCTCCATGGGAATCCCTCCAACCACAGTGCAGTGGACCCGAACTTCCTTCACTCCTTCCACGAACCAAGCTCTTTCTTGCTTTGGGGATTTGCACGTGCCTGCCTCACTTGTCTCCACCTGCCTGCCCCCCTGGCTAAACCCAACCTGTCCTACCTGTCCATCAGACCTCCGCAAAGGCTCCACCCCCTCCAGAAAGCCTCCCCTCATCCCTGCCAACCCTCAGCAGCTGAGGTGGGTTCTGAAGCTCCCTTAGAACACCCTGTGTTATCATGATTAGGAATTATTGCTAGTCTGTCTTCTCTACTGGCCTGTGGGCCCTGTGAGGGGAGGATCCAAGTCTAGCCTATTCCCCGCTGTACCTACAGTAACTAGTGTGGAGCTGGGCACATAGGAAGGGCTCACTAATTATGATTTGCAGTCATTATTATAAATGTTTGGGTAATGTGAGGCTGCAAGCATTAGGAGGAGAAAAGAGAGGAAAGGAGGGGCCAGTCCAGCAAGTTTTCATTTATAGCCACACAACAGAATTACCTGGGTTGCTTTATAGAAATATCAATGATTGGGCATCACGCCAGAGGCTCTGATTCTTTTGGTCTGAGGTGGGCCCGAGCCTGGGTGTTTTTCAAACATCCTCAGATATTCTACTGTGCAGTTGGGTTAAGAGGCCCTGGGTGAGCTCTAAGTCAGACCATATGGTCTCAGCTCAGTAAATTCTTGCTGACTGGTATCTGCCTCTATTTCTAAGTGGGGAGGAGAGCAGACAGGTACTCTTGCCTCCAGCTTCCCTTCCTTGGGGAATGGCTCCCTGGCCTGAGGACCAAAGCTTCCCCCTCTGCCCACTGCCTCACCATACACACCCTCCCCAAGGCACCAGTCTGGCAGTCCCCATTGGCTCTGCGCAGAGACATCCAGGGTCAGTAAGGACAGGGGCTGAGGTCTAGCCCAGCAGTCTAGGTCCTCAGTCTCCTGCCGGAGGTGGCCCTAGGGGAGTTCAGTTGGCTCAACAAATATTTGCTGAGCGCCCAGCCTGGGCCAGGTACTTTGCCAATAGCTGGGAGACAGAGGTGAATCCGGTAACCAAGTCTGGCTGCAGATCAGCCCCATATCCAGCTCTGCGCCGGGGCTCAAAGAAAAGCTGGTTGGGGAGTGGGAGTGGCACTGGCTGTTGGCATCATTAGCCCCCAGATCCACCTCTACTGTCACCTAAGCAAAGAGGGAGGTGTGGACGTCATGTCCCCACCGGAGCTGGCCTCCAACTTTACTATGACCCAGTGTGACCAGAACTGTTGCATCAGAATCCCGTGGGAAGCTTGTTAAAATCACGGGGGGTGATTCAGAAGGTCTGGGGTAAGGCCTAGTACTCTGCATTTTCAGCACGCTCCCCAGAGGATTCTGATGCAACAGATCACTGGTGGTTCTAGTATGTAGCTGCTTTTAAGAACCACAACTGTCTCACTTCCCCAGGTAGGTTTATACATTCTGGGAGGAAGGTAGTGCACAAAGAGCACCGTGTTTCCTGGGCTTGGGAGGTCCGGCCACACCTGGCTGTAACTGACTTGGTTCACAGCCATCATTCCCCACCGTTCTCCAAATGGGTACTGGAGGCACTAAGTGGGGCAATTTGCTTAATCCTCCCCGCAACCAGGAAAAGTTGGTGTTATTCCTGTTTTATAGACCAAGTTACTTCCCAAGGTCCTAGAGCAAAGTGACTACGTGTTGGGGTTCTGGCTCTCAAGTTGCTCACAGACCTCGGGAGAGACTAATTTGTGCAAACCACCGGCAGCTCTAGGCAGAATGAAATGGACAGACCCAGGGAGCTAAGAGCAGAAGCTTAGCAAGTGCAGAGAAAGAAGCAATGAACGTCTCCTGGGGAATGGCGGAGGGGGTCCCAAGGGAGGTGGTGGCATTTGAGCTGGACTTTAGTAGATTAATTCAGCTTTGACATTCAGAGAAGGAGGGGCAAGAATACCAGGCAGAGGATACAGCAGGAGTGAAGTCACGGAGGCGGGAAAACATACAGTAAAAACGGCAGGTGATCGATGCAGTGTAGGGTGGAGGGAGGGACATGGGAGCAATGACACAGGGCAGGTCAACCCAGGCCTCTTCACTTGCTGGGCCCTAGGAAATGGTGAGAAATGTCTGAGTGGGGGAAATTACAAGGCCCATCTGGTTTTAGGTAGGTAACTCTAAAGGGGGCAGTGGGCTGGGTGGAGATGATTGGACCCAGGCAGGCGAGAACAGTGAGTCACTCTGGTTCTCTGGTCAGTCTGTTCATCTCTAAACTGGAGAGGATTGTCCCTCCCAGGCTTGTTGTGAAGATGGAAGAAAATGAAGGCTGGGAAAGGGTGAGATCCATGGGGTCAGAGGACGAGTCAGAATCGCGGTTGGGGACCACGTGTGCTTGATGTACCTTGGCTGGAGACCCCAGTGGCATGGTTACAGACACGGGGCATCCAAAGAAGTTGTAGGACAAGCATAGGGGGAGGCATTGGGAGTGGGGAGGGAGGGAGAGAGAGAGAGAGAGAGAGAGAGAGAGAGAGAAATCAAAGCCTAATCTGAAGCAGAACAGCAAACGGACCTGTTTTTCCATCTGAACCAGGCCCAGAGGACAACTTACTGTTTCCTGGAGAACTTCAGGGGCAGCTGCCCTGAGCCAGCATCCCATGGAGGTTTTGACCAGCACCAGCCCCTTCTCCATTGTGCAGATAATTTGTGGGAGAAACTGCAGCCAGAAGGGCTCAGGGCCTTTGTGAGAGTGACATGAGCATCACCTGGTCCAGAGGGGTCTCTGAGGGAGGGCAGCCCAACTTGCTGCCTGAGCTCCTGCAGTTCCCCTGAGAGGGCTACCACCACTCATCTCCCCCGACCAGACTCCAGCCCCTCGGTCTTAGTCATTCTTTCAGCCCAGCTCCAAGGGGACCAACACTTGGCCCATGTTAGCACCCTTAAAGCCTCACAGCTTTAGGAAGTGAGCATTTCAATCCTAATGTTCCCGACAAGGAAAGTGAGCCTCCAAGAGTCCATGCAACTAGCATGTGGAAAACCTGAGATTCAAGCCCAGGCCTGGGATGCTAAGGGCTGGGCTTCTCCGCACTGGGCCACGCATCTCTCAGACAGGGGCTGAGGTGTCCTTTATAGACTAAATCTCTGGAGGTGAGAACATAAGAAGCTAGTTATGGAAGGGCAAGGTGTGAGCTGGTGAGCTCATCAGAAAATGCTTAGCTGGGGGAAGCAGTGTGATTCTGGAGGAGGGAACAGGCAGGTCTAGAGGCCTTGGCCTCTCTGGGCCCAAACTCTGGGCTTGCGCAGTTCCCTTGGGAGCAGGGGGGCTGTCTCTCCAGCCCTGACCCAGGTCTGGGATTCCTTCTGGGTCTGTGGGTGTTTGATCTTCAGGAGTCTGGAAGAGCATACACTGTCTGAGACCTTTGATATCTACCTGCAGAGCAGACAGTTGCCACATTCACGCCCTGGAGCCTCTCAGGCCACAATATCAGAGGTGTCCAATGCGTGGGCCTAACCCCCCACAGGGATGGTTGGGTCCAACGATTCACATTGTTCAATGACACACTGGCTTCTTGGTGGAAACATCCTCATTGGGTGGAGAGACCACACCTTTATTTTACATTTGTGTAACCAAAGGGCCCATTAAGTCATTAGCCCCAACAAGGGGCTAAAGATCTCAGAGGAGCATGACCTTGCCTGTGGAATAACCACACTTTTTCTTGTTCTCCTGTAGTTCTTCTTTTAAACCCTCCTACCTTCTCCTAACCTCACCAGTTTCAAGGGAAGCAACCATTCTATTACCCTCCTCCAAAGCCACAGCCTTAGTTCAGGTCCTATCAGCTTTTCTCTGACTGACCAATGAATCCTTTTCTCCCAGGCCCCCATTCTTTTGACGGCAGCCCATTCATCTCCATCCCACCCCATCTGGGTCCAGAATTGTCCTTCATGCTTTTGCTTTGGATTTTATTTTATTTTTTTAACATCTTTATTGGAGTATAATTGCTTTACAATGGTGTGTTAGTTTCTGCTTTATAACAAAGTGAATCAGCTATACATATACATCTATCCCCATATCCCCTCCCTCTTGCGTCTCCCTCCCACCCTCCCTATCCCACCCCTCTAAGTGGTCACAAAGCACCGAGCTGATCTCCCTGTGCTATGCGGTTGGTTCCCACTAGCATCTATTTTACATTTGGTGGTGTATATATGTCCATGCCACTCTCTCACTTTGTCCCAGCTTCCCCTTCCCCCTCCCCGTGTCCTCAAGTCCATGCTCTAGAAGGTCTGTGTCTTTATTCCCATCCTGCCCCTAGGTTCTTCATAACCATTTTTTTTAAGATTCCATATATATATGTTAGCATATGGTATTTGTTTTTCTCTTTCTGACTTACTTCACTCTGTATGACAGACTCTAGGTCCATCCACCTCACTACAAATAACTCAGTTTCATTTCTTTTTATGGCTGAGTAATATTCCATTGCATATATGTGCCACATCTTCTTTATCCATTCATCTGTTGATGGACACTTAGGTTGCTTCCATGTCCTCGCTATTGTAAATAGTGCTGCAATGAACATTGGGGTGCATGTGTCTTTCTGAATTACGGTTTTCTCTGGGTATATGCCCAGTAGTGGGTTGCTGGGTTATATGGTAGTTCTATTTTTAGTTTTTTAAGGAACCTCCATACTGTTCTCCATAGTGGCTGTATCAACTTACATTCCCACCAACAGTGCAAGAGGGTTCCCTTTTCTCCACACCCTCTCCAGCATTTATTGTTTGTAGATTTTTTGATGATGGCCATTCTGACTGGTGTGAGATGATATCTCATTGTAGTTTTGATTTGCATTTCTCTAATGATTAGTGATGTTGAGCATCCTTTCATGTGTTTGTTGGCAATCTGTATATCTTCTTTGGAGAAATGTCTATTTAGGTCTTCTGCCCATTTTTCGATTGGGTTGTTTGTTTTTTGATATTGAGCTGCATGAGCTGCTTGTCTTTGGATTTTATTTGATTTTGGTTTTTTTTTTGAAAAAAAGTCACATACGAGTATAATATGGAGCGTCAGAGATCCCTACAGAGTTCATCATGAACAGCTGCATCCCTGATCCATCTCCAACGGTGACCACTTTCAACTCTTGAAACTGATTCTTTGGAACATTCACTTTCATGTATCTAAATAACATCTCATACGGTTTCCTCTCGATTTTTACAGCTTTAGGAATAATTTATTGATTTCCTGCCCTGGGAGATGAAGAATTCATTCCCCCCCCCCGGACCCGTGTGCATCACATCCTCTCCCTTGCCACTGTCTTCCCAATACAGTAATATATGATGATTTTGGTTATTTCATTATTTCTTGCTGTACTTGTATAACCATGTAAACACTATGGCCAGTGGAACTACATGATGGACTAGATTACTTTGTTTTCCACCTTTCCTTGAAATCTGGGTAGTTACCAGCTCATGGGCTGTTACAGGCATCACAGCCTAGTCATACTTTGGCTCAATTGACCCCAGTCACTGACATCATGAAACCAAACCCTCGGTTTCTTCTTGTGAAACATCTGCAGTCAGGCTAATGGTGACTTTACCAGCAAGATATGTTCCAAAAAATATCTCTGGTGTCTACTTGCTTTATGTGTCACTAAAAGACCACTGAAGGGTGGCTCTGAGGTGCATTCCAGGGTCAGAGTGTGTGGGTTTGAGTTCAGCATCTTCCCTCTGTGGCTAAGAGACCTTTGGCAAAAATACATATTCCCTCTGAGCTTCTGTTTCTTTTCTTGTGAAATGAAATTAAAAGATGAAACCACCTGCTTCACAGGACTCTGGGATAAAATGAGAGGATACGTGTAATGTACTTATCACAAGCAAAGCGTTACAAATGGTGAGCGTTATTATTACCACTGGGTTAATTGTTAGTGCGAATCCCAGAATAAAGAAACAGCACGCTTCAAAGATGTTATACATATATATGTATGTATCTATATTCTTTTTTTGATTATCTTCCATTATAGTTTATTACAAGATATTGAATATAGTTTGCTGTGCTATATAGTAAGTCCCTGATGTTTATCACATAAATTTTAATTAAGATTATTTTGATTCAAAATTTGTATGCTCAGTTTAAAAAAAATTATGTTGTTTTAAGATGATTCTGTTACAGCCATGTTTAAATAAAATATTTTTGTAGACCTTTAAATACTTACAGAATAAAGGTGATCTCAGTGATGTATACTGCTTTTCCCAGAAAACATCTCTGATAAAATTTAATGCTTCTGTTTTCTGAATTAAAAAGTAAAATAAAATTGGGTCTCTCCCTCACCACCAAAAGAAAAAAAAAAGTGTCCAGTACTTGCAGAGTGGTGAACGGTTCCCTGAAGAGCCAGCTTTCCTGTACCATCTTCTCTAAGGAGCATGGTTGGTCCCTGAGTGCTATGTGGGGCCCCAGCAAGGTGCTGGAAGATGCAGGTGTAGACTGGTAGGATCCTGGGTCATGGGGAAAATGGAATGGTCCCTCCCTCTCCCCTGTTTTCACAGCTCCCACTTCACTCTCTTGGATGGTTTTTGGGGCATTGCCAGCAACAGGGACCGTGTCACATTAGTCTCACTTCCTCTGGTTGCTCCTAGGAGGAGGTAGACTGTTTGACCCCCTCCAGTTCCTTTCTTGTTTATTGGGGGTGCTGTGGAGGGGGGGATGTTAAATCAGCTCTAACGTGCTAATTTTATGAAACTCAGCTCTAACACGTGCTAATTTTAAGAAATTCAGCTCCAACACGTGCTAATTTTAAGAAATACAGAAGTATATAAAAGTTAAAAATGTGCTGTGTGCTCCTTCAGGATTTTATTTTCTATGTTTCAGAATGTGTGTGTGTGTGTAGAATTGGTTCATGTACTATATTCAGTTATGCGTTACCAGGCATATATAGTAATAAAATGAGATCACACCATACATTCAATTCTGCTACTTGCTTTTTCACGTAATAATGTATCATGGACCACTTTTCAGGTTGATCTAGGTACCCGTGGCAGCATGCTGTGTATGTGTTTTGGGGTTGCTTCCCATTTTTACCCAGACAAGCAGTTTTGTAATGAGCGTGCTCTTGGGCATACCTTTCCGAGTTTGTGCTGGTTTTTTGTAGAGCAGAGTCCTAGAAAGTAGGTTTCTACAGAGTGAAGGTGAAAGCAGTTCAGGATTTACCCATTGGAGATCTCTGTGGCCCCTTTGCCCCTTGGAAGACCACCCTCTCTGGCTCCCCTACCTCCTGCCTCACCTCCCTCCACCAACCCACGACTCCTCCCAGGAAAGGTCTGGCCTGGGCCAGGCTGAGGCAACTGGAGCGTCTCATGTGTGAGGCTGAAATCGTCTCACCTCCTTTGCTCTCAGTTCTCGTGGAAAACAAGGGCTTCAGCAGGTTGGGACGTAGGGAGCACAACCGTGTTTCAGCCTGTGCCCGAGCCTGGATTGGGCCTCCACCTCTTGCAAAACTGCTTGTAGATCAGAAATGACTACCTTTCCTGCCTTTGGTCTTTCTATCCACAGAGCAGCTCGTTTCATAAAATAAAGAAACTGAACCCCAGAGAGGAAGCGGCCTACCCTGGGCCTGCCCCCGCCCGCTGGGTCAGAATCTGGGCCTCTGGACACAGCGGAGGCAGGCGGGGGAGGACTGGTAGGTGGAAATAGATTGCAGAGGTGAGGGAGGGGAGCCGCACACCAGGCTCTTTCCCAGGTCACAGCATTCAGTCCCCATGGCCAGGCCATGAGAGGGAGTGGAAGCGGCATGGTTCCCCTTTCCCAGGCAAGGAAACCGAGGCAGATCTGGGCGTGAAACTAGATCTGTCACACTCTTCAGCCTCCCCTGTCCTTCCTCTTCTCGCAGCCTCCAAATCTGAGCTCTGGACTGCAGCTCTCAGGTTTGGGGACTCGAGGTATCCAGGTGTTCCTGCCCCGCAGAGTCCGTTTCTAGGGACGACTGCGACTCTACTCTCAGGTGGGCCCAAACCTGAGGTGTCCGAGCCGCGCTGCTGGAGGCTTAATCTCCCCTGCACACCCCTCCACACACAGCACTCCCACTCCACAGGATCAGAACTCGGGGGTCCCCGGCCTCCCCACTCCTTCATGGGGACCTGGTGACTTCTCAAAGGTGGTGTACCCGAGTAGGATTCGAGGGGTGGGAAAAGCCCCCTTTCCTCCATCCTCCTCCCCTGCCTCAGGTCGGCCTGTCTCCTCCCGGGGAACACCCCGCGGCCTCCGTAGGCTCGCCTCTGCTCCGTGGAAGCTGGGATTCCTTGGGCTGGGCCTGCCTCCTTGAGACTCCAACCTCCCGATAATAAAACAGCCGCCCTGGTTGCTGGGTACCGTCAACAAAACACTCCCAACAGGCCCAGCCCTAGCTAGGGATTGAGAACAATGATCTTCCAGGGAGAGGCCCCATTTCCCAAGACGGGTGCAGAGGGAGAAGTGCGGCTAGCTGGGAGGCGGCTCCTGCTGCCTTGGTGTTTGGAACAACTGCCAGGAAATGTAGTCTCTTCCTCAGGCCTACACGCCTCCGTCCTTCCCTCGCACTCTCAGAAGGGCGCCTGCTCGGGTGGGTGGAGAGCCCCCTCTGAGTCAGTTTGCTCAAGCACACCGCAAGAGCCCTCCGAGGGTCGGGGAGGGTCCAGTGAACATCAAAATCAGCTCACAACAGCTCCAAAGCCCAGCGGCCCCGCCCCACGTGTCTGTTTGGGGTACAATCCCCACCATCCCAGGCTGGCAGGGGCTTCTCAGCAGCTCCAAGGCATCCACTCCAGTCCCTCCCCAAGCTGTTCTGTAGTTTTACCATCTTCAGTATTTTTTTCCTGATAACAAAAGCAGAACTGGCTCATTATTAAAAAATATTACAGACACATCTAAAGTAGAGGGTGAAAGCCATCCCAGTCCGGGTAGACAGGTAGTGATAGGTTCGCACTGCATGTACACATCTGCACTTGCTTCTTCAAGGAGAGTTTTGCTGAAACCAAAGCCCATCATGTCATCCCCATGTTTCAACCACTCCTGCGGCTCTGCGCTGCTCTCAGATGAAGGACATTTTCCTTCCCTTGGCCACAAGGCCCTGTCTGCCTCTGCTGTCTGGTCCAGCACCTCCCTGCTCCCAGCCACACTGTCTCTCTTTCAGGCCCTTGTCCTCCCTCTGTCCTTCCCTCCGTCACCTGCATTCTCACAGGCCTGGTCCCACCTGTGTCCCTACCTGGAATGTTAATGCATCTAGTGTGTATTTGTTCTTTCAGGTCCCAAGGTTCTTATTCAGAGAGGACTTTTCTGTTCTCCCCGACTCCCCGCCTGTGGAAAAGCCCTGCTCACTCTCATCACAGCTGCAATTACAGATTTTTGTGTAACTATTTGATGGACTTGTTCCCCCACTAATTCAAGGAGTACCAGGATCTCTTCTGCTCACTACTGTCTCCCAGTGTCTGGCACATTGTAGATGGTCAATAAACACTTACTGAATAAATGGACTAATTTGCCAGTTGCTTATGTGGGCCCAGCACAATGGCAGGTATGGGGGATACTCAGTGGAATAATAAGACAAAAGCAGGTTGTCAAAGACTGGGGAGGGGTACACATCAGGGTAGGGGCGCAGGGGTTTGGGTAAATGCTAGAATGTCATTTCAAAGGGCTTCAAGGGCGTGGGTTTCGAGGTCCCTCTGAGGTATGATTAAGTCATTGCCTGATTGTCTCCTCTACTCTTCCCATTACACACAAGCCCCTGGAGAGAAGGGCTTTTGCTTCTATTTCTCCCCACTCCCTCCCTGCCTCCCTCCCCCAGCTCCCCTCTCCCTCTTAGCTCACGGCTGGGTCTACAGACAGTGTGTGTTAAAAGGACGATGGATGGATGGATGGATGGACAGATGACAGATGGACAGATAGATGGATGATGGATGGACAGATGGACGGATGGAAAGATGGATGGATGGACGAATGAAAGAGCTAAAAAAGCCAGAAAAACTTCAGATATCCCTAATCCACACTGATTTTTAAAATGAGGAAACAGAAGTCTAGAGAGGTGGAGTACGTCTTTCATCACTTCCTCTCTTTGAGAACTCCCCAACAGGAGTTGATTTCCTCTCTTTAGCCTACAAACATCTTGAAATAGCCTCTAACCCAAACAAAACAAAGCACCTCTGCCCCCTCTTCCCTACGATCGTCCCCTGAGCTAGGACCCTCCTCTTTCCTTAAAGTCTTCCAAATTTCTTAGAAGACTTGCAAAGTCACCCCAGGACTTCCTCATCTCCCACTACTCCTTGACCTCTCAGCCTCTGCCTTCCATCCATGTTGCCATGGCAACTGCTGTGAAGGTGCCACTCACCAGGGACCTTCCGGGCCCTGAACCCTTCCTGGGCCTCAGGCAGTGTTTGGCATTGTCACCAACTCTTCCTCCTGAAACCCTGAGGTCCTGCTCTGCCCTGCTCTGGGGGCCATTCTCTTCCCGTCCAGAAAACTGCTCTCTTCTGGAACCCTGAACAGCGTATCTTTCTTCCAGCACCCTCTGCCACCGATTTAACTTCAGCTCTTTTGCTCTTTCTTTGCTCTCATTCTGTAGTCTTCCAGCAATTATTGGGTTCTTTCTGTGTACCAGGCAACATGCAGGGCTCTTAGCTGCATCAGTTCCTGTAATCCTCACATCTACCCTCTGACGTGGGTATATTAGTTTCATCTGCACTTGGCAGATGGTGAAGTGGAGACCCAGGGAGGATACGTAAATTGCCCCATGCCACACAGTTGGTAAGTGTTGTCTTTGGGACTCAACTGAGGTCTTACTATTTCTGAGTCTATGCTCTCAGCCTCAAAGCCACAGTTTTCTGCTGTCTCACTCTCACTCAGGCCTCATCTCTCTTCTTACGACTCCTCATTAATATTTTCAGAAGTGACCTCCCCCTGGAACCCCAGACCTGCTCTTCAAAAGGCCTGATGAAATTTTTTCTTAGCTGTCCTTCCAAAATCTCAAAGCCAGACTCCTCAGATCGCTGGCCAGGCTGATCTCACCAGTCCTGCACTCAGATGCCTGCAGTGGCTCCCCATTGCCCATTTATCTAGGGGAAAACTCTTCCCTGCTACCCTCAGGCTCACCTTCGATCTGGACCCTGATCCCCTCCCCCATCCTCTTCCTATGTCCTCCTGCTTCTGACTCTCTCTCTGAAAGAGTCTAATGCTCCCTGCAGTACTCTCTGCTCAGAGAGGAACTTCCATGCCCTTGACCTTCCGTTGTGCTCCCCCTTGACCACCAGAAATCCTGGTATCTAAAAAATAGACTGGCAAGAAATACACTAAACATCAAGAGTGGTTATCTCCAGATGTGTGGGATTCCAGGTGACCTTTATTTTCGCATCTGTTCGGTATTTTCCAAATTTCCAATAATGAATATGTTTTACTTTATAATGAGTAAGGAACTTGTTCAAATAATTTCAAAAAAGTATCTTATTTGCCCACCCTGCACATTTCCTCTTTAAGGCTCTTCTGCACCTTTGTTCACCTGAGGCCTCCCTAAAGGTCATGGGTGGGGCTGTCTTCCCTCCTGAGAGCCAGGCATTCTCTCATGCAGTGTGATCCTCCTTGTCCCCTGCAGCCCCCTTCCCAGTTCCCTGGGTGTGCAGGGACACCCCAGAAACACAGGAGGAACAGAGTTCAGATGGACTCGTTCATAAGAGTATTCATCAAAGGAGCAAAAGACTGGAGATGCCATAAATGTCTATCAATAGGGGCCTGTTAAATAGTTCTTGGTAGTTTGGGGGCTTGCCTACAGCCACCAGAAAGGACAGAGACCCCAGCTGCCAATATGAACCAGTTTCCAAAATATGTCATTAAATAAAAAATGACTTCCAGAAAAATATATGTAGTTTGTTCACATTTACATAAAAAAATAAAAGGATAGACTCACATACACATATGTGTACTTATATATACATAGAATATTTTTGGAAGGATGCTCCCAAGCTAGTAACAGCAGGGCTGCCAGGGTTATCCAGGGGACAGGAAAATTGGATTAAAGGAATCAGAGGAAGCATGAATATTATTTCTGCTCAGCTTTAAAAAATTGTTTGCATGTACCTTTAAAAAAGAAGAAAAGTCAACTTACAAACAGAATCGGAGCCCACAGCCATTAAGTAAGGGGGAGGACCCTCAGGTACCAATGGGCCTTGGTGAGG
Source organism: Aethalodelphis obliquidens (assembly GCF_003676395.1). Taxonomy (NCBI): domain Eukaryota; kingdom Metazoa; phylum Chordata; class Mammalia; order Artiodactyla; family Delphinidae; genus Aethalodelphis; species Aethalodelphis obliquidens. Next base: position 26,354,221 of record NW_020837955.1, on the reverse strand, counting down.
AGGGGTAGAGAGCAAACAAGACCTCCCCCCACCCCACTCCATCCCTGCAGATGGAGCTGGACCCCCTACTCCAGCAAGGGCCCTGTGCACTGAGGCCCCAAGAGATGGTCCCCAGTTGGGAGCTAAGGCTGAGAGTTGGGGAGGGATCCCGCCTGCTGACCACTCACCCCATCCCAGGAACAGGCGGGTCACCACAGGCCTGTTTGCATGGAGTGCTTTGCCACGCCCTCTCGGGGCACTGCAGGGCACGGGGCAGAAGCATCAACTGACAACCAGGCAGTGACTCGGCACCTTGGTTCCAGCTCTCCAGCAGGAAGAAGCAGTGTCCCCTGCTGGGTGTGGTGGGCAGGATGTGGTGGGAAAGACCTGGCTTCTCCTCTGGTTAGGATGCCCTGGGCTTGGCCTGAGGCAAGGGTTCTGTGTATCATTTATCTTCTCCTGCACAGGGGTCCTCTGGGCAGGGGGTGGGGAGGTGGTCAGGGAACAGACTGCGCACAGCCTAGCAAGCTGCTGGCCAGGGAGGGAACTGTCATCAATGATGACAATAATGTGCATTTCGTTGGAGCCTTTTAGCTAAGGTTCTCAAAGTACTGAAAAATTCAGATGCTGTTCATAGAGCAGGAATTCGGTTGGACCAAGAGCTTAGCTGCCAAAGGAAAGCGATCTAAACCCTTTCAGCATCATTCCTTCCTGCTCCCAAGCAGGGGCCCACACGCCTCCTACCTTCCTCACCCCAGGCCTTGAAGTGTGGCTTTGTCCTCGCCACCTGCCTATCAACTGCTGACACTGAGAGCCATAGACAGTCTTTGCCACTTAAGACTAATTCAGCCATTGGCCGGCCAGAACCACCTGTGCTGGCCCCACCCTATTGGTGAGGCTGGAACCTTGAGCAGCCCACCCTATTGGTGAGGCTGGAAATGTGGGCCAAGATTCTCATTGCTGTAGCCACTTACAGGGCGAGTCCCTTCTCCCACCTGAGCCTCAGTCTCCGTATCCAATAAAAGGGCTTTGGACTTCTCTAGGGGTTACAAACCATGCTAAACAAAATCCTGGCATTTTTCAGGAGAGCTTCATGGCTTTTGCCAATGCTCAATGCAAATATAATTTCCAAGATATATTTGAAACTATGTGAAAATTTATAATAAGCAACAACATGCACATTTAGAAGGGATACGCGACTTTCACACGTTGGAACCCACTTGTGTTCACAGTGATTTTATAAGTAACACAGAAACATGTTGGCAATTTGGACTTAGAAAAGAAATTTAAACTAATGGAGTACAGCTTTTATCAGTTGTATACACTGAGGCCCGAGCTCTGTCAAATTTTGTTTGGAAAAAGTGTTCCTCTTCTAAAAAGATCTGACAGGCATTGGGCTCAGTCACCAGAGGGAGAGGTCAGGAGAGGGATAGGACAGTGCCTTTCTGCTAAGTGACATCTGTGTCCAGCAACTGTGTTGGGGGATGGTGGTGGGCGTTCCTCAGCCGACTGTGGAACATCTTGAGATCTCAGCCCTAGTCCGAACAGTACCACTGATTGGCAGAGATTTGCGGGTCAGCTCTGGAAGTCGCCCACAGGTGATAGCTCCAGGCTGATCTGGAAGAGGGAGGGTCTGCTTTCAGCACCCTGGCAGAGGAAACTGAGCCTCCCAGGAGCTGCCTGGAAGCCCAGGCACCTAAGCCTGGGACCAGAAACAAACACTAAGAAGTCCAGTCATGTGCCTCAAGGTTCTGATGGGCCAGGCACCGCGCTGCCACCTCCCCCGTGTGACGGCATTGCTCCTCACATCTACACAGGGAGGTTTCGTCTCATTTTACAGGTGAGGAAACTGAGGCAGAGATGGTGTGACACCCCTCAAGTCCCGCAGTGAGTGTAGTGCTGGAGTTAAACCCCAGTCCACAGTGGAGCCCGGGGACCTGCACTTTTGATAGGCACCCAGCTGATTCAGGTGCTACTGAGGCAGGTAGTCTGCAGGGAAGTCCTTCACTACCTTGTGCTGCGTTCCGGGTGTGGGGATACTGGGCTGAGGACCAAATAGTTCTGTCCAGCAGAGGCCATATCAGCACCGCTTCTTACTGGCTTTGTATCCATGAGGTGGCCCTGGTCGAACGATGCTGTAGAGAGGTCTCTGGCACCTGGCACAAGCAAGCCCCTGCTTTTTCCTTTGCTTCCATTTCCCCATCAATACAGTGTGTGCGTGTGGGTTGACCTGATGACATGTAGGTGCTCTTCCAGCCCCAACATCCTATAATCGATCACCAGCCTGGGTGACCTGTGAGGTCAGGGGTCGGAGTGGTTAAGGGTCTTGCTCAAGTCAGACAGCGAGTGAGCCTGGCTTCATCAGTCTGCCGGGCTCGAGAGCCTCAGTGTCTCTGCTTCGAGCAGCGGCATCTCCAAAACTGGGGTCACGGGAGTGGTCCACCCGGGCATGAGGCGGGGACGTAGCATCTATAGGAAAGCTAAAAACAATAGCAAAACTGAAAGTGATGCACAGGAATTCTCAGTGACTAAACCCCACCCCCACCCCCGAGAGGTGGGCTGCTCTCACTGCCCGCACCTCGGCGCCACCCACTGCTAGTCTGCCACCCTCGGTTACGTGAGTGACTGCCATGCAGTGAGGCTTCTCAGAGAAAGGAGATGGAGGTAAATTGGTTGGGGTGGGGGTGTGCCCTGTGACGTGATTCCCATCCAGCTATACCAGCTGTGACATAGACACAAGGGAACGTGGTCTGGGTGACTGCAGAGTTCATTTACTTAAGGCTAAAAATAGGGGCCTTCCCTGCAGCAGGTGGGTGACTAAGCAAGCCCAAGGACAGCTCCTGCTAGAGGGAAGGTGGTGCCCAGGGACCCTGGTCTCCCCCAGGGACAGAAACGTAGTTTACATTGTGCAGCTCTTCCGGGGCAAGCTCTGTCTCTCCCAGCTTCCCTCCCCCAGACTCACTGCTCAAGAGCCATGAATCACTGGTCCAGGCCAAATCAGAGCCACAAGTCTAGACGCACAAACTTGTGGTAGCTTTTCTCCCAGGATTTGAAGGCGGAGGAGAGAGAGGAGGTGTGTGTGCATGCGTGCATCCACACCTGGCCGGTGGGAGGATAAACAGGTCATGCCGTGTCTATACTGTGGTCTGCCTTTGTCTCTGACTCCCCCTGGCCCTTACACACACATAGTGGGATTGGAGGAGGACTGCTGATTCTCTGTGCCCATGGAAATGAAAAGTGCTTCCTTCTCCCCAACCCAGACTCTTCAGGAAACCAGCGTAGTCCTGGCCTTCTAGATACATCTCTAGAGGCCCAGCAGAAGCCTCTAGAGTGAGGCAGTTATTTGATGAATTCGGTCCCACCTCAGGTAGCTGAGTAGATTGATGTAATAGGAAGAGGAGGGACTGGGCACCAGGAGACTCGTTCCCAACCCTGGCTCTGCCACTCAATTGCTGTGTGACCTTAAGCAAGTTCATTTTCCTCTCTGGTCTCCAGTTTCTCTTCTGTTTATCCATTTATCTTTTTTGTCAACAAATGTATATTAAATGCCTACTGGGCCAGGCAGCTGTGCACACCATGCTAGATACAGGAGAATAACATCTATGGAGGATGAAAAATGCCCAGGAAGTCTTTGCACCTCCCCCTGTCGAAAACTGGCACTAATTCTCCATGTCTTGACTCAGGGCTGACTTTGTAATTCGCTTTGGCTAACAGAATGTCAAGAAAGTGCATTTGACTTTCATTCTCATCCTCTTGGAACCCAGCTGCCACATGAGGAAGCCCAAGCTAGTCCGCTGGAAAGGTCCCATGGAGGAGAACTGAGGCGCCCTCACGGATACCAGCCCTGTGAGTTAACCCACGTGGAGCCCCCAGCCCTCAGCAGACTGGCTGCAAAGGCTAGAGTGAGCCCAGCCAAAGCCACTGGAGGCAGAGGCAAGCCTGCCCAGCTGACCTTGCCCATGTTGTCAACCCAACCAAGAGAACTGTAAGCCATGAAATGGTTGTAGTTTTTTGTTTTTTTTAAAAATAAATTTATTTATTTTTGACTGCACTGGGTCTTCGTTGCTGCGTGCGGGCTTTCTCTAGTTGCGGAAAGTGGTGGCTTCTCTCGTTACGGAGCGCGGGCTCTAGAGCACAGGCTCAGTAGTTGTGGCTCACGGGCTTAGTTGCTCTGCGGCATTTGGGATCATCCCAGAACAGGGCTTGAACCCATGTTCCCTGCATTGGGAGGTGGATTCTTAACCACTGCACCATCAGGGAAGCCCAAAATGGTTGTAGTTTTAAGTCACTGTTTTGGAGTGGTTTGTTACATAGCAAAAGGTAATGGATCCAATGAACGTTTCTTGGCCACTGCCTCTGTGCCTGGAACCATGTTGAATGTTTTACATATATCACCTCATTTACTCCTCACATCAACCACATGAGGCAGGTGTTATTATTCTAATATCCATTTTACAGATGAGAGCACTGAGGCACCAGATAAGGAAGCAACTCGGCTCAGAGCAACGAACAGGTGAATCAGGGAGCTGGGATTTGAGGCCAAGCCATCCAAGCTTCAGAGCTTGCTCCATGGAACCAAACAGACGTTCTGGTCCACACGGAGTTTACAGCCTAGTGGGGAGGGGCATGAAGCAAACACAGAGATAAATATACATAGTGTATAAATAGTGATAAGTGCTATGAAGAGAATGGGTGCTGTGTTTAGTCACAGGGAAGTCTTCTGTGCAGCGCTGGGGATGGAAAGGGAGGGGGTCAGCTGAATGAGGCTGGGGCACCTAAGGAGTTTGCACTGGAATCCTGGTTTCCCAGCTTCAGTCAGCATAGGTCACTTGGTTCCCAGGTGATTCTGTGAGAAATGAAAATTCCTGGGCCTCATTTTCTAGAGATTCTGATTTGGTTGGTCTGATTGGCTGGAGGTTGGGAGCCTGGTCATCTTTTTTTTTTTTTTTTTAATGTGCCCTCTGGGTGATTTTTATCATCAGGGAAATTTGAGAAACAAAGCTTAGTAGAGTCACCTGAGGGGATCAAAAAATGCAGCTGCTCAGCCCTCATTCTGAGATTTTGATTCAACTGGTCTGGGGTGGGCCCCGGAATCAGTATTTTTAAAAGCTCCTCAGGTGATGCTACAGTGCCGCCAGGGCTGAGAACTGATGCTAGAAGATTCTCCAGGGCCCCAGCCTGCTTTTCTTTATCTCTTTTGAGACACCAGGGTTACCTGGTGCTGACTAAACCATCCTTTTAGTGATTCAGTACTGTGGAAGCCCAGGCCCAGAGCGGAGCCTGAGGTAAACCTGTGCTCAGAGACTTGCCCCTGATTGAACGGACCCCTTCTCACAGACCGCGCCCACCCAGATAACCTTCCCAGGGGCCCCATGGGGCTCCCCGTGGCTTCCAAGTCCCCCTTAGCTTTTGTTTTAGAGTCGAGCATTCCTTTAATTGCTACCACCCACAAACATTTGCCTTCCTCTCGGCCGTACAAGGCAGCCCCTCTGTCTTGTTCTGTCTGACATCCAGCTCAGGGACCTCTGGTGCAGAGATTCCCCACACTCTGCAGAACGACGGCATCTGTGGTGTGGTCACGAGAAGAGGTGTGTTGGTGCATAGATGATTTCTTGTCTGGTTTCCTGCTCTTCTTCCAAATAAGGCAGGAGGGCCCCTGGGGGTTGCTCCTGATGCAGCTTGATTTAGACCAGAGAAGACAAAAGAATCCACTCTTGGCTTGGGGCCAGCCAGCCTTGGGCCTGAAGAAAGTTTGCTGGAGGTGAGGGCAGAGAGAGAATGGACCGGCCCATGACAGCGGCAGCCTCTGGGGAGCAGCTCCACGCGGCCCCAGCAAGCAGGGTTGGTGTGCTGGCAGCCGGGGTGAACTCCACCACTCAGAGCCTCGTTCTGCAGTGTGGTTGTGCTCACCACGCCGAGGGCTGTTACGAGAACTCAAAGTTCATGGCAGGGCCTGGGACCCAGCAGGCACTCTCTAGAGGCATTTTCCTTCCCCTTCTTTGGGACAGACACAGAAATGAACTTGACATGGTGGAGGAAGACAAGGCCTGTTGGGAGAGACCCCAGAGAAAGTCCTTCTTTAGGGGCCAGGACAGACCCCAGTTGCTGTGGCCCATCCCCGGAGGCCCCAGATCTCTCATAAAACCTCAGGTGTTAAGAGGTCAGCCCCACCCACCTCTCCTCACAGCACAGGACCCTTCAGCGCCTCTGCCAGCATAGCCTGCACCATACATGGTACAGATGGCTGCCCAGAGAAGGGGCTGGCAGTGGGGTGAGGCCTGACCAGTGAGGAAGGAATGAAGGGAATGAGGCACTGACTCAGGCTCCTGCTCTAAGAAGGAAAGGACTTGTTTAGGGGTGTGGTCAGGAGGAAGCCAGGCCAGAGGGTACAGTGAGAAACGAGGGTGCTATGGGGCCTCTTAGCTCAGGGTTAAATCATCCTGGGAAGGGGCCAGTTTAAAAAAACAATAGGGACTTCCGTGGCAGTGCAGTGGTTAAGACTTCCCCTTCTAATGCAGGGGATGCGGGTTTGATCCCTGGTCGGGGAGCTAAGATCCCACATGCCTCGCAGCCAAAAAACGAAAACATAAAACAGAAGCAATATTGTAACAAATTCAATAGAGACTTTAAAAATGGTCCATATCAAAAAAAAAAAAAAAACCTTAAAAAAGAAAGAATATGGAGCTAGAAAGTAAATCTTTAAAAAAAAACAAAACAAAACAAGAAAAACAATTCCATCTGTGGTCTCTTCTTTCTTCTGATGTGTCCTTCCAGGAGCAATAGTAGGAGGCCCTAAAGGCCACATCAGGCTGAGCCCTGGGCTGAGTCCGGCTGTGGGCGCATCCCTCAGGAGACGGGCCAGACTTGGCATCCTGCATCCACTGGGCAGGGCCGGTGTTTGCCACTGTGCCTTGTTCTCTCTGCAGGCTTCTCTACTCCCCACCCACTCTCATCTCACCAAGCCAAGAAGGGACCGTGTCTGGGACCACTTTTCCTATACAGCGCCAATGATTCTAAATAGCACACAGGCATTTACAGGCTAGCAGCAGCTGGCCCTCTGTATCTATTTGTATGAGTCAATTCGAATGCGGGGAGGTAGGCCTCTGAGGAGGAAGTTGATGAGGCAGTAGGGGTTGGGCAGGGAGAGAAGCAAGGGGCCCAGATCTGACCTTCTGTATCACCAGAATTTTGGTTGCACATGAAAGAAAACCCAACTTTTTGCTTAATGTGAAACCAGAATGTATTGGCCTGGGAACTGAAGTCCAAGGGTGTGGTTGTTCAGATGAGGTTTAATCAGGGACTCTAAACAGCATCACATCTTGACCTGGTGCTCAAAAGATCTGCGATCTTTGGGCTCAGCTCTTCTCTGGGTAGCAGCTGAGGCACAGGCAGACTCCACGCCATGGGCACAAGGTGGCTGCAGAAGCCACGCCTCACACCCCTGTGCCAGGACAGGGAACCAGTCCACTCCTCTGACAGCTCAAGGTTCTGGAACTGAGTTTCACTGGCTGTGACTGGCCTGACTTTGGTCATGTACCTATCCCTTAAGCAATGAGTGTGGCCAGGGGGATGGAGGATACTAATGGGGGGAGGGGGTAGTGTGATAATCTCCACCTGGATCTGAGTTTGTGGGACAGGGATGTATATAGGGGCTTGGTCATGGTGGTGATGGGGACCGTTTCACTGGAATCACATGAACTCAGCTGAGGCGGTTACTGCAAGTGAGTAAATGGGGACAGGTTGACAAAAAACACTGACCCCCCCCCACCTCACTCTCTTTAGAGGGAGAGCTGCAGGGAAAAGCTGAGTGCCTTCTTTGGGGCCTCGGTTGCAAACTGGAATACAAGTTAGAGAGAGGAGCCATCTGCCTATTTCGGCTCAGAGCACAGAACAGTTTGCTGTGGTGATTGAGGACCTGCCCCCTGGGCCAGTGCCAGGGTCACAGCCTGAGAAGCAGGGACCTCTTGGGTCTCAGTGAGAGAGGCCAAGTCCTTGCCTCAGTTGCCCAGCACACAGCAGACATCAGCAAGGAGGTGGAGCAGAAGAAACATCAGCAGACTGACCATGGGCCCCTGTGTGACACCCAAGGAACCTCCAGATATGACCAGGGGGCAAGTCCACTGAGGTCCCATATTGGAGAGAAGGATAGCACTCCTGGCATGGGTGCCTTTGCTGGCTATGATGGAAAGAACTTCAGACTGGGGGTCTAAGTTTTGGATCTGGCCTTTGCCAGACACCTCCTTAGCCATATGGGCAAGTCCCTTTCCCATTCTTGGCCTCAGTTTATTCCTCTGTAGAATGGGACTGATGACTTTCACCTCAAGAGGTGATGTAGGAATCAGGTGAGGCAGGCAGCAGATGAACTGGGGACAGGCTAAAGTGCTGCCTGAGGGTCAGGCCCTGTTAACCTTCCTTAACCTGATCTCTGGAGGCCCGAGGGAGCTGCACATCTGTACCCGGAGGCCTTCACCTGTAAGGAAAAGCGGAAAGAGGAACAAGCCCCACTTGTACCCAGTGGGAGCTGGTGGACACAGAGGCCCTGGAGGACGGCTGTCAGCCAGGGATGTGGGCAGCTCTCTGGGACACTCCCCTTCCCTCCCGCTGAGTCAGAGGAAAGGACCCAGCCTGGGCATCAGCCCTGCGGGTTCTACCAGTTATTGACAGGGGAAGAAGAGGGCTACTGGCAGAAGGCACAGCAGACACAAACAACCAACACACCCATCCCTCCACAAACAACCTCCTCCTATACCCCACATATAAATCTTCCTCCTCAGTACTGGGGGAGTGTTCCCAGGCCCCGCCTGCCCTTCCTCCTGGCCTCTCCCCAGAGCCCAAACAGCAGGGGCCTCTCAGTGGGGGCTGCATGTTTCCCGGAATGAAGCTGGTCACAGGGACCCAGCCTCCTCCAGCTTGAGGAGCTCAGACCAGCCACTTCCCAAATGCTGGCTTTTCTCTGCACTCTTCCCACACCATCCTCTCCCACTTCTGGGGTCTGGCGCAGAGAGCTGGCTGTTTGAAATGTCTTCTCTCCGCCATGCTTGACCTAGTCCACCTATTAACCAAGTAGTCTTGGATGGAAACGTTCAATATTTTCCCCAGGCAGGGTGGCTTGCTCTTACTTACAAGGGAAAGGTCATTCTGTTTGGCCAGCACTGGAGGCCCCCAGGGGTCTCAGCCCCTGCCCACAGGGAACAGTCATTATGGTGGGAAAGGCACGGGTGTGGAGTCAATTGGATATGGTTTGGATCATAGCTCCTGTGCTTGTCAGCTGTGGGACTTTGGTTGCTTCACTTCTCTGAGCCTCCATTTTCTTATCTGGAAACAGGATGGCAATGCCCTACAGGGTTGTTGTGAGGACCGGAGATAATTGGTACAAAGCTTGTAGTAGGTTCAGTAGATGACCCTTCCCATCCTTCCACATCTTATCACGTATCACTTTCCTATTCCGTTCTCTTCTCCAGTTAAAATGATCGACTTGTTTGCTCAGGGAGCATGAATGTGTCACCATGATCTTCATTTCCACAGCCCTGGGAGGTGATGCCATTAAGCATGTTTGATTCAAGAGGCCATTGTGGCTCAGAGAGGGGTTAAGAGTCAAAGGGCTACCAGGAGGTAGAGCCAGGATTTGCTGCCAAGTCTTCAAGAACTATGGGAACCTTGGTCCACTGGTTTCCATGGACTGTTTCTCTGCCTGGAATGTCCTTCCACCTCTTCTCCTTTCTGGATTCCATTAGTCATTCAGGGTCTCATTCTTTCCATCTCTTCCAGGACACCTTCTGAATCATTGAAGACACTTTTTGTTGCAAGTGATAGAAAATTCCATCCCAAACAGGCTTAAGAGAAGAAATGGAAGTTTGGGGTGCAAGTAACCCAAAAGCCCAGGTGATCTTATTTTAAGTAAGGTTGGATTTAGAGCTCAAATAATGTTATCAGTATTTTCCTTCTCTCTAAGTCTTGGTTCTGCCTTCTTCTCTGAAGGCTGAAGTTTCAGGCTCTGCATGGTAGCAAAAGGGCACAGCGGTCCAGCTTTTACATTCTTACAAGTTTCAGGCATAGTGGAAAGAGTGAGTCAATTTCTCTATAGCTCAGACTTAGTCTTGGAATTGAGACATGTCATTTCTAATTGGTTTGACATGGGTCAAGTGCCCATTCCTGAATCACTCAATAAGCCCAGGGGGCTGGAGTCCATAGATTAGCTTAGACCTGAATCACCTGCACCTCCAGAGTTGCAGAGGGCTAGGCTTCACTACCCTCTAGAGGGAAACTGAGGTAGCTTATCAGGAGACAGGCGAGTGGTTGTAGATAGTAAAACAACAGATGTCTAAGCTATTGATATTGATACTTTCCCCCTTTTCGGAATTGCTGCATTTCGGCTCTTCTGGTGGCCATCTCTGCTAGGCATTAAACTCCTTGAAGGTAAGGACTCTTTGTGTGACCCTGAGCTCTTTGTAGAGCACCTGAAAAAGAATGGGTGCCAATGACATGCTTTTCAATCAACTAAAGTAATTATTCTGAACTCAGTGCATCCAACCTGTGACAGTTGTATCAGTTGGGATTCAACTGAGAATAGAAACAGTCTAACTATTTCAAAGAGGAGGAGATTATGACTGGGTATTGCATGGCTTGCGGAATCGCTGGGAAGGTTGAAGAAACAAACTCTAGACTGAGCATTCAGGAATGACCCCTAAGTCACACTGTAGAACTGGACAACCAAGAGAGCTGCTGCCTCTTCTGCAATGGAAAAGGACCACCAACGACACATTCAGAAGACACCATGATCATGGAGCCACTTTCCAGCAGCTCCAGAACCACCATGTGCCTGACATGATCCAGGCAGGCTGGGTGCCCATGTCCTGCCTCTCACATCCACCAAGCCAGCAACTAGACTCTTGAGTTTTGCTGACACTTTCGAGGTAAAACCAGGCTTGCCAGCGAAAAGAGAAGTAGTTGGAAGTTCAGCCTACTTCCACTTTCAAATATGTGAATCATGTGGTCAAATGTGAATTATATCTGGAATCTAGGAGGCCTGAGAAATGTAGCTGTGTTTTTTAAATAGACTTTATTTTTTAGAGCAGTTTTAGGGTCACAGAAAAATTGAGCAGAAAGTATGGAGTTCCCATATACTCCCTGGACTCACAGATGCACAATCTCTCCCACTATCAACAGCCCAGAGAGGTATATATTTGTTACAATTGATGAACCTACTTTGACATATCATAATCACCAGAAGTCCATAGTTTACATTAGAGTTCACTCTTGGTGTTGCACGTTCTATGAGTTTGCTATTTATTTATTTATTTATGGCTGTTTTTTTTTTTTTTCTTTTAGGTATATTTATTCAGGGCCAACGACATAGCCTTAAATATATTTGCTCTACTGGCATGTAATCAAAGTGCATTTATTTTTATTTATTTATTTTTTTAAATCAAGCACTCAGAATTGGTTTAGGTACCAGTTATTTTTTTTTTTTTAACATCTTTATTGGAGTATAATTGCTTTACAATGGTGTGTTAGTTTCTGCTTTATAACAAAGCGAATCAGCTATACATATACATATATCCCCATATCTCCTCCCTCTTACGTCTCCCTCCCTCCCACCCTCCCTATCCCACCCCTCTAGGTGGTCACAAAGCACCGAGCTGATCTCCCTGTGCTATGTGGCTGCTTCGCACTAGCTATCTATTTTACATTTGGTAGTGTATATATGTCCATGCCACACTCTCACTTAGTCCCAGCTTACCCTTCCCCCTCCCTGTGTCCTTAAGTCCATTCTCTACATCTGCATCTTTATTCCTGTCCTGCCCCTAGGTTTTTCAGAACCTTTTTTTTTTTTTTTTAAGATTCCATATACATGTGTTAGCATACGGTATTTGTTTTTGTATCAGGTCTCAGTTGCGGCCTGTGGTCTTCTCTCTAGTTGTGGCACCTGGGCTTAATTGCCCCACGGCATGTGGGATCTTAGTTCCCCGAAAAGGGATTGAACCTGCATCCCCTGCATTGGAAGGCGGATTCTTAACTGCTGGACCACCAGGGAAGTCCCACACATTCTATGAGTTTTGACAAATGTATAATGATATATATTTACCATAATAGTATCATGTGGAATAATTTCACTGCCCTAAAAATCCTTTGTGCTCTGCCTATTCATCCCTCTCTCCCCCCTAACCTTTGGCAACCACTGATCTTTTCTTCTCCTCTCAGAATTCTTTTTATTATTTTCACCCCAGAGAATCCATGTTTTGAAAGACTTAATCTAAGCTAAAGTAGTTAAGGGAACAGGCCTGGATCCACAGTATCTGGGCTTAGCTGCTTCCAAGCTGTGTGAGCTTGAGCAAGTTACTTCACCCCTCTGTGCCTGAGGATCTTTTGTATTAATAGTCCTACCTCATAAGATTGATGTAAGAATTAAGAGAAATTATTCAGCTAAAGCTCTTGACAGTGTCTGGTATGTGGTAAAAACTCAATGAATGTTTGCTCTGATTCTTACTGATTAACTCAAAGCAGCCTTATCACAGATAACAATTTCTGTTAAGCCTTTTTCCCTCCTGACTTTTTATTTTGGAAAATTTCAACCTACAGAAAAGTTGAAAGATTAATACAATGAGCATCTCTATACTTTTCACCTGAATTCATGAGTAATTAACATTTTGCCACATTTGCTTTCTTTCTCTCTCCTTTAGGAGGTAAGTTGCAAGCATGAAGGCCATTTATGTCTGGATACATCAGCTATTATCTCCCAGAGAACAAGGACATTCTCTGTAAGTATTATCACATTCAATAAATTTAAATTGGTGCAATAATATCATCTGGCATATATTCCATATTAAATTCTTTCCAAGTGTCCCAATAATGTCCTTTTTAATCTAGGATCTTAACAAGGGTCATGCAACAGGTGATTAGTTATCCTCTGCCTTCTCTTTCTTTCATGGCTGGGACGTTTTTAAGGAGTCACTGCCAGATGTTTTACAGAATATCATATAATTTAAATCTGTCTGACTGTCTCCTCATGGTTAGATTTAGATGAGACAGTTTTGGGGGCAAGAATACTACATAGACGATATTCTCATTGCATCATATCAGGAAGCTCATAATGCCAGTCTTTTCCAATATTGTTGCTGTTAAGTTTGCATATTTGGCGGTATCCACCAGATTTCTCCATTTTAAATATCTATTCCCCTTTGGAATTCTCTGGGAGCCCTAGGTTGGGAATCCCTGACCTAGTATACAAGTTTCTACCTCCATTTTCTGGATGAAGAAATTAAGGTGCAGAGAAATACCCAAAATACTCACAAAGTCAGTGACAGGACTGAGGCTGGACTGAGCCCAGCTCAGGGCCCAGCCCACTCCCTGCCTCTGACCATATCTGATCAAATGCTCAGAAGGGTCTAATTCTTGAGGCTTCCTTGGAAGAAGGTCTATACTTCCTTGCACATTTTTAGTCTGAGAGTCTGTTTCTGCCTAGGGATAGGCATGGAGCACCAAGAGAGAGGCCGATGAGGGGCCACAGCTATGCTCCAGACACCAGTCCTTAACAGAGGGGTGAAGCGACCTTTAGAAGTCATCTAGTTCAACCCCAACCTTCCAAGGAGGAAACTGAGGCCCAGAGTAATGAAATGACTTGTCTAAGGGCTCATGAGCTCGAGTTGTCTCCCGGAGAGAGTCAGGTTGGCTGCCTAGGAAGGTCTCATGGGGGCTCCTGGGAGGGGAATGGACATAGCACTCTGAAATTATCCCACGTGTCAGGGTCTGCTCCCCAGTTTGCCAGAAGCAGAAACTAGGTTTGTTGAGGGCACCCAGAGGTGACTGCCGTTTTGGACCTGGTTGACATTAACCAAACACTGGAGACAAGAGTCTAAACCTGAATCCTTTGTCCTAATGGCAATGGGGCAGGCCAGCCAATCAATTTCATCGCGCCCTGGATGCCGTTCAGCACACTTTCCTTCACGTAGCCCTGGAGGCACAGTGCCACCGTTTTGTTCTTTGCATTCCTTTCCTGGATGCCCTGCAGACCAGTTCCTCTCCCCTGTCCTCTTTGACCCATTCTCTCAGAAGGGACACCATATGATTTGTTAGTCTACACTTTCTTGGTTATAATAACTCATCCATCACCCCTCTCTGAGGTTTCATACAGATCACCTTTCTTCGAGTCTGAATGCTCCCAAACTATTTTGACCATATATTCCCAATAGTCTCTTGGATTGGATTTTTTTCAAAAGATTCATACATTCACTCAACCAAATATTTGGGGGTCACTTGCTACATGCCAGGCTCCAGGGACACAATGGTGAACAAGATGATATGGGATTCCCAGCAGGAAAGTGATAGCACCAAATATTCATCTTATACAGAGGACTGAAGCCGGGGGGTGGGGGAAGCGTGAGGAAAGGGAGCCAGTCAGGACACCTGGGGACCAAGGAGAGGACTGTTGCTCTGAGCCAGGCAAGAGGCCGTGATGGCTAGGATAGGGCGCTGTCCATGCAGCTGGAGATAAGTGGACAGATTTGAGGAAGTAAAGTCAAGGGATTTTGCTGATGGAGCAAGGCAGCATCACACACTGCTTAAGAGCAGAGACTCTGGAGCCTGACTCTACTGCTAACTAGCAAGGTACGTAATCTCTCCACGCCTCAGTTTCCTTGTCTGTAAAATGGTGATAACTCTAACTACATCATACGATTATGAAGTAAGGAGACAGAGCAGGTACGGTCTCTAGCTTTCTGGAAAGCAGGTGCTACTTGTGAGGGAGGAGATGCAATAGGGGCAGGTGGGTTTGAGGTGGAAGATGCTCCTGCCTGTTTGCGACTCTTGACTCTAAGGACCCTGGAAGCCATCTAACAGGAGCTGCTCAGCAGGCAGTGGATGTTGGGTCCCAGGCTTCAGAGAAAAATGTGTGCTGGAGTTTTCCATTTCATTTTGATTTTTTCTATTCACCTTTTTAATCTGGGCTGTGTGGGTCACACTTCACAGTTGGCTTAGAGACAGTGATGGAGCTGGGGCTAGAACTCAGTCTCCCTTGCCTAAGTTCTTCTACTTCACCAAGCTGCACCCTCTACTCCAAGAGCCAATAGCTTCCATTTATCAGCTCTTCCTGTTATCAAACACTGCCGAGTGTCTACTTGGATTCTGTCACTGGACCTCATGACTCTCCAAGATAGCCGCTATTATAGATGAAGAAATGGAGGGCTACTTCGGGAAGTTAAGTGGGTCATAGAGTAAATAGTAGAGGGTCTGCCCAGCTTTGGACCTGTGCTATTAGAGCTTATGTTCTAGGGCTGTGCCATCCAATAGAACTTTCTGTGATGATGGAATGTTACATCTGCACTGTCCAATATGGTAGCTACTGGACACATGAACAGCTGAGGAACTGAATTTTTAATTTTATTCAATTTTAATTAATTTAAATTTAGTGGCCGTATGTGGCTAATGACGACTACTGGACAGCACTGTCTTAGTTTTTCCATAAGGCCGAGGAAATACCCAGAACTTCCTCTCATGCCTTGTCACGGTTAAGTGGTTCACAGTAAGGAACAAGGATCATCTTGAGCAAAACACAGTTTCTGCTACAGGCCCCTGAAGCAACTCAAAACTTCTAAGATGTTCTAGCCCTCAAGGGTTAACAAGACATTCCCTGCTGCCCATGGTGTTCAGAGGTACCAGATGGGAATGTTGGATGGTTTGGGAGGTGTGAAGGCCCCTGGTGGCTTCTGAGATGGGGAAAGGAAATGACCCTCTGCAGCATCCAAGAGTACCAGCCTCCAGGCAGGCATCCCAAGCAATGGGGCAATTGTCTGGCAGACAAGGAACCTTGAAGACCTCCCAGGGGGCAGCTGGCCTCCAGCAGGGACCACTCCTGGAGGACAGTAGCTGGAAGCAAAGGGAAGAGGAAGGAGAGAACCAAATTGTGCAGGGATAGGGCATCAGGGGCGGAAGGTGAGGAGATGCTGGAATGGTGCCAGGATGCAGAAGGGCCAGGATGGAGCCCTGCAGGTGGTACGGTTGAGTGGGGAGGGAAGGGATGTCAGTGGCTGTCAGCAGGGGGAGGTGAGGGACGGATGCGCAGACAGAGGAGTGGAGGCTCAAACAGGCTTGGGCAGAAGAAGTGCCTATGAACCCTCACCGATTTAGAAGTGAAAACCCTTATTGTAAGCCAGCTGCTTGTGCAATGCAACCGTCAGCAACAGCTGAGTAACGGAAAGTAATTAAAGGCCCGAGAAGAGGCCTGTGACTGTGTAAGCAGGGCAGTCGCCTTCCCTACCAACACTTCTGTGGCTGCCACATCGCCTTAGTTATAATACTTTCCCCAGCAGGACGATTTTCTAATTACATCTAACCAGGCGCACCAAGTGTGTTTCCCACTGCATTTCATTTCTGGGCCTGTTGAATGCTGAATGAATTTTTAATCACCCCGGAAGTGTTGAGTTTAATTACCCAGATTGAGAGTGACTAGGAGAACAGGATTTAGAGGGTAACTTTTTGAGGTGCTTCTTGGAAACAGGAACAGGTTTATTTCTGGAAGGCTGAAGGTGGGGGGGAGAGGAAAAATGTCTTGGCTCTCCAGGTAGAGCTGTCTGTGTGTTTGTGAACCCACAGTGCCCCCAGCTCTGCAGTAGGCAGGGTTGGGGTGAGAGGGAGTAGAAAATGTGGTCCCTTGAGAAACCCAAGCTTGGGTTGGAGAGAGTCTCCCCCATGCACAAAAAACAGAAGTAGGACCCAATACAAGACCTTCTGGCCTCAGGTCCTTAATGGTGAAGTCTGCTCTTCAATTCACTCAGCACAGTGCTCTTTTTGCTACACCGTCGTGTCTGTTCAAATCCAAAAGCCAGTAGTTACTCTTTTTTGCATTTTCTAGATGCCAGCTGGGAGCAGACATGGTTGCCCCCCATGACATTCGCCCTTCCTGACTGGGTGTGGGTACTCTTCCCTCTGCCACATGGAAATGCCACACGCCCATTTCCCTTACCAGAGATTGATGCCATCCCACCCAATGAGTTGTGAGGGGGGCCACAGAGACTGGAGGGTGCCAAGTAGAGTCCTGGAGGGCAGGGACCAGGTCTGCAGCATCATTTGTGTTCCCTACAGCTTTGAGTAATGCATTTTCCACTCATGGTCTTTGACTGATTGATTGATTGATTGAATTTTTTTTGGCTGCCCCATGTGGCTTGCAGGATCTTAGTTCCCTGACCAGAGATTGAATTCTGGGCCCTCGGCAGTAAAAACACTGAGTCCTAACCACTGGGCCGTCAGGGACTTCCCTCCACTCGTGGTCTTTGATCACTGCTCATTACTTAAACCACTCCTGCTTTGACCTGCCTGAGGCCTGTTGGGAGGACAGTCCACCAGACTAGAAGCTGCTGGAGGGCAGGGCTTCTGGCTTAGAGCCATGGTGGTTGAGGATCACCAGGCCATGCATTGGGGACAACCTTGGATATTCATGTCTCCACTTTATCTTCACAGCATCCCAAGAGATGAGATGTTATATTTGTATAACAAATATTGATTGAGGACCTTCTATGTGCCAGACACTGTTCCAGGCACTGGAGATGATACATTAACAGACAAAAATCCTTGCCCACGTGGGGCTTTCATTCCATTCATTGATTGCAAGTGTCAGAGAAACATCTCAGACTGGCATAGACAGAGAAGGACACGTTAACCTTATATAACGAAGGCAAAAGAGGATACATCTTAGGCAAGCTGGGAGCCAGGAGCTCAGGTGAAATCATCTCACAGGGACTCTTCTCCCTCTCATGGTTTCTTAGTTCAGCCTCTTTTTTTTTTTTTTTCTTCCTTTGCTTTACTCTCAGGCAGGCTCTTCCTGTGCTGTGACAATATAGCCACTCAAAGCTCTAGGCTTACATCCCAGTAAGCCAAAAGAGAGCCTTCATTTTTTAATGGGTCCAGCAAAAATCCCAAACCTAACTCTCATTGGCTGGACTTAGTCACATGTACTTATCCCTGAATGCATCACTTAGTCTGAGAGAACAAGATGGTCTGATTGGCTGGGTGTAGGGCATGTGCTACACTAATGCCGGCAAGTGGGGTCATTGCCAGGTGAACCAGAGGAATGGAGAATTGGGGAACAGTGGTTTCCCAAGGAGAAATCATGGGCTGGAGGAAGAGAGAATAGATTTTTTTTTTTTAATAGGAGGGAAAACTGAGCTTCAGAGATATTAAATCACTTGCCCACGGAAGCAGCTAGTATACATCTTTAACCAGGATTTGAACTCAAGTCTCTTAGACTCCAGTGCCTGAGCTGTGAACTCAGATCCTTCACTGACCCCTTCTTCCCAGGTCGTCCCATTGGGCAGAGGCAGCCTCGGCAGCAGACGGGAGTCAGTCGGACCTGGGTTAAATCGGTGCTGCCGTTGATTTTGTAAACTCTCTGGGTCTCAGTTTCCACCTTCATGAAATGGGTCTAATGACACCTACCTCACAGGGTGTCGGGGAGGATTACATGAATCAAAGCATGTAAAATTCCCTGCAAGAGTGCCTAGCTTGTGCTCAGGGGGAACTGAATGAACTTTAAAAGAATAAATCATACTGTAGGAGATAAAGAAAAGATTTTTTAGTGGCTGAAAGGGTGACATGTCTGAGTTTTCAAAGTCTCTCGGGCTCCCTCAGCTGTTAAATCCTTCCCTGAATCTCCTTTGTGCTGGGGGTGGGCAGGAAAGGAAGAGCAGGGGAAAGAGGGGAGTCAGGGGAGGGGGGAGGGCTTCTCCGCTTCCCATGAGAATAAGACCCAATTTCCCATCTATTAATGTCAAGGGAAAAGGAAATCCTGCTCTAGGGCCGGAGGGAAGCCTCCACCCCATCACCCACACCAGGGATGTGCACTGGCCTGCGGAGGGAAGGAGGTGGGAGCTTCTCCACCACCCCCTGCTCTCCGCACTCCACACTCCTCTCCTGTGATCTTCCCTCCAGGTCCTGCGAGAGGAGAGGCTGCTGGAGGGTGTCAACAGTACCTAGGCCTGTGTCCCTGTGTGAGCCATCTTGGGACCAATGCTGACATGCCTGCCCACCCCGCTCATGCCCCATCCTTCACAGATGAGTAGAGAATATTAGCGTGGAGGCTTAGAGGGCGGGCTCTGGAGTTTGGACGGTTTGGTTCGACTCCGCTCTTCTTCCTGTGAAGTGGCAATATGGCCTGTGGTGAACACCGTTAGTTGCTCATAGAATGCACCCCCTGCATCACCCCTGTCCCCCAGTGTGCCTCTTAGTAAACACACACACACACACACACACACACACGCACACACACACACACACACACACACACACACACACACCCTTCCTTGGAGTGCCCAGCCCCAAGGAATGGCTTATGATTGTTCTAAGTCAAGGATTGGTAAACTCCGGCCTGAGGCCAAATCGGACGGCTCCCTGTTTTTGTACGTCCCACAAGCTCAAACGGTTTTTAACATTTTCAAAATGGTTGAAAAAATCAAAAGAAAAGTAATATTTTGTGACCCATGAAAATTATACAAAATCCGAGTTTGTGTCCGTAAATAAAGTTGTGTTGGCGCACAGCCACACCCCTCTGTTTATGTAGCATCTCGGGCCGATTTCACGCCACAGAGGCTGAGTTGAGTGGTGGCAAAAGAGACCGCTCAGCCCACCAAGCCTAAAATATTTACCACCTAGCCCTTCACGGAACTTTGCCGACGCTTGGTCTAAGCCAATCATGATTTTCCCGCTCCTTTTCCCCAGTCTTTCTTGCAGCTGGGAGTGGCCACGGATTCCAGTGCTTTCCAAAGAGAGAACTGAGCAGAAGTCTGCTGGGGAGAGCTGTCTAAAAAGCATTGCTTTTCTGAGAGAAGGGGACAGATATGGCTGGGACCTCCCCTGCTTCCTACTTCCTGCCTTAAGCGTGGGTATGTCTGGAGCCCACTCAGCCCTTTTCCTTCAGAGCTCATTTCCTGCCGAGGAACGGGAAAACACAGGGTCAAGAGTCCAGCTGGGAGAGCTGGCTGGGTTGGCTGGGGTCCAAGAAGCGGGGAGCTCCACCCTGGGCATCTGCCTGGGAGCCTGGGCTGCTTCTCACCCAGACCAAGTTGGGCCCAGAGGGGCCACCAGTCACCTGGGCTGGACTGAGGAAGCGTCAGCCCCTCCCAAGAAGTTGTCTGATGCCTCCTGTCCTCCTGCTGCAATACGGACACCCAGAGATGGGGAGAAGGGCTGAGAGTCCCTGTGGACAGCGCTGCCCTGGGGCTGTCTGGGTTCCTTCTACTTCTAGCTCCTTCCCCACTAGCTGAAAGAGTGTAGGTAATCAAAAAAATGTTGAATGGTTGAGTGAATGGATGAGGGGGGGAGAGAGGGAGAGAATGAAGGAAGGAAGGAAAAAATACAGTTATTAAAAGACCCACACATGTGCTGACGGCAAACCTGTGAGGTCACAGGCTAGGTGTTATTATGCCCATTTAACAGAGAAGGAAACCGGGGCTTTGTAAGACTGACTTTCCCAGAGTCACAGAGTTAGAAGCAGGAACCCAAACCCCAAAGCTGGTCTAAATTCCTGCACAGGCCCCTTCTGCTCACCTCGTTGGACATCACCTCCAGGCCATGCTAGGCCTGATACAGGGACACAGACAAAGAACCTGCCATCCCCTCAGCGAAGCATGAAAGGAACTTTCACGATGTGGTCGGGGCAGCTGCCAGGAACGCCGCTTGTCTGCATCACCCAGTTCTGCTCTTGGGACCGCCAAGAATACATCATCTCCTTAGCAGGTGCTCAGTACATATTTGTAGAATGAAAGAGTTGTCTTGTGTCAGTACAAATTCCTCAACAAAAAAGTCATAGGCTACAAAATCCCAAAAAAAGCAGGTAAAATTGACGTCACGTTTCCTAGCTTTGCACGATTGGAATGTGCATTTGGGTAGCAGAATAAGCCTCCTGTCAGGCTTTACAAGCAAATGATAATCACCACCGGGATCGTAAAGAGCAGTTAGTGTGCACACTTGTTAAGGTGCCGCTCACTACAGCAAGCACGTGATGGAAAACGTCTCATTTAAACTTCACAGCGACCCAACAAGGTAGATATTATTGCTCTCCTCATTTTATGGTCGAGGAATCCGGGGCTCAGACAGGTTAAATAATTTGATTAAGGCCACACAGCTAGAGGAGGGCATAGTGTGATTCAAAGCCAGGTGTTTTGCCTCCAGGGAATAAGAGAGGAAGGGGCAGGAAGACGGGTGGGATGGGTCCACAGGCCTGGCTCTTGGGGCAAATGCGCCCTCTGTAATCTGTATGGAGCGCTGCCAGGGAGAGATAGATGCCGCTCACAGAAGCAGGAGTGGGCGGGGCCTTGTGTGCCCACAGGACGTGCCTTTTCAGCTGGCCTTTCCCTGTCCCGTGCCAGGCTCAGCCCTAGGGTCAACACCCAGCGCATGCGACGGTCGTGTTGGGGGAGGAGGGGGGCTGGGCTGGGTGGGCTTGACTGTGACTCTCTCCACATCAGTCTCTCGCGGAGGTGCTGCGGTTACCGCTCGCGGCCAGCTGGGACTCTATCAGGGCGCAACCTGTAGTAAACAAGCCCCCACATGCCATCCAGGCAAGGGGGAGATGGGGAGCAGAGGGTGGCTCAGAGGGCCCCTGCCAGACCCAAGTCTCATCCGGGGCCAGGCATTCGGGGCTCCTGCGTGAGGCCCACCAGCCCACGGCAGGAAACCTTTCCCTGCTTGGGGTGAAGCACACTGGAAAACATCACTGTCGGCACCTCTGACCTCTTTTTCCTGGAAGGTTCCAGGACCTCCACTGCCCCGGGCTGGTCCGGGGTATGGCTCTTCTAGCATGAGCCATGGGCCTTGGTGCCCAGAGATCACCTGTTTGGGGGCTTCTGAGCGGTGTGCCTGTGTGAGTTGACCTGCACGTCTTTAACTGATCCTACTCTAAGTCTGGCAGGGCCCAATGGATGACTCGGGCTAGGTGCTCAATGAAGGTTTATTGCCCCACTGAGTGATTGAACAGGCTCAGAACTCAGGCAAGAGGAGAAACCAGAAGAGGCATATCCCAGCCCTCAAGGGATTTAAAACCTCACTCACAGGTAATGACACAATTAACAGAACAATTAAGTGTTAAATTGTAAGGCTCTCTCAGGGTGCTCTGAGAATTTAAAATGGGGGCTGGGACCCTTAGGCAGGCTTCCTGGAGGAGATGTACTCAAGTTGGTCTGAGTGGGGATCCTGGAGGTGGCTCTGAGTGTGGAGGAGGGTCAAGATGAGCCTAGTGAGAAATGTGGTGATCTACAAACCTTTGGAATGGGAAGGTCCTTAAATAGCTGGTCTGCTGTCCACAGGCCTTACCGTAGTAACAGTCCTGGGTTACAGAGCTTTACCGGGTGCCAAGAACACTCTCAGCCAGGCACATCCTTCTTACTTACTCCCCACACCAACTCTGTGGTGGAGGTATTATTATGTCTCCATTTTGCAGGTGAACAAACTGAGGCCCTATCAGTTTCAGTAAACTGCCTAAAGCCCCACGGACACAGAGGGGAGAACGAATTCGACCTACCTTGTCCAATACAGTGGCCACTAGCTCTGTGTGACTATTGAGCTCTTGAAATGTGGCTAATCCCAATTGAGCTGTGCCATTGGTGGAAAATAACACACTAGGTTTCAAAGACTTACTATGAAACAAACAAAAGAATATAAAACATGTCATTAAAAGCTCTTTTTAGTACTTATTACATGTTGCAATGATATTCTGGATTTATTGGGTGAAATAAAATATATTATTAAAATTAATTTCATCTGTTTCTTTTAAGTTTTTTCACATGGCTGCTAGAAAATTACAGATGACATGGACGGCTTACATAATATTTCCACTGGATGATATCCTACCAAGTGGCTGTCAGTCTCAGCCTGAACACCTCCAGAGATGGTGTATTTGTTTCCTAGGGCTGCCATAACAAAATGCCACAAACTCGGTGGCTTAAACAAGAGAAATTCCTTGTCTCGAAGTTCTGGAGGCTGGAAGTTTGAAATCAAGGTGTCAGCAGGGCTGGTTCCGTACGAGACTGAGGGAGACTCTGTTCCATGCCTCTTGCCCAGGAGATTTGCTGCCAATCTCTTCTGCTCTTTGGCTTCCGCTGAATCACCCCAATCCCTGAGTTCATCTTCACATGGCGTCTGTCCTCCCTGTGTGTGTCTTGGTGTCCAAATTTACCCTCTTTATAAGGACACTAGTCATATTGGATTAGGGGCTCACCCTACTCCAGGATGACCTCATTTTAACTTATTACATCTGCGAAGACCCTATTTCCAAGGGTCACATTCTGAAGTACTGGGGATTAGGACTTCAACATAGGGATTTTGGGGGTGCACAATTCAGCTCATAACAGACAGAGAACTCCCTCCCTCTCCACTAGCTCATTCCATCTTTGGATCACCCTAACAGTCTTCCTCTTGTGCCAGCCCATAGATCCACTAAGGATTCCTCCTTCAAATTACTTGCAGGTGCTCAGAGCACCCCTGCGAGGTGAGGTCAGGGGCCAGAGACACCCACATTTCTTTCCTAGAAGCCCAGGTGTGACTGGCCCTACCCTTGGTGAGACTACCTTTGTGAAAGATAACAAATGGAGAGCAGGAAGGAGAGAACTGATAAGATAAAGAAGGTTAAAAATAACCTAGGGAGCGGGGGCTGCCGGGAGGACCTTAGCCCTTTGCAACTTTGATTTACCAACAGCACAGCAGAGAGGCCACCTGGGCTATAGAAGCCTCGTCACCTCCCCAGCTGACACAGCTTTCTGTTCAGTGGCCTGGGAATTTCCAATCCTGGGGAAATATGACCATAGCACGGTGGACCACTTCTCCTTCTGTTTGTCCTGGCAGCCCTTCAGCCCCTTCCTACAAGTGGGAGGGGTTCTGGTGAGGGCTCTGTTCCTGTAAGAGGAGGGGTTGCCTTCGGAGAGCTCTGCAGTCCCTCAGTGCAGGCAGGTACCCAGGACCAGCTCAGCTCCTTGGGATAGGTATGACTCGGCAAAGTATTTGAGCCTCTGTTTTCTCACCTGCAAAATAGGAATAAGAAGGCTCGCCCTGCCTGCCTCACCAGTTATGGCAAGGAGCAATCTAAGAGGCACGGCTGGGCCTGGGGAAGCAGGGAGGACTAAGGTGGGCACCAAGTCCCAGCAGCATCTTGATTCCCCTCACTCGTCACACATGAAGTCCATCCGGGGCCAGGTGTTAGGTGCGTCAGGCCCCTCACCACTCAAAGTGTGGTTCCCAGTGGGGCAGCAGCAACAGCCTCTGGGAGTTTGTCAGAAATGCAGACTCTCAGGCCCCACCCCAAACCTGCTGAACCAGAATCTGCATCTTAACAAGATCCCCAAGAGATCTGTGAGCTACTGAAATTTGAAAAGCACCACTTTAATGGGCTTTAAGGGGTCCGTTCCCCCTTCTTCTGCTTAAAGGGATCTTCTTTCTTTGGAAGAATCATGCCCCCGCCCCCCGCCCCATCCCACTCTAGCTCTATGTGCTTCAGTGGGGTTTATCTACTCTCTAGATCCCCAAGGGGGCATGAAAGATGGTCCTGGCCAATCAGGGGCAACCCTGGAACTTTGGCTGGAAGAGTTGGGCAAGAGCTCTCTTTATGCAGCTGTTATGCAGCTGTAGGATGGAAGCCTGGAGCTGCGTGGCACCATCTTGGTCAGCACTGTGCATAATCTAGGAATGGAGTTCCCATAGAGAGGAGCAGAAGTGTGTGTGTGTGTGTGTGTGTGTGTGTGTGTGTGTGTGTAAGAGACAGAGAGAGGAAGATTCCTGATCACATCTTTTGAACTTCCCCCTTTGTCTAAAGCCAAACTGACTTTCTTGGCATTTCAGTCCGTATAAGCCAACCAGTTCCCTTTAGCTAAGCCAGTGTGTGATGGGTTTCTGACTCTTGCAGAGAAAGAGCCCTCCTATCCACCGTGTTGCTGACCGAGAGAGTAAGGCAAGGTTTGTGGCCCTGTGGAGCTTACCACCGACTACTCCAGGGGAAGATAAGAAAAGGGCCATTATGATGGTGCATGGGTAGTGCCCAGATAGAGGACAGCACAAGGGTGAGGCAGGTGGCCGAGCTTCTCAGGGAGAGGGGTCAGGAAGACTTCCTGGGGAAGATGGCACCTGAGCTGGCTATAAAGACACATGGAGTTATAGCCAGGTGGGCAATGCAGGTGAGAGCATTCCAGGCAGAGGGAAGTGTGTGAGCCAAGGCAGAAGGCCACACGAGGGGCTCAGGGTGGCCCAGGGGACAGGGAGAGGCCGGGTCTGGAAGACGGGGAAGGACTTTGTGGGCTGCAGTGATACGAGCTCTGTCTGCTGTCACCTCCCAGGGTGTGTCCAAAGGAACTGATGGTGATGGGACAGGGGAGGGGGCGTCAGGAGGAGGAGGGTCTTATACTGAATAAAGTTGATGCCCAAGGCTGCCATTCCTGAGGGACAAATCACACCTGCCCTCGGAAACCCGATGGACACCCTGGTGTGATGGGCAGGGAGTTGGCATCACAGCCAGAAGATCCAGCTTGAAATTTCAGTTCTGCCGCTAATAGTTGCGTGATCTCGGTGAGTCCCTTCACTTTTCTGGTTCTCATCTGTAAAAATGGAAGTTCAAAATTCCTACCTCTGAAGGGCAAGAGTGAGAATTGGGTGAGATTGATTTATCAATTAAGGAAAAATCATTTTAAATCCATGAAGCAAGCCAACCTCCAGCCTAGAAATGACGAAGGAGGACCCTGTAGGTCAAGGTCCTTGAGGGGGTTGTATAGGAAAGCCCCTCTCTGCTGACCCCCTGAATTCCGTGCCTTCCCACCCTTTGCTCACGGAATCTGGTCTCCATCAAAGGGGCAATTCCAGGGCCTAGTTCCAAGCCTCCACCTGGCCCTACTTGGCTAATTCCAACGGCACTGCCCTCAGACCTGGGCTTCTGAGATACTGCCATCCACAGGTGCTCCCAGCCTGGGCTCTGGGCAGAAATGCAGCATCCCTGAGGTTCTGGGAAAAGAAAAGGGCAGGGGCTTCCCACCCTGGGGCCTGACGATGTTTCGAACCACAGACGCCACCTACGGAGCACTTCCTGTGTGGGCCAGTTACTAGACTGAACAATGACACACACCAACTGATATACTCCCCCAATTCATTCTCCATCCTATAGCATCCCCATTTTAAGGGTGAAGAATGGCTCAGAGAGGTAAAGACACTTGCCTGGGGTCCCACAGCAACCAAGTGACAAGACAAGGTCCAGAGCTGGGTGGGTCTCCTTGAAAGCCTGGCTCTGTCCTCCAAGCCACAGGGCAGCCCATGGAAATGCTCTACCATCTCAGCAAAACCCAGCAGAGGAAGGGTTGACTTTCTGGCTCCCCCTCCCCCTCCTGTCCCCCCATTTCACACTCCCTGGGCCTGAAGGACAGGACAGAGGCAGCCTGCAGAGTGGATGACCTCTGCAGGAGGTAGGTCAGGGGAGGTCTGACCAGGCAGGTGACAGACAATTCCTCAGAGCCCTAAGGTCTGGGGCTTTCATGGTGGAATAATGGGTGGTGGGTGACACTGCGCGTAGGGGGTCCAACCTGAACCGTCCGTCCAAAGCAAACTTACGGAGCAGCCTCTACTCTCGGAGCTGGGCCTGCCTGTCCAGCTTTCCCTGCCCTGCCCCCAGGCTTCCTGCTGGAACTCTGGGGCCATAAACCAGGCCCCTTTCGGGCTTGGCTTGTGCATCAGGTTGCCTGAGCTCGTCCCTGCCTGCAGGCTGGAGGCTTCGGGACAGAGGGGACGGTGGCCAGGGGTAGAGGACAGCAGTTGGGGCCCAAGAGCACTTGTTGAGGAAAAGCTGCACTCCATTTAGTAGACCTGTAAATGGAGGGAGAAACTCAGGGGAAATGAGTCACCTCCAGGCTGAAGCACGGGTTGCTTTTACCCAGCCAGGCCTCAGCTGCGTCCCCTGAGGTGGTGATCAACATGGGGGTTTGTTCAGGACTGAAGGGGTTCAGGCTGAGTACGTCACCCTATTCCCTGAGTTTCCAGAGCTCACACTGGGCTGGCAGGGGTGATGGGGGGTAGTGCGGGGCCAGACCTTGACCAGAAGCCCGCTGCCTCCAAGGAGGGGCCGCTCCCCAGGGCTGCTTTCCTAGGAGCCCAGAGCACCCTCACCCCGTAGAACATGCACCCCGACGCACTGAGAGGGAGGGGAAGGTGAGACTCTGGGCTGCTGGGGGACGAGTGAGAGCTGTGAGGACGGTCTGTTGTCTACGTGGGTCAGGGCTGGTCCAAAAGTGGCCGGTGTTTGTGTGGGGAGGGCGAGGGCTGGGAGTTAGCTCTGCGTCTGTGAATCTGCCGTGTGGGCACATTGCGAGTGGAAGTGAAAGAGGTGGGAGGTGTGAGTAGAGAATTAGCTCTTGCCTGTGGGAGCCGTCTTGTGTGTAGATTTCGTGCGGCTCTGTCAGTGGCTGGGGGTTGCCAGCGGGGAACAAGGCTGTCTTGGTGAGTCTGCTTTGTGTGTAGTGGCTGGGCGTGAGGATGAGTCATCTGCTGGATGTGTGAGTCCACGTGTGTGCCGATGTCCCGGGGGCTGGCCGGGGGAGTCCGCATGGCGAGGTGAGAGGAGGGTGTCCAGCGTGAGCCCACTGAGTGGATGGGAAGTGTGTCCGTGTATTTAGTCAGCGCCCATTACTGCCCCAAGAGCTGGAGTTCCCATCCTAGCGCTCAAATCGCCCTCAATGAATTCCCAGTTAATACGTGGCTACTAACCCCGCCTGGGGGAGTTGAATGTGCCCCTGTGGGTCTCTCCCCCATCCCATCGGCCTCTCAGAGCCGAGAAAGCTACAAACCGCTTGACGGCACATTTTTTAAGGAAAATTGCTGGTGACACTTCCATCCCCTGCTTCCAGAGAGCGGCTTTCAGTGTAGATGTGTCTTCACACCAAGGCCTGCGCCTCCGAGCACCTGATTCCTCCCTGGGCACTGATGTCAGGAATCTGGGGAATATGAGAATAATAGAGCCATACGGCCCCATTGTGAAAGGGGGAGGAAAACGTCAGTGCCTTTGTGTGAGGCCAAGAGGAAGTGAGGCAGCAGGAGGCTGGAGAACGGGAGGGGCAGGCTGAGAGGGGCTTCCTGCCCAGAAACAGGGTGACTAGGTCAGTCTTTGAGGCCCCAGGGCGGGTCTGACAGTAGCACCTGGGGGAGGAGGGGGAGGGGGGTCTCTAAGCTCATTTAGGAAGCCACAGCTGGAGAGGACTGGGGAGGGGGCTTCCTCTCACATGCACATCCCTTTCGTCATCCCTTTCTCCTCTCCAGGTCCTCTCACCTGTGTGCAGTTGTTAAGGCTGGAATTAAAAGGCCCACCAGCTGTAATCTCAGTGGCTTCACAAGGAGGACATTCCTTCCCTCCCCCTAATTCTCTCACATCACCTAACCCATCTCCTCCAAAGACTTCACGGTTATAAATTCATTCCTTACTTGTTAAAAAAAAAAAAAAAAGCCCCACTGGGTGACCTAAGCTGCTTCCACCCTGCAGCCCCACCCACTCCTGATTGCTGCATCCTTAGCCAGAGGTGGACCCCAGCAGAGAGGGGAGGGTCAGCTGACACGGGGCGGGGTGGGGGGGGAGGGTGTGTAGCCCGGGCCTTATCTGGAGTCCAGCCACGCCTCTTAAAACACAAGCAAAGCCCCACTTGGCAGACGGGACTTCCTCCCCCAGCCCAGCTGCTGGGCTGCTGGGCAGAGAGTTGCCAAATGACTTTCTCCTCCTGAGTTCCCGTGAGGGAAACTGTGAGGAAAAAGTAAATTTCCTCCCGATACGTTGTGGATTGACTCCAGGGAACTTCCCAGTGGCACGTAAAATAATCGTAACATGTATTGGGTATTTTGTGCCAAGTGCTATTAAGCAGGTCTTAAAGAGAGAAGCTATGAGCAGTTCTATGCCTCAGAAGAGAGAGAGCGGGTGACCTGCCAAGCTCACGTATACAGCAAATCCCAGGGCCAAGACTGGGGCCCAGGAGCTGACCGTCAGGGCCCCTGTACGTAAGCACCAGGCTACATGCTGATTCTTAAGAGAAGGTGCGTTTGTGAAATGCAGCCTGGGAGGAGGGGGAGGGGGAGGGGGGACAGAGGAGCATCCTGGGGGCCTGGGTGACTCATCTCAGGGAAACTGAGCTGCAGGGCAAGCGTTTCTGGGAACGAGCTCAGCCCCAGAGCGGACTCCCTGAGATGGTCCAGCCCGAGTCAAGCCGGACACAGCGGGGTGACTGCTGGAGGGAAGGAGTGAAGGTTTGGCTTGGCCTGTGGACACAAGACAGGACAGAAGAGCAAGGAAGGACCAGTAGGCCTTAGCAGTGAGGGTTCAGGGCCCGGGGCTGGCAGTCGAGTAAGTGCCCTGGAGCAGCCTCCGGCCTCTGTTTCTCATGTTCCAGGTGTCCCTGGCTCTGTAGGCAAACCCAGTGTTCTAACCAGTTTCAGAGTCTGTGCTGGGCTGGAGAGCTCATTGGGGATGGGGGACCTCAGGCGGGCTGTGATCTCCAGGACCTGTCTCTGGAGGAAGAGCTGGCCAGCTCCGTGGGTGATGGTGGGAAAGATCCCAGCACCGTTTTGCACTTAACGGTGTCCTGAGATTCTGTCTCGTTAGTGCACGGAGAGCCTGCTGGTGATTTCCACAGCTGCATCGTATTCTGGTGTGTGGCCATCCCATAATTTATTAGCCAATCCTATCCTAGTGGACATTTAGGTTGTCCGCCATGATAAACACCTGTGGGTCTATCTGTAGGATAAATTCCTGGAAGCAGAATTAACAAATCAAACAGTACAAGTCTTTATAATTTTGTGACATGTTGCCAATTGACGGTCCATAGCTGTTGACTGATTTATCCCCTCCCACTCACCAACAGCGAGTGGAGGTTGGAAGAGACCCCACCAGAGACCAGTGGGGCACCTTCCCAGCAGCCTATGGGAAACCCATACCTTTTGACTTTTTCCAGAAGGTGGTGGGGATAGGACACTTTACTCAATGATTGGCATCCAGAGACTATGTAAGACTTCAAACCTGGCTGAGTTGCCCCCTTGAGATGTGTTATGGGGAGAATAAAGACTGCTGGCGGGGCAGGGCCCAGCAGGCCGGGGATTGGGGTGGGAACAGACAGCAGCACAACAATGATGAGACTGGTTCTTTTCAAAACAAGTTTAAACAACACCCAGTATGATCATTCCACGAGTAACGGATGTTATAAATAGCATATCTTATTATTCCTAGAATAACCAAAGAATTCTACATTTCTAAGAAGAGTTTTGAAACATAAAGCAATTATTTTTAAGGCTAGGAAAAATAAGTCCAAATATTAACAGTAGCAGGATAGAGGCTAAAATAGAAATGGGCTTTAGAACCAGACAGACCTGAGCTGAGCCCCTCTCTACTCACACCAGCCCTTCACTTATGGCTCAGTGTCCTTGGTCCTAAGATGGGGTTCAGATCCATGTGAAGGGCCTGTGGGGGGCATGGCGGGAGCGTCAGGCAGTTGCGGGAGAGTCTGAAGCAGGGGTCCCGGCATAAGGTTCGCACTCAATGACTGGTGACCGTTATCACCGCAGGATGGTGACTCTCTGGTTAGCTTTTTCTTTTTATATTCCGGTCAGTTTGCTATAGGCGTATTATTTTTAGAATCAGAAAAAAAAGAAAAAGCCTCATGAAACAAAGGAAAGGTGAGGAGTGATATGTGACGAGTGATATGCAGGGAGCAAAGGGCAGAGAGACAGATGCTCTTTAGAAACCATGACTCTGGGCCTGGAATTTAACCTGCAGTTAACGAGGCTGAGAGAGGCAGGTGGGTGAGCCCACAGGCTTCCTTACTGAGAATTTCCTGCCTTTGAGCCCACCCACCGGTCCCCAGTGTACAGATGTCAGGGAAACCCCAGGGTAGCAAGCCCTTCCACAAACACGCCCACTCCTGGCAAGCAGGCTGACAGGGACCTGGTTGGGGCTTAGTGGAGCCCACTCCACCTCGCGCTCCACCTGCAGCTCTCCCGCTGTGGCCCTGGGCTGGGCCTCTGACATGCAGTGATGTCATCGGGCAAGGAACAAAGGCCAAGGACCCCAGAATCTGTGTTTTGTTCCACATGTCTCTGCCTCATCTTCCTGTTCTTTGTTTCTTTTCTTCTTTTTTATTATAAATATTTTAAAGTCATTCCTTTAGATAAATTGGGCTTCATCAAAATTTAAAACTTTATGTGTCATAGGACACGATTGACAGAGTAAAAAGGCAACCCACGGAATGGGATAAAATATTTACAAATCATATATCTGAGAAGGGATTAATATCCAGAATATGTAAAGAATTCCTAAAACTTAACAACAATAAAACAAACAACCCAATTCAAAACTGAGCAAAGAACTTGAAGGACTTTTCTCCTAAGCCGATAAAGAAATGGCCAATGAAGCCCATGAAAAGATGCTCGACATCACTAATCATTAGGGACATGCAAATCAAAACCATAATATCACTTCACACCCATTATGGTAGCTATTATTAAAAAAGCAGAAAACAAGTGTTGGCAGGGATGTGGAGAAATTGGAACCCTGTGCTTCACTGATGGGAATGGGAAATGGTAAAGCCTCTATGGAAAACAGTATGGAGGTTCCTCAAAAAATTAAACATAGAATTATCATATGATCCAGAAATTCCACTTCTGGGTATATACACAAAAGAATTGAAAGCAGGGACTCAGATATCTGTGCACCGATGTTCATAGCAGCATTATGCACAATAGCCAGAGTGGAAGTGACTCAAATGTCCACTGACAGGTGGATAAACAAAGGTGCTGTATACATACAATGAAATAGTATTCTATCTTAAGAAGCAATGAAATTCTCATACAAGCTACAAGATAAATAAACCTTGAAGATGTTATGCTAAGTGAAATAAGCCAGACAAAAAAAAAAGGACAAATAGGGACTTTCCTGCCGGTCCAGTGGTTAAGACTCCACACTTGCACTGCAGCAGGCGCAGGTTCGATCCCTGGTCTTGGAATTAAGATCCCACATGCCACGCGGTGCGGCCAAAAAAAAAAGGACAAATGTGATTCCATTTATAAGGGATACCTGAAATAGACAAATTCATAGAGACAGAAAGTAGAATGTGGTTACCAGGGGCTGGGGGAGAGGGGAAATGGGGAGTTATTTTTTTAATGGTATGAAGTTTCAGTTTGGGGTGATGAGAAAGCTCTGAAGATGTATAGTAGTGATAGTTGCACAACAGTGTGAATGCACTGATGTCACTGAACCGTACAATTAAAAATGGTTAAACTGGTAAGTTTTATGTTATGAATATTTTACCACAATAAGAAAAATTTAATGGAAGAACCATTAAATATCTCTGAGTGTAGAGAATAGCTCCTTCATTCTATAGAGAAATAAATTGAGGCTCAGAGAGGTGAAAAAAAGAGTCATTCCTTTAAAATCATTTTTGATACCTGAAGTATAACAGGTATTCTTGAATTTAAACAATACAGATAAAGTTGAAACCCCCTTCGGGCCACCCTCTTTACCCACATCTCCTCCCCAGGAGATAACCATTATGAAATCACTCTGTGTGGGTTCCTTTAGATCTATTTTGGTAGGTGTACAGAAATAGAACCATTCTGTACTTACTTTGCAACTGCCCTTTATATTTGGTGCTATTTCTTGGAGCTCTTTCCACACCAGTTCATAGGCGCTACCTCACTCTTCCGAACTGCTGCGCCATGGCTCGTAGTATGCACACACTACCGTTAAACATTCCCCTACTGTTGGACACTTAGGCTGTTTTCAGTATTTGGCTGTAACAGACAATTCAGCATAAATTCCTCTTTGTGCACATGCAGAAGTGTTTCTTTAGGAAAACGTCTATTTACTTTTTAAGGTTACAAGCACACATGAATGAACGTCAATAAAATGTTGCCATTTATTAGTGCTCAGGGCGTGCTAAATATTTTCCGTCATAATCTCACACGTCGTTACTCCTCTAATCAACCCCACGGGGAAGTCCAGTCACTGTCCCCACTGATGAGGTAGAAGTCCAGAAAACGTGAGTCACTTGCTCCGGGTCACAGAGCTCACAAGAGGGCCCTGGGCCAACCACAGGAGGCCTCTTAGTCTGTGTTCTCCTGGAGACCAGGACTTGGATCTCTTTCCGGCTGTGTCCCCACATCTGACGTTGGTCTGGAATGTCATGGGCACTAACAAATGCTCCTTGAGTATTGCTGAGCAAATGAAGGGATGGATGGCTGTGTGGAACTCTATTGCAGTTGTTGGCGCTCCGTGGCCAGCATTTGTCCACAACCCTGCCCTGGGCCCCATCAGGAAACGGGGGTCAGGCACCACCAGTCTCTCCAATCTCACTCTCAGCTGCGCCACAGCACATCACTCAACTCCACCCACTGGAGGATGACTTCTCGACAGGGCGCCCTGGACCCCCTGCCCTGATACAGTCCCCACCCCTGGTCACCCGACCAGACCCACTGGGCCTTCAACACTCAGCCCAGCCCAGGCTCTGCCTGGCTCTGATCCCTCAGGGAACTCCCAGAGCCCTTATCCTCCTGTCTTAGACACTTTCTTTTTTAAAGTTAGAGTGACCATTACCCACTTTGAAAAGGCTCCTCTGTGTGTTCAATACAGATGAAGAAGCTGAGGTGCCGAGACGCCACATGACCCGCCCAGGGGCCTGGGCAGCAGGCAGTGCAGATGGCAGTCACACCCCGGTCCAGCGGCCTCCAAGGTCAATGCCCTTCCTGTCACACTCCGGCAGCTTCTGAGATAAACCTGAAAGAGGCTCACTTGTTATCACATGGGAGTCGCACAGGATCTAGAGCTGGGAGAAACATTCGTTTCCTGATACCAGCTCTGCCCCCAGAACTACACGGAATCAATCCCAGTCCCTGACGTGTGGCAGGAGGCTCAAGTGCCTGAGTGGCCAAGACTGTAGTCATTCAGGTCCAGTGGACCCTCTCGTCTCCTGGTTCCCTGGGGCTCTGTCTTGACTTCTCCACTCTGTGGTCAACTCCCTGAGAGCCGTATCTTCTCTTAGACTCCTGTGCCCTCCCACTAGCCCCTGACATGAAAAGGTGCTGATTAAACATCTATTTTACTCCTGTTTCAGTTACTTGTCCTTCAGCTGTTGATCCCAAATAAAATGGAGCCAAGCAGGCAAGGAAAAGGAGTACATCAGTTCCCTGTACAATACCCAAAGCTCTAGTCATCCTAACAGCAGCATCTACCACGGCTGGGGGCCTACGCCTGTGCCGGGTACTGTCCTAATAGCCATTGCTTCATTTCCTGCTCACATCAAGTCCATGAAGAAGGGACTTGAGATGTGCCCTCAAGACCAATGTATCTTGGGATCTATGTGTCACAAACAGAGGTGGAGATTTCCTTCCTTTATTTAAAATTCGACCTGAGCTGCATTAACCCCGTCTCAAAAGCAACCATTTCTTCTCCCCATCACCTCTACCAAAGAGAGCGGGCAGAGAAGGCTAAGTGTTGGGTGGGGCCCTTCCCTATGCAGTGTTGCAGTGTATCCCAGAACTCAGACCACTGAGCTCCACCTCACTTTCCAAGAAAGGACCCCAGAGCCACCACGGGCCTCTGTCGAGAAGGGTCAGTACTTTGAGAAGGAAGAACCTTGACGGAGACCACGACAACTTCCTGAAGAGCTTGGGTCACCAGTCCTGAAGCACTTACCGAGAGCTCATCACATACGCCCTGCACTGTGCCCATGAGGAGGGGATGCATTTGAATCAGACCCAGGCCCTGCCCGCATTTGGCCACAGTCTAGTAGGGAACTCAGACATGTAAAACATAAAATTACAGAACAGCATAGTAAATGCACTGGTAGAAATGTGTACACATACAGCTCAAAAATAAAAAGACGTATAACTCAACTAAAAAATGGGCAAAGGACTTGAATAGACATTTCTCCAAAGAAGATGTGCAAATGGCCAATAAGCACAGAAAAAGATGCTCAACACCATTAGTCATTAGAGAAATGCAAATCAAAACCACAATGGGGTACTACTTCATACCCAGTAGGATGACTATAATCTAAAAGGCAGATAATAACAAGCGCTGGAAGGGTGTGGAGAAATTAGAACCCTCATACACTGCTGGTGGGAATGCAAAATGGTGCAGCCAGTTTGGAATAGTTTGGCAGTTCCTCAAAATGTTAAATATAGAATTACTATATGATCCAGCAATTCCACTCCTAGGTATATACCCAAAAGAACTGAAAACATATGTTCACACAAAAACTTGTACACAAATGTTCTTAGCAGCATTATCCAGAATAACCCCAAAGTGAAAACAACCCAAATGTTGATCAAATGATGAATGAATAAGTAATATATGGTATGTCCACACAGTGGAATATTATTTAGCCATAAAAATGAACGGAGTGCGTTCAACTGGTAATAGTGAAGCATTTCAGTGTAGTAAGTTTTCATTTTTTTCTGTGTGGGGGAATGTAAAGCAATTCATTTCTTAAAAATGAAAATTATAAAAGCATGAAGTGAACATTATGAGTAAGGGAAATTTCTGAAAAGAAACAGACCCTAAGACTTTAAATTGAAAATGTATTCTCTTTTTCTCCATAAAAATGGGGTTTAATACTTACAATATCTGTTTATCTAATTTCTTTTTTTGTTTCTTTTTGGCTGTGCCACATGGCATGCGGGATCCTAGTTCCCTGACCAGGGATCGAACTCGTGCCGCCTGTACTGGAAGCATAGAGTCCTAACCACAGAACCACCAGGGAATTCCTGTTTATCCAATTTCTATTTTTTTTTAACACATGTCATCTTTCCATTGTATTCTTTTTTATATACTTCCAGTTGATTTAAAAGAAACAATAACCCACAAAGATAAATAAGTGAGAGCGCTAGGAATATTAGAGGATTATCTAGGAAGATGACATTTTATTTTTTTAAATGAATCTTTCACATAAACCCTTCATTCTGATGATGTTAAGTGAAGTTGATAAATATGCTGAGAATTCATTATTCCTCCTATTCCTCTTATGACCAAAGAGGTACAGTGGAAGTCATCCATTTTATTAGTCCTAGGAAATGCAATCTTTTAAAAAAAGTCTTTGAAGCCTTCTTGTCCTGCCTTCCTCTATCATTTCCTGCCCTTAAGTTCCAAGAAAAGGTGGGTACAGAAACACATGGGAAAATGTGATGGTGAACTAATATTTACAAAAACAAGAGCACATATTCGAAACAGATTCTGGTCTCTTCAGATTGTAAATATTTTCTGTGAATTAAAATTGTAATGCTTATTTGTAATTCTGCCAATCTTTACATACAGTGAAAAAAACTATATGGAAACTGATTGAATCATCTCAGTGAGAATGGATTAAAAAGTGTGAGATAGATATAAAATTTATTTAAACTTGATCCTCAATTTGTTTAGTATATACCTATGACTTGCTAAATAAATCTAGAGTAATTCAGTTTGAATAAGAAGCTATTGTTTTTCTATTGTGTAATAACTATCTTATTTTGAAAAATAGCTTGGTCAAATGATAAAATATATCGTCATCTTAAAAAAAAGTACTGGATATATGCTACAACATGGATGATCCTTGAAAACATTATGCTAAGTGAAAGAGGCTAGACACAAAAGGCCACATATTGTATGATCCCACTTACGTATATGAAATGTCCAGAATAGGCAACTCCATAGGAGAGAAAGTAGATTAATGGTTGCCAGGGACTGGGGAGAGCAGAGAAAGGGAAGTGACTGCTAGTGGGTGTGGGGTTTGTCGTGGGGTAATGAAAATATTCTGGACTTAGCAGTGATGGTTGCACAGTTTTGTAAATGTGCTAAAAGCACTGAATTGTACATTTCAAAAGAGTGACCGTCATTGTGTGTGAATTATATCTCAATAAAAAGAAATAAAGAGAAATATACAACAGTATGGATGTAAGCAACACACAGAAAGGGAAGCAGGGTATGGGTAGTTAAACCTCTGTGGGGAGGTTTCCAAGAGAGAAGGCACCATCTGAGCCTGGTTTTAAAGGACCAATGGGATTCATCAAACAGACTGAGTGGGAATTAAGGACTGTTTCTAGGCAGAGGGAACAGCATGTGCAAAGGCCCAGCAAGAAGACAGTAAATAAAGTGGAATACTCTGCTAACTTCAAGTCTTCTAGTCATTATGGGTATAAACCTCGGGGCACTAACTCAGAAGTCATTTTTTTAGAAGTAGAATTAATTTCTGACTCTGAGCCCCATTCCTCCAGGCTACAGAAAATGTCATCCCCATCATTCCTGGTGTTTCTAGGTTTGTGAGAAAGTGGGTCCAGACACATGCTAGAGACAAGGTGGGGATGGAACGGAGGGTGGGAGATGAGAAGCAGGAATGTTTGGCCTCCCAAATCCAAGAGATCTAAGAGGACAGCCAGGAAGAGCGGATGGAAATGGAAGCACATGGAGCGGCAGGCTGGTCTGTGTTCCTTTGCCCCTTGTCGGGTTTGGTGACTGGAGCCATTTAAAGGGTCAGTGGTAGCAGGGACAGGCGATAGCTGCCTATAGAACTGACAGCTAGGAATTGCAGGTGGCAGGTAGGGGTGTGGTCTTGGGGAAGGCGAGCTTCCTTGGGTGGAAGAGAGGATCTAGAAGGCTGTAGCAGAAGCAGAGTGAGAGCTGGGGGCCTATTGGGAATCGATCCCCAAACCGTTCCCACACGTGAGTGATGGCGAGTTGGGGAGAGCTGAGGGAACCAGGAGGTGAAAACAGTTGCAGGGTCGGCTGGCCTGGTCACCAACTTTGCTTTGTGGGGAGGATGTTTATTTAAGGAAAATCACTATGTTTACTCAAAGCTTTGAGCTGCAGCTCTCAGGGGTGGAATTATCAGTGAAAGCTGGGCTATTAATCAACTGTGGGACCTGGTGACAGGCCTTCTCCTCCCTTCCAGAGAGTGGGAGGGACAGAGGAGAGAGGGAGGAAGGGACAGAAGGGGGCTGGAAGGGAGCAGAGGGTAGCGTTTCCATGGCTCAGCAGTCATGGGACAAAGCTGGACGGAAATCACACTCCGGGATGCTCCCTGGCCAAGGCCAGGTTGCCTGGAAAGGAAGGACAAACTTCCTGGATGGACACTGGATGCTGAGCCCTGGGGAGGAGGGCAGGGGTGGGGGTCATGGTGTTGCTGGAGCCGTAGGTCTCTCCAGTCCATCGGCCAAGACCTTGAACGAAGCCTGAACAGAGCCTGCCCCCCAGGGACACGTGCTAGACGCAAGGCTGAGCAGCAACTCGGTAACTAACTTCCCGCTCGCTCTCAAGTCTGTGCGGCCAGTCTGATGAAGAGAGGGGTGTGTGCCTTCCCCTGACTGGTGGGCAGGCCGGGCAGGTGGGGTAGGAGCTTATGGGGGTGCTGGGTGAGCAGTGCACGGGCTTGAGAGCTTGCCTGGGAGGAACTGGGGAAGTCACCAGCAGCTGTGGGGCTGGGAGGGCAGCTGGTCCAGAGAAAGGAGAGAGTACAGATGGATGAGGGAGGTGCTTGGCACGTGTGCCTGGGCCTCGGGCACCTGAGGCCTCCCAGGAGCACAGCCAGCGGGAAGTCTCTTTATAGTGGACTCAGGCCAGAGCAGGGCCCCTCTTGTTGGGCATCTGGACCACAGTTTGGGGGCAACTGCCCTGTGAGAACTGAGGGAAGAAAAGAAGGGAGGGGGGGAGGGAGGATCTTTCCTAATGATGGCATCAGTGGTACCTACCTCATCAAGGTGTTGGTGAGAAAGTACAGGTAAAGCACCTGGCCCAGGACCCACTAAGTGCTCAGTGAATGCCCCTAGCGTTATCGTTTGACTACTTTGCTTACATCCCTCTTCCCTCACCTGCCTTCACTCACCTGTGTGTCTCCTCCTTCCCTCCCCCGCTCCTTCCCTCCACACAGGCTGTAGAACCACCAGTTATGGGAACATCCAACTTGCTGTCCTGGGTTCACAGGACCTAAGGACTCCTTTCCACCACTTGCTAGCTGTGTGATCTTGAGCTCCCTACTTAACCTCTCTGTGCCTCAATTTCCTGATTTGCAAAAGGAGGATAATAAGTAGCATAAGGATGAAATGATCTAACACACGTAAAGTGCTTAGTACAGGGCCTGGCTTAGACTAAATGCTAAATGGAAGTTATAGCTGCTGTGCTGGGGCGATCGTCTGTGCTCTCGCTCCAGGGAGAGGCTGTCCGTGTGCAGATCTGTCAGGCTGGGGCCCTTGGGCCACAGGCAGCCTGTAGGGTCTAGAGCAGAGGAAACACCAGCTCCCACGGAAGCTGCGGGCGGACCTACATGAGGACTCCCCACAATGGTAGACCCTGTGTCCCAGCTCTGGGTTGGTGTGGGTGGGAAGCAGAGGCCTGCAGCTCCCTCCGTCCTTCCTGAGCTCCGTGGCCGATCCCTATCTGTCCGTGAAAGATCAAGCCAGGTGACGTCTCCAGATAGCAAGCCCCCATAAAGCAGTTTGTTTGTTTGTTTGTTTAAATTGAAGTATAGTTGCTGTACAATATTACATAAGTTACAGGTATACAATATAGTGATTCACAATTTTTAAAGGTTGTACTCCATTTATAGTTATTACAAAATATTGGCTATATTCCCTGTTTACAATATATCCTTACAGATTTTTTCTTTGGGCCATGCCTCGAAGCATGCAGGATCTTAGTTCCCCGACCAGGGATCGAACCCATCCCCCCTGCAGTGGAAGCTCAGAGTCCTAACCCCTGGACTGCCAGGAAATTCCCTCCTTGTAAATTATTTTATACCTAATAGTTTGTACCTCTTACTGCTCTATCCTTGTATTGCCCCTCCCCCCCACCAGTAACTACTAGTTTGTTCTCTGTATCCGTGAGTCTGCTTCTTTTTTTGTTATATTCACTAGTTTGTAGTATTTTTTAGATTCCACATGTAAGTGATATCATACAATATTTGTCTTTCTCTGTCTGACTTATTTCTTTTAGCATAATGCCCTCCAAGTCCGTCCATGTCTCTGCAAATGGCAAAATTTCGTTCTTTTTATGGCTGAGTAGTATTCCATTGTATATACGTGCCACATCTGTTGATGGCCATTCAGTTTGCTTCCATATCTTGGCAATTGTAAATAAGGTTACTATGAACACGGAAGTGCATGTATCTTTTCAAATTAGTGTTCTTGTTTTTTTCAGATAGGTAACCAGGGGTGGAATTGCTGGGTCATATGGTAGTTCTATTTATAGTTTTCTGAGAAACCTCCATACTTTTTTTCTACAGTGGCTGCACCAGTTTACACTTCCGCCAACATTGTAGGAGGGTTCCCTTTTCTCCACATCCTCGCCATCATTTGTTATTTGTGTTCTTTTTGATGACGGCCATTCTGACAGGTGTGAGGTGATGCCTCATTGTGGTTTTAATTTGCATTTTCCTGATAATCATCAGATGTTGAGCATCTTTTAAGCAGTTTCTTATAAGAATACAAAAAGGCAATCTAAAACCCTACTAGGCCCCTCTGTGTTATCTTAAAAACCATACAAACATCACGAAACAGGGCTAAGCATCAGGTCAGATATCCTTTGAGGAAGAAGAGCACTGTAGGCTGCTCCTTTTAAGGGAGGGGGTACCTTCCAAGGAGCCTTCTGTAGTGGTGAGTTGGCAGGTGGCAGGTGTGGGAGGCTGGCCATCTGGGCCCATCTGGCTGGGGAGGGGATGAAGGAAGAGGCCTGAGCTGCTGGAGGGCGTTGCTGGGAAAGGGCCTCGGGGTGATTGCCCACAAGAGCTTTGCAGAGTGAAGCTGCCCCGGCGTTCAAGTCGTGCCCTTCTCCACCCTCCTCTTCGCTGCTGGAAGTCAGGGAGGCTGCCCTGTGTCCCGGCTACAGGATCCAGCGTACAGCCAGCTGCCAGCCCCAGTCCACTGGCCTCTCCTGCCAGCTCTGGGGGCCCCAGTGGACTGGAAAGACCTGGCTGTAGGCCCTCACGTACCTGTGGTTGTTACATGTGTGCTTCTCGTCCATTACCACGGTGGACCCTCCCCCCACTCTGTGCTGCACAACCCCCTCACTGGCACCCTGGACTCCAGCGGGTTGAAATTTTCCAAGGTGTCTCATGTTCCCTCTCGCATCTGGGCCTCTGTGTGGGCTGCCCCCCTGTCTGGAAGAAAGCTTTCTAGCCAGTGTCTGCTGACCAACTCTTTCTCATCCTTCAACCCTCAAACCAAATGTCACCACCACTGGGTGACATTTCCTGTCCCCAGGCAGCTGGTGCTTCGTCCTCGCGCTTCGCCGCACCCCACTTCAATCTTGATTTCAGGATCCATCACCTGGATAACACATGAGGAGCCTACCTTAGTTTCCACCCAAATCGAGCCTAAGTAAGGACTTGGGTGCAGGTAATTTAGCCGAAGGTGATCCTGGGGGTAAGGGATGGGGAAAGGGGCATGGGAAGGAGGGGGTGTGTGATCAAGGTGGTCCTCTGTGGGAACTGGGGGCTCAGCTCCCTGGAACCACCTGAGATGTCTTCAGAAGGCCAGCCAGAACTGTCCGCCCCGGGGAAGGAGGCCCTGCATTTACCCACTGGCTCCATCCTCCACTGGTGGTTAGTTACTCTGGGGGAATGAAATTCTGCTCATTGCCAGCCTACCCTGTCTTGCAGACCCAGCAGGTGCCCGCAGGTGGGAGAGAGCCCTGGGGCAGGCAGTAGGGAGGCAAGCTGTGATGCTGTTGGGCTTGCCAGGTACTGTCCAATGCACCTGTGGCTGAAAGCAGCCCAGGGGGGTGAGGGGTGTGGGACGGGCACCAGGGACATCCCTGCAGAACTCCTGGAGGGTGGAACCATGTTCTGCTCATCTTGCTGTTCTTGGCAAGAGCTTAGTAAATGTGGAATGACCAAGACATCGGGGTACAGACAGCCTAGGTGACCCTGCCATGGTTGGGGTCTCTAGCTGAGAATGATAGTCTCCTGACTGTCCCTCTATGGGACTGGGGGGGTTTCCTCCCTGGGGCCCACCCCTTTCCTACTTCTTAGCATAGAGAATCTTCAGAAACTAGGTTCTACTGGTTGAAGGGACAGGAAGATCCCTGTCTGATCTCCAGGGATCAGACACAAGAGGGCAGCGGAATTGCTGGATCATAGCATAAGCCCCAACTGTTTTTAATTATGGTATCTCTTCATGCAAGAGTCAAATTTTAGGAAGAGTGTCTGAGTGGCCTTATCAAATCATGTGAACATCCATTGGCCAGGAAAGGGTGGGGCACTTTGGTGGACAGTCCCACAAGACAATCCAATGGAGAGGGGGTATTCCTCAAAGCAAAATCAAGGCGCTGTCACCAGCAGAAGTGCTGGATGAGGGCAGGCTAAAACTACAGGCTGTAAAATTGGGAATAATAGTTAAGCTCTCCATGCCACAGAGTTGAGTGGCTCCCACAAAATCATGTGTGTGGCAGGACTTTGAAACCTATGAGATAGCCTCAGATAGAAGTTCCTTGTGAGACCACAGAACGTAGCTGGAAAGAAAGGAGCTGACCATGGTGCCAGGATGCAGCCAGATCTTTCTCTGAGTGTTGTACAAACTACACATGCTTATCCCCACCCTTCACCAGGAGCCACCTCTCAGTTGTGGTAACTAACTGAGCCATATCCTCATGGCCAGCTTGTCCCTCAGCCATGGGTGTGTTCATTCCATTAATTTCTTCTTTGGACACTATTAACCGGATTTTGGGGGTCTCCAAAATAAGACCTCCTCCAAGAAGCAAACAGCAGACATAAATGAGTAACTATTTCTGTAGCAGTAAAGTGTAATGGCTTCTAGAACACAGGCAGCACAAGGCATTCTGGTGCTGCGGAGGAGAGAGGAGTCTGCTCTTTCTTTTGTTCGGTAAGAAGTCAGTCCAACCTCAATGCAAGTCTTACTCCGAGTGAAGGATAAAGGGAAGGGAGGTTGGGTGAAAGCAACCCTGACTATTTAAGGAAAACCTGGCAAGGCTGTTGGGTGTCCTTGGCCAAAGCTAGCAGTCACAGGAGTCCATCGTCTCCCAGGAACGGCCTGCGCTGCACCCCTGCCGCCCT
Organism: Aethalodelphis obliquidens; assembly: GCF_003676395.1. Taxonomy (NCBI): domain Eukaryota; kingdom Metazoa; phylum Chordata; class Mammalia; order Artiodactyla; family Delphinidae; genus Aethalodelphis; species Aethalodelphis obliquidens. Next base: position 26,311,232 of record NW_020837955.1, on the reverse strand, counting down.
GTCTCTGGCTGAGTGCAGCCTGCAGGAAGCGTGGCCTCAGCAGTGATGCATTTCAGAACACAGCAGCTGGAGCCCCCAGCTAAGTACACTTTCCATAGCTGGAGGTCTGTGAGGCTCATTCTCACTGGCCTCCCCAGAGCACTGGACTCTACAAATTGCACCTTCAATGTGATGTTTAAGCAAAGATTGTTTTCTGCACTTGCAAACTGTTTTGGGTGTATCTCAACCTCTCAGCTGGGCTGTGAGTTGCTCAGGGCAAGGGTGGCACCATAATTCTCCCTCCACGCATTCATTTATTGATCCATCAGTCCATTTACTTTTTCCAACATACACTGACTGGAGTAACCACTGTCCTGAGCACTAAGAGGGTGAGCAAGGGGGGCCTCAGGAGCCCAGAGGGGAGAGAGACATGAAATAACTAATGACACAGTAGACAGGGAGTTTCTAAGTAAAGGTCAGTGAGTTTCTATTTCCCCTTTCCCCACACCAGGAGGGGCTTTTCTCTGAAAGGGCAGCTGTCTCCGGGGCACAGCTCCTGCCTGTGGATGTGAGTCAGCCCAGGGTCGGGAAGAATACTCAGCTCTGCAGGACCAGTGATGACACAGGCGTCATGCCACTACCCTAGGGTCCTCCCTCGGGGACAAGAAAAGAGGTCACCAAGGACAGCCTTTGAAGGAGAGACACCCTCATTGCTTCCTGCTCCCAGGAGCCTCTCAGTGTGCTCCATGAAACGCTGAGAAATCGAGTCTCTTTTCCTGAATGTCTTTTAGAAGTGGTCTCCTCTCTCTTCCCATAAAGGAATAAATAAAACGTGAAACTGGAGACAGGAGAGAGGAGGCAGATGGGGCGGCAACAAACATTAAGGTTTTTCCTCCCACCATGTCAGGTCTGAGCTAAGCGCTTTCCAGGCAGGCTCTGGGTGAATTCCACCCCAGCCCAGCTTGGGTCCCCATTTTACAGAGGAGGAAACTGAGGTTCAGAGATGGTAAGGAACTTGCCCAAGGTCGCACCACTGGTAAGTGGTGGAGTTGAAACCTGACCCCAGAGCCTGTGCTCTTAACCACCCACCTCACTGCCCGTGAGATGCCTCCCTCTGCGGTTTCTCTTCCAGCTCAGCAGGTGGAGTGTGACGTCAGCCATTGGCAGGAGGTGGGACTTGTAAGCTAGCGGGACATAGAATCTGGACAGAGCCTCCCTGCCCGCCGTGTGTAGCTGGAGATCAGTTAGTGTTCATGCACAGCATTCCTTGGTGTCCATAGGCTGTGGAGACAATGGCAGAATCGGGGTGCTGACAACCAACAGAAGTTGTTATGCATCAGACCCCCTTGCCATTCTGTAAATATGGCTCCAAACCCCGTAGAAAGCTCTGACCTTGTTTTATCTTCAAACTGAGGCACAGAGTGTTTGGCTGGCTTGTCTGAGGCCATGCAGTTTAGCAGGCTCTGCGGCAGACTTTAAGGAGCCCTTTCCTTCTCTCTTGCAGACGCCCAGTGCTCTCTTCTTTTGCCTCTTTTCAAAAATACCCTTTGCAAAGAACTGGAAGTTGGGTGATATTAAGCGTTAAAACGATGATAACTGCCACTCACTGCTTCTGCTATTATCTATCAGCTATAAAGTGCTTATTGTATGCAAGGCATACAGGTGTCATCACACCCCCTAGTAAGGGTTTACAGTGTTATCATGTGGAGGTAGATGGTGTCCAAAGCCTATGAGAGGTGAAGAGCTCCAATGGTACAATTTCAGGCATCAGATGGGATGGTTGCTTTTAAGCTGCAGGCTCGTCAACTTCTGTAACTATGTCCAGGTCTTACAGTTCAGACTCGACTGGATAGACCCATGGGAGAAAGGTGAGGGAGGCTTTTGAGAAAACTTGGCAGGTCTGGCTTCCAAATAGTAATTCTGAGCAGCTTCGTAAGCAGATATCCCTTCCTGGGTTGCTTTGACCCCTGCCCTGTCCAGTGGCCTCTCCTGATGTCTTGATCCTTGAGGGAATGGTCCACTTCTAGGGCTACCAGCTTCGGAGCCCTCGGTCTGCTGAGCTCTGCCAGGCCTGGCCCCTGGGGAAGACCAAGGAGCCCTGGGGTGTGCACAAGCTGCTGCCTCTGGATCCAGGTTCATGGTTATCAAAGAGTGAGTGGCCTAAGAGGGAAAGAAGAGCCCAGAACATGGGCTCTTGAGGCAGGAGGCAAGGAGCAGCCAGAGAGGAGGGAGCCCAGCAGAGGAGGCCTGGGCTGTGCCCTGGGGTGCGGGCACATCCATCTGAAGGCAGCCCAGCCCTAAAGGCCAGGGCTTGGAGAGGGCTCAGCTGCCAACAGTCTCCATGTGGAGAGCCTCAGCCTCCTCCCAGGGCTCCTGCACCAGCGTCTGCTCAGTCTGGCCCTGCCCACTCCCTTGGGTTCCAAGTGCAGTGGTGGTACTATTCACAAGCTGACTTCTGTTTTCTTTTTGAAGCCAAAAAAGACATCAAGCTGTCAGAGAGGCTTTTCCAGCACAGCTCTGGCTGGGTGGAGGCGCTAGGAGAGAGTCTTTTATCTCTTTGCTCCACACGGAAATGGCCAAACCTAAGATTTTAATTCATCTTTGGAGTAGAAAAATGGGGTCCACCCTCAGGGATGGCAAAGAGGCTTAGCTTTCCAAACAGGGGAGAGGTCACCCTCCAAAGCCCTGGCATCATTTCCCCTAAAGAACAGGACGGCTTTGAGTCAGAGTCACAAACATCTGTCATTGTGTCTTGAGCACCTGTGTGTATGGTGGGGAGAGAAGCAGAGAAGAGCTGGGAGTCACCAGCAATAGGAGCTAACGCGTGCTCACTGCCTTCCAGGCGTCTGTTGGGCCTTTACACCAATCACCTCATTTAATCCTCACTGCACGAGGACGGTGTTGTCATCATTCCAGGCCTTCCTTCTCTATAGGTGGTGACACCGCGGCTCAGAGGTCTTATAGCTGGTGAGTGGCAGAGCTGGGATTTGAGCTCTGGTCTGGCTTCAGAACCTGAGCTCTTAAGCCCTGAACCCAGAGTTCTCACAGTGGAGTCTAGAAACCACCTGCCTGGGGATTTCCCAGGTTGCCTGATAAAAAGGCAGAGTCTTGGGTCCTGTCCTGGTTTGTGGGATCAGAACCTCAGGGAATAAATGGGGCCCAGAAGCTGTGATTTTGACAATCTCTCCAGATGGTTCTGATGCACGCAGTGTGAACCCCCTGGCACTGTGCTGCCTGCCCACTTAGTGGAGGCCCCGAGGTAAGGGGGCCCCGAGTGGCAGTGCATGAGGCACTAAGGTGTTTGGAGTTGCTTCAGTGAGCAAGGGCGTCCTTCAGAGGCTCCCAGGCCCTGCTGGCTGTCCTCTCCCTCTGCCTGTTAGTTACAGCCTAACCAGTTAGCTTTCCAGCCCCAGGCCTGAGCTGTCCAGGCCCACAGGAGAGTCCTCAGGAGGGCTGGGCTGGTGTTTCTATTATTTCAGCCCAAGTTCTTGCCAGGACGGTGGCTCACTTATCCCGAGGACACCTCAGCTTCCAACTTCCCTAATCCCTCCATCATTGAGAAGCTGCTGCCCCCAGAAGGCTCCTTTCTGACCCTTTCGGCAAACCTCATGTTGACCTGCCCACACTCTCTGCACTGCTCTTCCAACCAGCTCACTAGCCTGGGATGATGCTTCCCTCGAGTTTGGGCTGGTAATTTCCTGGGTGGCAGTGTTACGTGCTGTAGCCATCTTCTGAAGCACACTTAGAAATAGAGAAGCGAGGCATATGAATGATGCCAAGTGACACACGACAAGCCAGGCAGGGCTTCCTGACTCACTGAGGCAGCAGCAGGTGGTCTTTGGGACACGGTGGAGCAGAACGATCCCTCTCGTCCTGGAAATGCCAGCAGGTAGGGTAGGGGGAGGATGTTGCTAAGACCTGGGACTCATCTGCCCCTCCTCAGACTCCAAAACCTGCCCCTGTCCCCAAAATCGCCCTGGGAAATGTGTGGGACCCACTTACCCTGAGCCCTGACAACTCGACTGGCCTTCACGACTGCCCTCAGTTATTTTTAAACTGACTCCACCCGTGTGGGGTGGGGACCACATTTGCCAGGACAATTCCACTAATAGGGCTGGTCCCAAGCAGGAGAGGAAGGTGACAAACTCCCCTTCCCAGCACCTTGAAGAGCCTCTTTGCTGGACAGCCTTCCCCTGCATGAGCCTGGGAGAAAGAAGCTGGGTCTGCCCCGCAGGTGAACGCCATGCAACCCGTCTGCAGACTGATCTGCCTTCGCTCCCTCCTCTCTTGACTCACCTGCTTGGCCATGTGATGGCATCTGGATGGCATCTCCAGGCCAGGAGGGAAGGCAGCTCCAGAGGCTGTAGAGTTATTATCAGAGATGGAGGCTTCTAGGCGGCCGGAAGCAGCCCAGATCTCTTTCCCTCCACCAGCTGAGTCTCCTTTCTTCTCCCACCGAGCCACCTCCTCCTCATGTCCTCCAGGAGAAGGGCAGCACAGATGGACAAGCGCACCATCTGTTTGCCGATGGCTGGTCCAGACAGCAAGTCCTGTTCTTTCTCCATCTGGCTTTCTCGGTGAACTTTCCACTGAGCTCCTTCCAACCCTGTCAGCAGCTCTCCTTCCAGGAGGAGCCAGTGCCAGGGCGAGCAGAATAATTGCCTCTTGTGTTGTGCATGCTGAGCCTTCATTAACACATCCCCAGAGTGGCATTTGCAGCCCCCTGTCACAGCAACTCGCCATTGAATAGCGCACAATGCATCACCCCGAGATTCTCCGCTGCCTCGAAAGAGCCAATTAGCCCTGTGTTTCTGCAAGCAGCATTGGCTCATTCGGAAAGTCACGTCACTGGCACTGAGGAGTGCAGGTTTCTCTGTGGCCTTGCTCACTTAATGGAACACGTACGTGAGCTGGCCCAGTCACTCTCCATTTTTCTTATCTTTGGCGCAAGGAAGCAATGCTTCTAATCCACGGAGGGCACGGAAGGAAGAGTATGAGGAGGAAGGGGGCACATGCAGAAATCAGGGGAGCTGCGTTTTAGTAACGGCCTTGCCAGTGGTTAGGTGTGTGACCTTGAGCAAAACGACATTTCCAAATGTCATTTTCTTCACTTACAAAGTAAAGGGGAGGGGCATTGACACAGGGGCTCCTAGAATCTTAGAGCTCATCTAGAGTACCCATTTCACAGATAAGCAAACTGAGGCACAGAGTGGCCACTCAACTCACCCAAGGTCGTGTAGCCAGGTGGTGTTAAGACTTGAGACCTCAGTTCAGGCTTTCTGCCTCCTGGTCTGGGGTGGGACTGATGAAAGAAGGAAGCATTTCAGGAGAGAAAGACACAGTGAAGGAGATCCCACTCCTTGTTCCTGTGGGGAACTATGGAAGGATGACTTGTCCTTCATGTTCAGGATTCCAGGGCTTAAAGTGAGGGCTCTCACCCAGGGCCATTTTGCCCCTTGGGGATATTTGGCAAATGTCTGGAGACATTTTTGGTTGTTACATCTGGGGCAGGAGGAAAGGCAGGGAACATCTAGTGGGTAGAGTCCAGGATGCCACCAGCACAGGACAGAGAGTGATCCAGCCGGAAATGTCAGTAGTGCTGAAGTTGGGGTCCCAGTAGGACACCAGCCCCCTTCTCCATTGCCACCTTTCCTGGAATTTCAAAAATTCTCACTTCCTTACCTGTAGCCTCAAAGGATCTGTCTTTTTGCTGATTTTGTTATTGATGCTGAATTTTAAAACGATTTTTTTCTTGAAGATGAAAATCATCCATGCTTACGATAGAGATTTTAGAGTATTCCAAAAGGTACAAAAATAAATAAATAAAAATCAATTCCACCACACAGAGGTAACTAGTAAGAATATTTTGATATTAGGTATTTTTCCTGTATTACCTGAGATTCACTGAGCACACTCTGTTTTCCCCTGTTCCGTGTTTTCTCAGCAATCCTCTTTGGCCCCTCCCCCCACCCCCACTGCCACCTGTTGAAACCCTATCCAATCTCCAAAGTCTCTTCAAAGAGCAACTCATCCAGCACACATGGCAAATCACCCAGGACCCCACCTGAGTGGGACGTGAACTCTCCCTTCTCTGTATCCCTACAGCACTTCTGTCTCGTGGATGTCAATTTTAACACCTTTTTTTTTCTTTGTATTCCAGTTCTGTGCAAATGGCTTGAGGGTGGGGGCTAAATTTTAGTCTATTGAATGTGTGTCCCCTCCCCTTCTGTCTCAGTCACACAAACACATACACACACTATGGCACAAGAACAGTACCTGAGATGGGCCTGTTGTGGCTCCTCTCCTCACATCACCGTCTTCTTACTTCCAGACTAAATAACTATCCTTTGGTTCTTAGTCACAGAGAACATTTCAGTCAGTGGCTTTTGTTGCTCTATCATTTGGGATTATTCAGGTTCTCTTCTTTCCAATGGCATGAACCTTGAAGACATTTAGTATTATAATAAAAATTAAAGGCTTTAACTTAAAGGGTCCCTACTTTGTGCCAGGCATTGGGATAGATGCTTATGTAAATTTCCTGATTCAACCAAAACTATGGATGGGTATTATTGATGCCTTTTTCCAACGTGAACGCTGAGGCTTAGCGAGGCCTGGGGAGCTTGCCCAGGGTCACCCGATGGATGAGAGGAGGTGTGGGATTTCACCCATGGCCACCTGGCTCCATGGCTAAGTGCGCTTCCTTGAAGTTTCTCAAGCCCTGTGCAGTAGGTCTGCCCCTGCCCACCTCTGTTTTTACAGTGAGAGGCGGCAAGGCCAATACATCAGTGCCTGTGGTGTGGGGGGCCCCAAGGAAGGCATCTTCCTAAAAGGAAGTCACAGAGCCCAACCCAGCTCCTTGGCATGGGAACCTCTGGCCTGCTGGGTGAGCCGCTAGGGAGCCTGGTGGACGGCTGAGTACAATCCAAGGCCCTAGGAGGTTGAGCGTCCCCTGGCTTAATGAGCAGCCTATGGGAGGCAGCATTCAGAAGTCTAGCCCCTTGGTCTGTTGCTTCCCTATGCCTTGTGCAAGGTGTATCACGGGGGAGGTGGCGACGGGTGGCTTAGCCTGCAAACAGACGCCTGGTGCTGGAGGACCGGTGTCCTCCTTTTCGGCAGGGAGCTGATGAGCTGACATGAGCAGGGGAGGTCACATCTCTCCTTGGCCGTCCCCTCCTTCTCAGTCAGGCTTCGCCCTGCTCTCCAAACTTCTGAAGTTGTTTCTGCTACTTCTGAGGGAGTCTCTTTTTTTCCTGGTGTGGTCTACCAAGCTCAGGCTCTAGATCAGATTAGCTTTGTCTCAAGCCCAGTTCGGACATCAAAGTGATCTTGAGCAAGGCACTTGCCTTCTCAGAGCCTCAGCTTCTCCATCTATAAAATGGGAAGAATGATACCCACCCTCAAAGGGCTGGATGAGGAATAGATGTGTTTTGAAGAGAAACTGACATGCTGTAGATGCTCAAATATCTCTCTCCTCATTCCTGGTAGATTTTGGGAGATGATGGGAGGGTGGTTGGAAAACATGTGGGAGAGGAAAATGGGTTGGAATGGGGAGGCTGGGAGGGGGAGGCAAGGAGTGGTCCATTCCCTCCCCTTTGTTTTTCCACCTGGGGCCCTGGTGGAGGGGAATCCCTCTGCTGGTCGCTGGCAGCATTGCTCAAACACACTCAGTCATTTGTGCTGATTAAACCTGTGTCCCAAACCTCTGTGTGGGCTCAGAATCAGTCTCACTCCATTTCCATGAGGCAACCAAGCACAGTGGTTAGAGCAGGCTCTGGGCTGCCAGGCACACTGGCTCCACCCCTGTGTGGCCTTGGGCAAGTTTCCCCCCCCATTTTTTTTTTTTTTTTTGGCCGTGCCACACGGCTTGTGGGACCTTAGTTCCCTGACCAGGGATGGAACCTGGGCCCACGGCAGTGAAAGTGCAGAGTCCTAACCACTGGACCAACAGGGAATTCCCAAGTTTTCCCAATTTTAGGACCTCAGTTTTCTCATCTGTAAAATGGGGATATTAATATCTGATTGGGTTGTCTGAGATGATGAGATTAGACCCTGCATGGGTTGTGATTGGCTCAGAGCCTAGTCTATGGGACATGCTTTAAGAGACTAGCTACCATTGTTCATTTTTGTTGTTGTTGTAATCATTCTAGCCACAGACTGTGTCCTTAACTGGGCTGCCTGTCTTGGAGACATGCTCATTGGGAGAGTGTGGCTGGTTCACCAGAGGGCCCCTGGTCCGTACCTGGCAAGCCGCAGCATCCGATGGGTGAGCCAGCTGGGTCAGCCTCACAGCTGAGGACCAGCAGCCCAGGTGTCAGTAGAGGCTGCATTCCAGCAACATTCCTCCTTGGCAGAAACTTCAAAACCAGAAGAAGGTATCACTCAGGCAGATTCGGAAGGCACTCCAGGATGGCAAACCTGAGGCTTCAGCTGCAAACCCAACCTGATGATAGCCTGGAGTGCCACAAGATGTACTGACTGGGTTCCTGGCCATCTCGAAGCAGAGGGGGTGTGGGGGAGAGGCCGGGGCCGAGGATGGTGGTGACCCCACTCCACCCGAGGTCTCACACGAAGCCCTGGAAGACAGAACTCTGGTTCTTTCCACAGGATGTCCTAGGAGCGGAACTCCGAAAGCTGTGACTTCCGCCTTATGAGGAGGTGGCCTGGGGTGGGCCTGGGGCTTAGCTGATCTTTCTGACTCTTGGCCTTTCCTGGGAGGATGGCAATTCCTGGACCCTCCGTGTCTGATGGGCAGGTGGGGAGAGGCTGGATCCTTCAGCTGGGGACACTCTCGGTGGTCCTTGTCGTGGACCTGACCGCATGCAAGGTCTGCAGAAGGGAGCTGAGAAGGACCCTAGGGGAGGTCCCAGTGGAAGGGGAAGGAGGGCAGGCATGTAACCAAAGTAGACAAAGTCCATGGATTGGCAGAATAGCATCCTGCCTCAGAGCACGGAACCACCCTAAGGCAGGTGAGAAGTGGCTGCTGGAATGCAGACCAGAGATAAGGGACCTGGCACTGCAGCACATTTGGGGAAGAAGCAGGGAAGCAAGATGCAAAGGCAGGAACATCCACAGGCCTCTGTGGCTGCTGAACAAGATGGGCAGGGAGACTGAAGCCTGGAGTGCTGGCGGGTCCCAGAGGTGAGTACTGTCATCCCAGAGACAGTGCAGCCAGAGGTAGGGGAAGGGGCTCAGAAGGAAGGGGGGGGGGCATGAATACGCACTAAGCACCTACTATATGCCAGGTACTATGCTAAGTCGTGTTCCTTTAATCCTCCAAACACCTCTCTGAGGTGGGCGTTAAAGTCGCCCCCAGACAGGAAAGGGAGGCCCAGAGAGCGTCAGTGATGTCCCAGTTCTCAGGCTGCAGGCCTCTGACTTTTCACACTGTGCCCACTGCTTGTTTATCTTCCACCACCTTCAGGCAAACCAGACCTGTGTGAGGAGAGCCTGTGCCTTCTCTGACCTCACAGAAATTCTGCCGTCAGCTGCTGCAGACAACGCTGCCTCACGTGGCTTGTAGATCTTTTCAGCTATTTGCTTATTTTCACTCAGCCAAGAACTTCCAAGGAGCATCATTCCTGGAGGATTTGCTCATCGATGTGTGTCACGGTCTAGCCACCGAGCCTGTGAGCAGGAAGGAAATGGGCAGGTTCAGAGATCAAACATCTGTCCTGGGTGCGTCTTGTCAAGCTGGGGAGCTGGGACTTCTGTGACCCACGTGGAGATGGGGCTTCCCTCCTACTTGGAGGGTTTGGCCACCCCTCAGATGGCCTGAAGCCTGGACCATGGGACCCACCCTGCATTGTGGGTGGGAGAAGAGGTGGGCAGGAGGGACTTCCAAGGCGGGGATGAGCTTTAGCTGCTCCACCCTCTGGCAGGGCCAGCTCTTCTTGCCACCCTGGAGGAGGTGCCCTGCTGGGTGCTGCACACTACCTGTGCCACCCAGTTATGCCTCACAAAGACTTAAGTCATTGTCCCCGAGAAGATGAAGATCAAAGGGCTCAGAGCAAGCGCTCCTTGCTGGGCCAGTTGAGCACAGTGCTATTTCAGTGACCTTCTGGCCTGAGTCACACAGTCAGGAAGGTGTTGAACTGAGATTCAAGCAGGTCTCAGGAGCGACCACGTCACTCTCCAGTCCTGCAAGCAGCGTTTGTGTCTCTTACAAAATCTGTACTCGTTGGAAGCTCAGTTCCTTTCAGGTGTTGCTTTTTTTCTGTTTCTTGGCTTTTTTTAGGCCTGGGGGTAGGGGTGGGAGACCAACGGTAGATATGTGCTATTTTGCACAACCGACTTGCCTGCACGTCATCCAAACACCAAGTTCCGTTTTCAGAGGAAGTGAGAGGTGTCCAATTCGGTCATGCAGAACACAGCTGGGCTGCCTGAAACAAAACGCAGTGGCTACTCTGAGGGAGATGTTGGGCTGGTATAGGGTTGAGTCACAGCAGACGCTGCTCCCACGTCAAAAATACTGGGCCATTGTCTCAGGGAGCTTGGTCCCTCATTCAGGTCATTTCCAGCCAACTCCCTGGAAACCACATTAAAGGAAAAGAGAAAGGAAAGGAAAGGAAAAGAAGCAGAAATCAGGATGGCTAAGCTTCCAAGTAGGAGGAGAGCTGGCCAGTCCGAGCAGCACCTGGTGTCTGAGTGCCACTGGCATGGCCTGTGCACAAGCCCACTGGGTCATCTCAGCCTTGGTTCCATTCCAGATCCAGGAGTGAATCCAGGTTGTATGATGTCCAAAGACTTACAATATAGGAGCGCTCCTTAATAAAAAGAATACAAAACTATGAAAACAAAGTTCAGTACCAAGTGAATATTTCTTTAGCTTGGGGGTAGGGGCAGGGATCACAGCACATTGCTGACGCCCTGCAGATTCGGGTCTGTTACTTCAGTGATCTCTTTAGGAAGTTTATCAGAAGTGTTCATGCAGAAATATTTCCTGTTTATAACCGGCTTCTCTCCCTGCCTAGAACACTCCCAGCATCTCTCTGCTCTCACAGGGCCCCGGAAGTTCACGTCTTATGGGCTTTACAGTAAGTGCACCTCTAATGAGACCTCAGAGTTGACAACCCAACAATCGTGAAAACTGTGGGTTCAGAGACATCACCCAGCACAGGTGTTCTTAATCCTTTTGGAGCCCTGGTCCTATCTGAGAATCGAATGAGAGCTGTGGACCCTCTGCAGAAAAATGCACAACACTCATGACCACTAAACTTTACATACAATTCCAGGGATTCTTGCATCCCCTTAAAGCCTACCCGTGCATCCCAGGCAGGGCACCTGTGACCTAATGTGATCCATTCGTTTCACAGATGAGACAGCAAATACCCAGAGGGGTGAGTGACTTGTTCAAGATCCCACAGTCAGCTGGGAGCAGCGTCAGGAATGTGCTCTTTGGCACTGGACAGAGAGTGGGGTCTCCAAGGAAGGAGACCCCAAGTTAGGGCCCTTCCGAGGGTCTTTCTCATGTCTCCTGGCTTCTTTCCTAGACATATATTTTTGCCTAGTATAACTCAGAGAGAGCAGAAATGATGGCATTGAAACATGAACACAGGGGGAAAAAAGGCTGTAGGGTCTGGGTTAACCGCCACTGTCAGTCATCACACTGAGTTCACTTCCCTCGAGAATTTGGATAAATTCAGGTCAGAGCTGCAGGTATGCAACCCTCAAGTGTCATAGTAAAGCAGTTCACTGATCTCTCCATTCAGAAGCGTGCAGTCTTAATGTACCGTGATGAGAAACTGTTATTTTATGATCTTTTCATTAAAAGCTTGATTTAAAAAAAAAAGCAGTGAAAGATATAAAGTTGAAGAACAGCAAGCAAACAACATGCAAGTCTCCTGAGAAAGAACTAGGGGCTGCTCTGTTTGGTACCTGGAGTCCCAGGGAAATTCCAGGAAAAGTCACACCTGATCCGGGCCTGCCTGAGCCCCTGTTTCTTTCTCATCCCACTCTCTCCCCTTATACCCAATTGGTCGTTGCTGGCCTAAGCCGTGTGATTTGCAGGTGTGGTTTCTTCTGCCTGCAATGGCCCGCCCCTCACCTCCGCCCTCCAGCCTCAGCAGCCCACCCACGGCAAAGCCGCACAGCCGCCTCAACACTTCCTCTGAGCACCCAGCTAACTTAGGTCTCCTGGTAGCTGCCCGCTCTCGGCCCCTGGCTCTTCTCTTTCAGAGGACACGGTGTCACTTAGGGCTCTGTATTTGTTTCAGCTCCAGGTCCCCCCACTTGACATTAAGCTCCGTGTGAGCAGCGTCTGGGCCCTTGGTGTCTCTGGGCCCTTGGCCTGGCATATAGAGATTCTCCATAATCACTTGCTCATTTAAATGAATGGTGGCATCTGCTGGTTTGGGCTGGGGCACCTAGAACAAGCACCTATTTGTTAGTTCATTTTTGGGAGCCTGGCCAGGCCTGCCTGCACCTGGGAGCTTGCTTAAGCCTCTCCCTCCAGGCACAAAGGGATGCGGGCCGGTGGTTGGAACGGTGAATGGTGCCCAGCCCCTCAGGGCAGACCAGCCAAGCAGGCACAGTGGTGCCGTGGTACAAGGCAGGCTGCGTGTGTCTTTTTTTTGTTTTGTTTTGTTTTTTTTGCGGTACACGGGCCCCCCACCGCTGTGGCCTCTCCTGTCCACATGGGATCCTCCCGGACCAGGGCACGAACCTGCGTCCCTCGCATCGGCAGGTGGACTCCCAACCACTGCGCCACCAGGGAAACCTGCATGTGTCTTTGAAGTACGTTCTGGTGCTCCATCCTCTTCTCAGGAGTTTTGAGCTGTGAAGGTCCCCAAGTCCCCAGCCGACCAGCTCACCAGCAATTGTGCCAGGGGCTGCGTGCTGAGGTCACGGGCAGATGGCGGAGGCGGACGCCCCCTGAGGGGGCTGTCGCACTCTGAGAATGATTAAGAAACTCAGAAACAGTTCCCTCTCCTGCCTTCTGGGCTCACCTCCAGATCGTGGAGCTATCTTGAGAGGGCAGCCTGTTATTCATACCCAAGTATTTTTTGCTTTCCTTCCATTTAATCTGGGGAGAAGCATACTCTTTTTTTCCACTTACCACCCACGACTTCGTGACTGATGCTGTATGTGATACCTCCCAAGGGCTGGGGAGCCTCGATCAGTTCTTTCTTCTTCTCCATATTGGGCCAGTGAGGTGGGTAGGGGAAGGATTTATGTGACAGAGAAGCACTGAAGTACAGCCTGTTTCTCTCCTGCCAGGCTCTCTGCCTGGAGAGCAGGGGTTGTGAGTGGAGAGGGCTGGTACCGATTGCAGACAAACTTCCGTCAGCAGGTAGTTTCTCTTCCCCCTCCCATCTCCCCAGCAGCTGGGGGTGGGGTGGCAGGAGGCCGGGGACAGGTGAATTCGCCTCCGCAGGTGGGTGCCTGCTCCAGTGTGCTCTTAAACATACACCCACACAGGGGCCTCCTTCCTTCCCCCCTCCCTCCCCCACCCTCAGATGAAATAATCAGTATGAAGTTCTGTGTCTCCAGATAAGATACCAGATAATTTTCTTGCACCAATCACATTTGCAAAGGGATGAGAAACAAGCCACGATAGGATATTTAGGCAGCTGAACAAAGCTGATTGGTGCTGATAGGGTGGGGTTCAATGCTGCAGCTACTGGCTTGCCCATCATTCTGATCCTCTCCAGTCAGTCACGGTGTGGCTTTCAGCAGTCCTGCAGCCTTAGTGGATAGAAGACATCCTCAGGGCTGGGTGACTAGGCTCTGGGCGTCATGACAGGATCCCAACAGCTTCTCTCCCTTTCTTACTCAGCTGGTGATGCTGTCTTTGATCACAGCATCATGGCTTTAGGACTTTGTCTCTGTTCCAGAAAAGCATTTACACTTACTGTGTCATAGCTTCCCTGACCTCCCAAGGCCAGTGCATCAAAAGAGAGTCACCATCTTGTGAATGGTGTTCTTCTGCTCCCAGATGACTGGCAGGGTGTGTGGGGCTGTCAGGAAAATTGTAGGAAATGTCTGAGCAGAGAGAAACAGCTGGCTCTTCTTACAGCATCGAGCACTGGGCCTGCATCATAGCAGGTGGTTCCGCATACAGCCTCTGGCCGGTACTGCCCAGCTTTGAACACAGGCTCTACCACTTGCTAGTTATGCAAGCTTGGGCATGCTACTTGATCTCTCTGTCCCTGTTTCCTCATCTATAAAATGGGAATAATAATAATAATAAAAGGACTTCCCTGGTGGTGCAGTGGTTAAGAATCCGCCTGCCAATGCAGGGGACACGGGTTCGAGCCCTGGTCTGGGAAGATCCCACATGCCGCAGAGCAACTAAGCTCTAGAGCCCATAAGCAACGAAGCTCTAGAGCCCGCAACTAAATTACTGAGCCCGCGAGCCACAACTACTGAAGCCCACGCACCTAGAGCCCGTGCTCTGCAACAAGAGAAGCCACCACAAGCAGAAGCCTGCGCACCTCAGCGAAGAGTAGCCCCCACTCGCCGCAACTAGAGAAAGCCTGCGCACAGCAACGAAGACCCAATGCAGCCATAAATAAATAAATAAATTTATAAAGAAAAAAATAATAATGAAGAGTTGCTATGTGTAAAGCAGTTAAAATACTGCCTGGCACATAACAGGCACCACATAAGTGTTTGCTATAATTACGACTAGAAAGATAGTTACTCCAAGGAATTGAAAATTACTTTTAACCAGAAGCTGTGGGTTTCCTTATCTTGGAGGCATTCACCTCCATCCCCAAAGGTCCTCCCACACACATGGAGCCATCTATTGCAGAGGTTGGCATGATTTTTCTGTAAAGGGACAAGTAGTAAATACTTTAGTGACTGCAGGTCACACAGTTTTTTTACAACTACTCAACTCTACAGTTGTAGCATAGACAATTACGTAAACGAATGAAGCTCCGTTCTAATAAAACTTTATTTATAAAATCAGGAGGCTGGTCACATTTAGCCTGCAGACCATAATTTGCCTGCCCCAATCTACTGGGATTCTACCATCTTACAAGACTCTCCTCTAATTGTGCCTCTTCTAAGAATGCTGCCGGCTCCCTGACGTGATATTTCAATTTTCTCTCCTTGGACTTCCAAAACACTGAGTTTGGAGGGAGATTAGTATCCTGGAAGGGATAGGCAGGAAATCTGGGTTTAAGCTCTGCCCTGCTTCATAACTTTGAGCAAGGCACTTAATATCTCTGGAGCCTCAGTTTACTCATCTGCAAAACAGGTATAAAATGTTTTGCCTTAGGGTGATGTGAAGATCAAATAGACCGATGCACAGGGATGTGACTTGCAAACTTGAAAGCATTACACAGTGGAAAGGGATCTTCATGGTATCCCTGGTGCCCAGCCCAGTGCTCAGTGCTTGTTCAGTGTTGACTGCACCAAATCCCCATGGTGGTATTCAATATAGATTTTTATATCAGATATATTGGCACATGTCTATACGTGTACTAATCTCCAGATGCAGCACTCAAGGGACACAAGCCCAGTAGAGAAAGGACAGCATTTCCTGGGGCAGAATCATCAGAGTTCTTGTTGACTTGAGGTATAGGTTGGAGTCACAGAGTCATGGATTGTCATGACAGAGAGTAAGGCTTCTAAAGGCTCATATGGTTTGAAATCTGTGTTAGTTTCCTGGGGCTGATGCAAAAATTCACCACAAATTTGGTGGCTTAAAGCAACAGAAATTTATTCTCTCAGTCCTGAAGGCAAGAAGTCTGAAATCAAGGTGTCAGCAGGGCCGCATGCCTTACAAAGGTTGTAGGGAAGAATTTGTTTCTTGCCCCTTCTACTTTCTCATGATTGCTGGCATTCCTTGGCTTGTAGCCACATCACTCCAATCTTTGCCTCCACCTTCACATCACATTCTACACTTCTTTGTCTCTTTTCTTCTTCTGTCTTTTATAAGGATGCTCGTCTTTTTATTTATTTATTTATTTATTTATTTATTTATGGCTGCGTTGGGTCCTCGTTGCTGCACGCAGGCTTTCTCTAGTTGCAGCGAGCGGGGGCTACTCTTCATTGCGGTGTGCGGGCTTCTCATTGTGGTGGGTTCTCTTGTGGCAGAGCATGGGCTCTAGGCCCGCGGGCTTCAGCAGTTGTGGCTCACGGGCTCTAGAGCACAGGCTCAGTAGTTGTGGCACACAGGCTTAGTTGCTCTGTGGCATGTGGGATCTTCCCACACCAGGACTCGAACCCGTGTCCCCTGCATTGGCAGGTGGATTCTTAACCACTGTGCCACCAGGGAAGTCTGGTTGCTTGTCTTTTGATTTAGGACCTGCTTGGGTAACCCAGGATGAATCTTATCTCAAGATCCTTAACTTAATTACATCTGCAAAGACCCTTTTCCCAAATAGGGTCAAAATCATAGGCTCCAAGGATTTAGATGTGGACTTATCTTCTAGGGGTCACTATTCAACCCACCACAGTATCTTTTTTTTTTTTTTTTTTTCAGTACGCGGGCCTCTCACCGCCGTGGCCTCTCCCGTTGCGGAGCACAGGCTCCGGACGCGCAGGCTCAGCGGCCATGGCTCAAGGGCCTAGCCGCTCTGTGGCACGTGGGATCTTCCCGGACCGGGGCAGGAACCTATGTCCCCTGCATTGGCAGGCGGACTCTCAACCACTGCGCCACCGGGGAAGCCCTCTTGATTCATATTTCAAATTGCATTCCAGAAAAAGCATCTGCAAAGACATTCGACCTTACCCAATCTTATGTAGTAACTACTCTTTCTGGGCTCTGATGGCCACCTTCATCAATGGACAAGAATATTACAGGTATCTGTTATGGAACCAGGGTTAAGCTTTGAAGAGCCTGCAGTATACTTGGGGCAACCAAATTGTATCCAAGAAACAAAACAAACAATAAAAAATGGAATCCAGTAAATCGGCAGACATTTATTGAGCACCTATTATATGCCAGCTAGTACCCTAGATGATGGAAATTATACATTGGTGAACAACACAGGAACAGTCCTTGCCTTCACACAACTTATAATCTGGAGGGTCCGGACTGGGATGCAGCACTTCATTCCTATCGTGAAGTTCAGAGAGAGAAGAGACCCACCGAGACCAGGTGGATAGGGGTCTTCAAGAAGGAAGATGACCCAGAAATGGACCTTGAAAAAGGAGTGAGGACTAGAGGGAAAGGGGTGGGTGGGCATGGAGGCTTGTGCCTCATTGCCTCCAGCTGTCTTATGGAGGCAGAAGTGAAAAGGGCTGGGGAGGCTCCATCATGAAAGACCAGGGCAGCCTTGAGCACTGGCCTGGCGGGGGAGGCCATATTTGTTTTGCTTTAGAAAACTAGAGACTCATAAAATTTTACGAGCAAGGAAAGGCCAACGCAAGTCACTTAGGAAGAGCGGAAGGCTCTGGATGGGTCAAGCCTGGGGCCAGAGGCCAGCCATGCTCAGTGTTGTAAATCTCGTCCCGCTTCACAGACAAGGCATGGCAGCTTGACTTGGTGGCAGGCCTTACGCTATCTGGCACCTGGTGTCCTGAACCCCTGTCCCATACCCTCCTCCATCTACCGTCTCTTCCTGATGCCCAGCACTGACCCTTCAGTAAGCTCCAAGCTTTTCTGAGACGTTGCCATTGCTTCCTGGGGCCCTGGGGTGAATGAGTCGCTCTGGTCCTGAGATGCATTAACTTCATGCTTTATTATTAATTGTCCAGGCCATGTGTTCCTGAGCCAGTTTTCTGGGAATTTCTTCTGTTCCACTACAATGTGTTCCCCAGGGGAGGGTGAATACCTAGTGATTGACCAGGTCTGTGTCCTTTTTGGCTATTAATATGCCTCTCTGGTTAGAATAGGGGTGCAGCGGAGGAGGCCTCCTTCCATTCCCTGTCTGACCAGAGCTGGAGGAGGGAAAAGATGTGGGGAACCCTGAAGGGATTATGGGGAGACCCCTTGTATGCAGAGAATCCCTCTTCCAACCCAGCTTAGCTCAGGCTGCTATAGAAGGTTACTGTAGACTGGGAGGCTTAAACAACACACATTTATTTCTCACAGTTCTGGAGGCCAGCAGCTCAAGATCAGGGTGCCGGCATGGTGGGGTTGTGGTGAGGACCCTCGTCCAGGCTGCAGAGCGCCAACTTCTCATTGTGTCCATACATGGTGGACAGAGAGTAAGCTCTCTGGGGTCTCTTATAAGGGCACTAATCCCATTCAGGAGAGGTCTACGCCCATGACCAAATTACTTCCCTAAAGCCCCACCTCCCAAAACCATCACATTAGGGGTTGGGATTTCAACACATGTACACAAACATTCAATCCATTGCAATCCATAACACCAACGATGAGGTCCACTTCTGAGTCACAGGCCCACTGGGTGGAAGTGAGAGGCTGGCTTATTTAGAGTCTTCACAGAACACAGAAAGAGACTTTTCTAATCTCCTTCCTTTCCTGTAAATCGGACCTCACAATGTAGCCCCTACCCCGACGGGCAAGATGATTGTTCAAGGACAAAGGCAAGGCCACTGAGACTGCCACGTGGTGACCCATGCTCTGGGGCTTTCCTGGGCTTTCAGTGCAGTGGGAAAGAGTGACATCCACCGACCCTGAGCATAGGGACCCAGGTGAGTCACCAGAATGAGAGGGGGGCTTGAGATCCATCCCCAGACCAATCTCCTCATAGTGCAGAGAGGGCCTGTGATATGCAGGACCACACACCAGGGGCTGGGGTCAGAGCAGGCTCAGCTCCAGATCTCCTGCACCTGGACTGGAGCTCCTTGACTACTTTGCCAGGCCTCCAAGAGGTGGTCTGTCCTTCTGGAAGGTGATTTTCACCAGTGGAGGTGGTTTCAGCTTGCTATTACTTAGCACATCTCTGTTTTATTTAAAAATAGCAAAGTTCCTGAATGGGTGAGAAAAATCGATGGATCCATTTAAACCTCAAACAAAAACAATTCAGGTAAGACTACAAACATTTAGAAAAACTTGTCCTGGGAAGACTGTTCTCCCTACACAACTAACTATTAATACTGTCAAGGGTCAGAGTTGAGATGCAAAATAGAGAAACCAAGGACAATCTCACCAAACGGCCTTTATCTCAAGAGGGAATGGAGTCAGGAGTTTAAACAGAGTGGGGAGGTGAGGAAAGCTTACCAGAGGGAGTGCAAAAGGGGACTTACTGTGGACAAGTAAATGGGTCCACAGAAGCTGGGAAGTCCTCCTTTGCCTACACATGGTGGGCACTTGGAATACAGTGGTGAAGGAAAGAATGATGGTACAAAAGCGCCTGATCCCTGAGGTGACCTCTGGAAGTCCAACTCATTCACAGAGAATGGAAATTATGAATAAACTAGATGCCACATGGTACCGTCATATACCCCATGCTGTAATACCTTGGGCCCTCTATTCATGCTGTCTTTCTCCTGACATGCTTCTCCCTGCCATCTCAGCCTGATGACATCCTATCCATCCTTTCATTCATTCACTCCCTCCCTCACCGATCAATATGCAGTGAGCCCTCAAATTGTGCCAGCAGCTGGAGATACAGCTGTGAATAAGACAGAGTAACTGCCCTCTCCGAGCTCCTGTTTGGGAAATGGTGGAGGTCAGGAGGCGAGGAGAGGGGAGAAGGCACATATCAGTTAATAGTTAATTGTACAGGTAATTATTACAAGACAGTCGAGGTAAGTGCAAGGAAGCAGAAGAAGTACAAGGCATTCCGAGCATGTGATGGGATCCAGCCCAGTCTGGGGCAGTCAGGAAGGGCTTTCTTGGGGAAGTGACATTTGGGTGGAGCTCTGGAGGCTGAGTGTGAATTAATTAAGAGGAGGCAGACGTCATGGCAGGAAGAGGGGCCAGAATGTGTGCAGTTCTGAGGGGCATGGCTTGTTTGAGGACATGAAAGGAAGATGTGGAGAGCGGGGCCCACTGGGGCCCAGTGAAGCAGTGGAGGCATGCGAGTGGGTATCCACTCAAGATTGAGAGTCATTTCTTGAGGCTGTTTACTTCAGAGAGAGAGAAAGGAAGGAGAGAATTAAGGTGCTAAAAATGAAAAGTTAATATGTCACACAGGAGCTGAAGGTCAGAGTCAGATAAGGTGTAATGGAGAAGGACCATGAAAGGCATAGGGAGTAAGGGGGCGCGGAGCTCGGAGAACTAAAGGAGATATATATTCTACCCAAAGGCATTTACATTTAAAATGTTAAAGCCTGTTACTGACCAAACAAAGCAAAATCTGAGAGTCAACACAGTTTTGGGCACTATTGTGGGGGAACAATGAATGTGCAGGAGGGAGCTGGGAACTGCTTGGCCGCAGAGCCAGAAAAAGAGCCAAGGGCGCCCCCTGGTCCTGGTTCCTCCCTGTGGCTGTCAGATTGTCTGCTCTACACCCACGCCCCTTGTGGCCCCCGCCAGCTTGCCTAGTGGGGCTCACCTGCCCCCAGAGTTACCCCACTCTCCCTAAAAGCAGAATGGAGGGCAGGATGGTGACTGCTGATTTGCATGAAAGGTGAGATGGAAAAAGGACCCTGAGCAGGCAGTCTTAGCTCAGGAGGGCCTGTCCAGGGGTTGCAAGCACTGCTGGGTTCCCCCGTGCTCAGTGAGGCTGGCAAGTGAAGATGTGAGGATAGGATGGAGCTGGGAAAAAAAACAGAAGGAAGATGTAGAAAGGAGTTAAAATAGGTGTGTAAGCTGAGAAAATAAGATTGCAGAACTGACACACTCATTGATTATTTCAGCGTGAACTACCTGGCACGATTTTGGATGGTCTGCAGCCCATTATGGCTCTTTCAAAGCTTGAGGGCAGGGGAGTTTATTTGGGCCCTCCTTCACTTTCCCTTTGTGACAGCAAAGGCATGGCTGAGCTTTTCTTAAATGCAATCATGTTTGCTCAGAAAACAAAAATTGCTTTTTTTTCCTCTTTGATTTAAATGTCCTTCCACATATTGCAGGGTTTTCTACACCTGCTCTCAGTCGTGCAGAGGAAAGACGTTCAGCCTTTTTGTGTTTGCTTTCCCTGTAACTCTGATTAAGAACTACATTCATTCTTTTTTTTTTTTTTTTTTTTTTTGCTGTACGTGGGCCGCTCACTGTTGTGGCCTCTCCCGCTGCGGAGCACAGGCTCCAGACGCACAGGCCCAGTGGCCATGGCTCACGGGCCCAGCCGCTCTGCAGCATGTGGGATCTTCCCGGACCAGGGCACGAACCCGTGTCCCCTGCATCAGCAGGCGGACTCTCAACCACTGCGCCACCAGGGAAGCCCTACATTCATTCTTTATAGGGCAAACCTCTTTACTTGACAGGGAGAAGCATTTTCTTGGGTCTCATAAGGGAAGAAACATTTTAAAAGTTCATTTCAATACATAAACACGCTTCTTGCCACACACATGCATCTAATTGCTTGTTTCTACCACCCCGTCAAACAGAACGCGGAGAAATCCCTTAAAGGGAACTCAGCTCTCTGAGCCAGAAATTTGAAATGACAGGCTCGTGAACAGTAAGTCCTGAGTGTGATGAGAATGTGTAGTTTCTTGCTGGCCTAGTGTGCATGTCACTTAATGCCAGAATAGCATGGGGTTTATGTTCAGATATCCACTCTTTTCCTCTCAGTCCAAGGGGCTCCAGTGGAGTTGATGTTGACCTGAGTCTCAGAACTGGGATATCAGGACTGGGGCAACCAGGGAATCGCATTTTCTGGCTGGTTCAGGGACAGCCACCTACCTGGCCAATCAGGGTCAACGAGACTCAATTACAGCTACTAGGAAAGAGGATTCTTTCTTGTTGTGTGAAAGCTGAAGGGGAGCTGAAGCTTGGGCTGCTATGCCATCTTGTCCCCGCAAGGGGTAGACCTCTGAGAACAGAGCTAGTACACCAGAAGGCGAAGCCAAGATCGAGGAACTGAGTCCTGTGACATCATCTGAGCATTCGAATCCAGTGGTTCCTAAAGCCAGTCCTACACTATGGACTTGTATGCGAGACAATATATTTCCAGTTTTCCCCTGAGTTATTCTGAATTAGGTGTTCTCAATCTTCTGGGTATCACCTATCCAAGCATAAAGCAAAGTGGCTGGTTCCAGCATGTGGTTCCAGTAGAATCTGCCCCATTACTTTATAGTCACACCTTATACCTGTATGTTTTTGACTTCTTCTTTTAAAAATTTTTTAAAAATATTTATTTTATTTTATTTTATTTATTTGGCTCTATCAGGTCTTAGTTGCAGCACATGGCATCTTTCACTGTGGCCCGGGCTTCTCGTTGTGGCACGTGGGTTTCTCTCTAGTTGTGGCATGAGGGTTTTCTCTCTCTAGTTGCAGTGCAAGGGCTCCAGGGCGCGTGGGCTCTGTAATTTGAGGCACGCGGTCTCTAGTTGAGGCGCGAGCTCAGTAATTGTGGCCCACGAGCTTAGTTGCCCTGCGGCACGTGGGATATTAGTCTCCCCACCAGGGATCGAACTTGCGCCCCCTGCATTGGAAGGTGGATTCTTTACCACTGGACCGCCAGGGAAGTCCCTAAAACTTATTTTTAGAAAAATTTAAATTAAAACTTTGTTTTTAAATTTAAAAAATGTTTTTAGCTTCTTTAAGTACCTTGACCAATGTGTTACTGCATTGCGTGCAAACCATTCTTCTGGGAGTTTTCCCACATCACCTCCACATGACAAGCAGCTCTCTCAAGGGGGCGGGGTAGTAGACAGAAGAGCCCTGTTTTCCCAGCAGGCCTGCAGAAGACCCCTCCCTTCCCACATCCTCTTTTCTTGAAAGGAAAGTTAAGCATTTTAATAACTATCCAGGGAAACTCAGTCCGGAGAAGGTCAGTTGAAACGGAGAGGTCCTTATTTCACTGCAGCCTTGTAACAGACAAAAATCAGGAAAAATCCCAGGTGTCCCCCAGTTGGAATCTCTATACAGTGGAGTAGTATGATGCCTTTAACAAGGCAGAGCTAAATGTCCAATTGCCAAGAACTCTCAAGTAAAAAGGCAAACATTGTATGCAGTATGCCATTGTTTAGGTTTTTAAAAAGACCAAGGCTATCTATACATGTAATGTTGCATGTGCAGACTGTCTTTGGCAGAAACTAGTGACATTGTTGCCTCTGGGGAGTGGGCTGGGGAAGCTGGAGACAGGAAGGAGAGCATGAGACTTTTTTTCCCTTTACCCCCCTTTTTACCTTTTGAATTTTGTATAATGCACATGTTTTACCTATTTTATATTTTTTAATTAGACTAACTTGAAAAAAAAAAGCAATATAACAATTAAAAGCTATAAACACATACCCATTTCAGTGTGAAGCCACCACAGAGTTCTGAGCTGATTTGTAACTTGGCTTCTTCCAAAAGCTGAGGCTGGGACTTGTTCTACTAGGATGCTGATTAGGGATGGTGGGCAGATTGGGAGTCAATTTTGAGAGATCTCAGAAGGAAAAAAACCACAAGACCTATTGGAGCAATTAGGCAAAATTAAAATGAGATCTTTGGGGTGGGATTGAAAGACATGGTTAAGGAGTAGAACTAGCGGGGCCTGCAGCTGGGAAGGAAAAGAGGAGGCTGGTTATTCCCTGGAGGAAAAGGTAGGTCCTCGGTCCTCATTCAATGTCTTAACATTTCCTTGTGTGTCTCTACCCAGTCAATCTGGGCTATGTCCACAGAGGTTAGAACCATGACTGCTTCATTCTCTAATGCTTCTGGGGGACCCTATTCTGGACGAGTATATGGCTTGAAATACAATTGAGAGAAAAACCATTAAAAAATGTACCAAGCTCAAGGGGAGTGAACAGAGGAATGAAGGATGTAAGAACTTAAGAATCTCATGGGCCCCATACCATCACCAGGCCCCAGAGGAGGTGGCATCAGGAATGCAGGGTCCACACCAGGGAACAGCAACAGCAGCTGGGGAAACACTTTGAGAAGGGCAGACAGCCTACAAACAACAGGAGGCCTAACAACTCAATCTGAACCAGCCCCTGTGGTTCAAGAACCAGCGGGTCGAATGCTCTCAACAAGAGCGACACAACACCACAGCATTGGACTCCCCTGGCCCAAGACCCTTTCAAGGACCCTCTCTCACTCCCACAGCATCTGGGCGCAAGCAGGGGCTCTGAAGACAGAAATGATTGCAGCACGAAATGTTACTGAATTTGTAGGAGAGTCTGACCCTGAAATGTCCTGAGATGCCCTGCACAAATGTCCTGAGATGTCCCGACAGAGGGTGCATCCTATGCGCTTTGCCGACGTCATTGTCTAAAGCTGTGGCTTGATGGGCTCTGCTGCTGTTTACTGTTTCGTAGTGTAAAGAGCACAGCATCTACTTTTCCAGTCCACTGTTGGTCGTCATATGGCTGGTTTCCACTTTGCAACCATCACAAATCATGCTGCTTTCGTCATCGGGTTTGTGCACAAGTTGTCGTTACTTCCTAGGACTAGGGCTTGGAGTGGAATTGTGGCTCACGAATCCAGCTTTTTAGGCTCAGCTTTAGTGAATGCTGCCAAAGACTGTTCCAAAGGCTTTGGCTGGTTTACGCTCCCGCCAGAGAGCTCCCGCTGCTGAGCGCCCTCATCAACATTTGGAATTATGAGGCTTTGTTTCTGTTGATCTGGTGGCTCTGTGGCTTTCATTGTGGCTTTAATATTCTTTCCCCTGGTGATAGTGAGGTTGACCACTCCGCACGTGCTCACCAGGCATAAGGATTTCTCATGTAAATATCTGTTCACGTTTTGGGCCCATTTTTTTTTTTTTTTTTTTTTTTTTTGCGGTATGCGAGCCTCTCACTGCTGTGGCCTTTCCCGTTGCAGAGCACAGGCTCCGGACACACAGGCTCAGCGGCCTTGGCTCACAGGCCCAGCCGCTCCGCGGCATGTGGGATCTTCCCAGACTGGGGCACGAACCCATGTCCCCTACATTGGCAGGCAGACTCTCAACCATTGCGCCACCAGGGAAGCCCTTGGGCCCATTTTTATTTGAATTGAGTCTTATAACTCCTTTAACAATTACTGTGCTGCAAACATTTTTTTCTCCATTCTGGGGCTAGTTTCTCCATATGTGTCTTTTCATGAACTGAATGCCTCGGTTTTAACATTGTCTATTTCATTGCTTCTCAGACTATCTAATGGTGATGAACCAGTTTTGTTTTGTTTTCTGTCAGTGGCAAATAGGTATGCTCTAAAATAAAATAAGATTGATATAAATTTAAAAATGTTTTAGAAACATTAAAAGTACTAAAACAATTGTCCTTCTCTGTCACTTTGACTTTTAATACTCTGCTAGATTTTCTTCAACGAAGCACCTGTACTAAGCCAGACACATTGAGACACTTGACAGACGCCTTAGAGTCTAAAATGGAGAGGGTAAATATATCACACTGTCCTGGAGTGCTGAAAATCGAGCATGACAGAAAAAAAAAAAAAATTGAGCTACCAGACATGAAAAAGAGGAACACTAGAAAACTAGTGTAATGACAAAATGTCCTCAGGCAGAAAAGTCTGAAAACAACCGGATTAAGAACAGAATCTGTTCTTCCCTAGCATATTTCTTGCCACATGAGTGGTCTCCCAGAATCAAAAACAGGGAACACAGTGATCTTACTTGTTCACATGCCATCACCCAGGAGGCTCTATGGGGTTATCATTTTGAGGAAGAAGTCTGCTAGTGTCCAAGTTTGGAAATGAAAGTAAATTAATTTTAGATAAGGCGAAATCTTCTGTTCCACTTGTTCACAGAATTCTTCATTAAAGTTTTGGTTTCACATCATCCAACGTCAATTAATTTGCCTAGATGGTATCTGGAATATTCTCTAAACTTTCAAGCTCTGTGGGAGTAAACTCAGGGTGGCCTATTTCAAACACATCCCTTTAAACATCATAGTACCCATTAACTTTTTGTTGAGATAATTTCTAAATGGGTCACCCTTCCGGGCCAACTTTTCCATGATCAGAGATAAAGAAAAAGACAGCCAGAGAGACAGAGATAGAAAAAGAGAGTGCACTCTGTCGGTCGTGTCTTCATGTACAAGAATTACTTGCTCATTTTTCTCCATCTCCTTTCCACCAGACTCTGATCTGGTAGATAAGCGGCATCAAATTATAATTGAAGGTGGTGAGTCTTTCCTGACTCACTTCAGTTTTCCACAGTGGCCCACTTTCAGTTGCTGGGCAATAAAGGTATAGAGATGGGAAGTATTTCATAGTCCCCTAGGATCATGCATGTTCAGATTGTGCATGAACGTTTGCATGAGTGTTTGAATGTGTCGCTGCTGAGTGTGTGTGTTTGTGTGTGTATTGCTCTGTGTATCAGTTGAGTATGTATGTGTATCAAGTGTATGTACTTGTATATATTGAGTATGTGTGTTGTGCTTGTATGTTGTGTGTGTTGAGGGTGTGTGTTGAGTGTCTATGTGCATTAAATATCTGGGTGTTGAGGGTATATGTGCATAGATTGTGTGTGTAAGTGTGTGTATGTGTGATTGCGTGTGTGTGCCTGCAGGTGTGCCTGTGATAGGGATGTGCGTGGCAAGGACACTAGGAGGATAAAAACACACTCGCCTTAGGTCACATGTGTTGCATCAGGAATCCAAAGGGCTGCTTCCAGAGCCTGATTTCTTTTGTGTGATTTGCAGCTTGGCCCAAATGAAACAACAGCAGAGACCAGCTACTATTTATTTGGAGGAGATGACTTTGAGTAGTCTGGAAAAGCAGAGGTTGGTCTCTGTCCCCAGCCCACACTGTGATCTCATGGTTGGTATCTTCTTAGTCATCTCTTTCTTCACTGAGACTTATAGCCCACTTTTCTTCCCTTTCAAGTGAAAAACTAAACCTTAATTATCCAGAGAGAATCACTGGATGGGACACAATTCACCAAGAAAGTGTGTGCAGGGTTAGTGTTGGAGGGAAGGTGATGACAACAGATTGACCATCAAGAAATCAGCTCACGGGCTTGCTTGTCCCGTTACCTCTGTGACAGGTATAATCTAGACCCTCAACTAGGGGGAAAGCTCTTCAAAACCTGGAATTTTCTCTTCATTTCCCTGCCCAGCTCCCTTCCTACCTCTCCCACTTGGAACTATTAAGCTCTTAATTATAACAGTGATAAACACGGGGCACCTGCTCTGCACAAGGCCCAGTGCTGAAGCTTCACTCCAGATGACACGTGATTGGACCTCTGCCTTCTCAGCTCCCAGCCTACCCTCTCTGTGCTCCAGCCATACCAGCCTTTTTTTCTGTTTCTTGAACCAATTAAGCTTGTCCCCATCTCAGGGCCTTTGCACTTGCAGTTTCCCACACCTAAAAGCCTTTGCCTCTAACTCTCAGCAGGGTCAACTCTGTCAGATGCTGCAGAAAGGCTAAGTAAGTTCAGAAGAGAGCAGTTATCACTGGACTGGGGCAATGCAGACAATACTGGTCATCTTGACAGGTGTGGCTCTCTGTGGCTTAGGGGTGGCTTACAGAAGCCCAGATTCAAGCATAGACTGAATAAGCAGAGACGGTAATTACAAAAACTTTGCCATGAAGGGAAGCAGAAAAATAAGGTGATGTCAGGAGAGAGATATGGGGTCAAGGAGGGTTTTTTGTTTGTTTGTTTGTTTCTTTTTTTTTTTTTTTTTTTTTTTTGCGATACGCGGCCTCTCACCGTTGTGGTCTCTCCCGTTGTGGAGCACAGGCTCCAGACGCGCAGGCTCAGTGGCCATGGCTCACGGGCCCAGCCGCTCCGCGGCATGTGGGATCTTCCTGGACCGGGGCACGAACCCGTGTCCCCTGCATCGGCAGGTGGACTCTCAACCACTGCGCCACCAGGGAAGCCCTGCCTGTTTCCTTTCAAGTCAAGATAGAAGAGAGCATGTCTCTATACGGATAGACATGACACAGGTCTCTGGCACAGGGCCCAGATACAGGGGAGAGAGAGGATAATTTCTGGGAAGAGACGTTTTGGAGAGGAGCAAAGTGAAAATGGGTTCTGAAAGAAAAATTGTCGATTGCTGGGCAATATTGAGTTTGCTCAGTAAATTTAAGGCTCGCAAAATCCTATGAGGTAGATATTGTTATTCTTCTTATTTTATAGAGGAGGAATCTAAGGGCCAGAGGTGGAAAGTAACTTGCCCAAGATCACACCGCCGGCAAGCAGAGGAGTTGGGGTTTGAAGCAAAATTCCGACTCCTGATTAATTACAGGATCCAAGTGCAAGATTCTGAAGGATGAAAAGTCAGCTCCTTAAATCAGAGAAAAGCCTGAGAGTAGCAGAGATACACCTAAAACCCAAGGCTCACATTCAGGTGCTACAGAATGGAAGAGCTCCAATGATTTTATAAATAGAAAAATGTTCTAGATTTTGTGTAGTTGCCCCAAAATGCATCTGTTAGCAATGTTCTGTTTCTCAACTGAGAGGTAAACACTCGGGTGTTTGTTCTGAACAACATTTCTGATCTGTGTGTTTTTCTGAATGTGTGTTACACGTCACAACAAAAGGCTTAGGAATAAAACAGAACTGCCTTATTGATGGTACATAATATGTGACCATCTCTCCTGAAAATATGGCCTCAGATAGTTCCCAAACCTGACCTGTCATCAGAACCACCTGGCGGAACTTCTAAAATAAAGATTCCCACCCAACACCAGGGACTCAGAATTCCCTGGCCCAGGGCCCAGAGCTTACATCATCAGCAAGCTCCCCGTACCTCTTAACGCTCAGCCAATTGGGAACCGCAGGCCTCAAGTACACCAGTTCAGTTAAAATCAATATTTTCTGCAATGTTGTTTCCTGTGGTCTTTGGAGATGCTCAAAATATGTCTCATGCCAGACAGAAGGCTGGTTAATTCAACAATGTCATATGCTCCCTTTCCTGCCCTACACCCTGAACTTGACCCTATCCCTTATCTTCCGTCCGATCTTTCCATTGCTTTGTACCATGGAAATAAGAAAATATATGCAAATACAACGTGTTATAAGAAAAATCCTTTAGCTTAAACACCAAATGATCATAAAACTGATCACATCTCTTCCTTCCCTTTAGTATTCCTCTCTCTTGATACCTCCTGGGGAAAGACCTCCTGCTACCCTGAGAAGAGAATGCTTTATAGGGACATCAGAGCCATAGGAAGAGGCACTTACGCCTGTGTAGGAGTCAACCAGCCTCTTACCTGAAATGAACACAGCAGCGATTAGGTGGTACACCTGCGGGAAAGAGAAAGTTCTCCAGGCTCATCTCTAATCTAGAGCCAGTTGAGAAACCATTGCATGATCGTGGCCACTGCTAGAAGGGAAGGAAGGGCAGAAGAGCTAAGATGGGAGTTGATGTCCTAACAGAAGGTGAGAGGCTGAGGTGGCAAAGAACCAGCCTGCGTTTGTGATCAAGAATCACAGAGGCCCTGGACTTCCCCAGTGGTCCAGTGGTTAGGACTCTGCTCTTCCACTGCAGGGGGCATGGGTTCAACCCCTGGTCAGGGGACTAAGATCCTATATGCTGTGTGGCATGGCCGAAAAACAAAGGAAAAAAAGTATAATAGAAATATATTTTTAAAAAAACCACACAATCACAGAGGCCCTAAAGAAGCCTGCTCTGAAAGTATCATTTTCCTTCAATCTCTAACCTAGAAAGAACACAATCGAAATACAGTTCCAGTTGCTGTTCTTCCCTGGGGACGAAAAAAGAAGAAAGAAACAGGAGTTTTGGACTTGCTTTGCAATTTGAATCTCAGGAATGCAAAAGAAACAGCAGTCACTGCCTCCTGAGCAAAGATGCTCTGTCGAAACTTGACTCATCCTTGACAATTTATCGTGTCCCCCTCCTTCCTCCTTCCTTGTGACACAGAGGAGTGAGGTGAGTAATGCTCTGCGCAGTGAGAGAAAAATAGATCCCCAAATGCCTTCCATTATGCTAAAGGCCTGTTGTCACCAGCTGTGGTGGCATGGGTGTGGTCACCATACATTACTCCCAGAACTTCTGACTCCCTCTCTCCAGGGCTATTTGTGGTTCTAAAGTGCAACAAGCAGGGGCTAAAAACTGACAAGCACAGAGAAGTCTAAAGGCCTTGCTGGGGTCTTGTGAGAGCCACAGTGGCCAAGAGCCCTTGGGGGCAGGAGTCCCCAAGGCCACACAAAAGGAAAATGGTCAGATCCACTTTCTGCTGCCTGACCCTGCCCTGCTCCTTCCCCACAGACATAAGAACGCCTCTTCTTCCCCAGAGTAAAAACACCTAATATTTAATGAGTGCCTGTTATATGTCGGGCACTGAGCAAAGCATTTTCCATGGCTTATGTAAACGAATTTGCCTGTGTGCATATGTACACACACGTATACATACACACACGTGTACACACACACACACCCTGAGGTGGGTACTAACAGTATCTTCTTTCACAGAAAGGAAAACTAAGGCTCAGGAAATTTCAGTAACTGGCCCAGGACTTCCCTGGTGGCACAGTGGTTAAGAATCCGCCTGCCAATGCAGGGGTCACGGGTTTGAGCCCTGGTCTGGGAAGATCCCACATGCCAAGGGGCAACTAAGTCCATGTGCCACAACTACTGAGCCTCCACTCTAGAGCCCATGAGCCACAACTACTGAGCCCACATGCCACAACTACTGAAGCCTGTGCACCTAGAGCCTGTGCTCCACAACAAGAGAAGTCACCACAATGAGAAGCCCATGCACCGCAACGAAGAGTAGCCCCCGCTCGTCGCAACTAGAGAAAGCCCGCATGCAGCAACGAAGACCCTACACAGCCAAAACAAACAAACAAGCAAAAACTGGCCCAGAGTTACCTGGTTAATGCAGGACACAGACCAGGTAATCTTCAGAAAAGAGCTTTAAACAAACACAACAATATCATATTTTCTGCTTGGCTAGCTAAATGCAGTTATTGGAATAATGAACAAGAGGAGTATAGGAAAGAAATGTTTGTTTCATTTAATTTGTTTCGTAGACTCTCCAGGTTTAATCCCAGAGATAGGAATACTGATTGATAACATTCCAGATGTCCTAGAAGCATTTTGTTTTTAACTACACTTTTTCTAAAAGGAGGAAATAGGGATGTGGTCATTGCCAGAGCCAGTGGCTTGCTAATAATGCAGCAGTGGGTACAAA
This sequence comes from Aethalodelphis obliquidens, assembly GCF_003676395.1. Lineage (NCBI taxonomy): Eukaryota > Metazoa > Chordata > Mammalia > Artiodactyla > Delphinidae > Aethalodelphis > Aethalodelphis obliquidens. Next base: position 26,280,259 of record NW_020837955.1, on the reverse strand, counting down.
TTACAAGTAAGTGTGTGAAGCTTCTTCCCCTACAAAACTTAAAAAAAAAAAAAATTAAAAGCCTCCATCTTCTCCTATGCAGCTTTTTTTTTTTTAAAGATGTTTTTTGATGTGGACCATTTTTAAAGTCTTTATTGAATTTGGTACAATATTGCTTCTGTTTTATGTTTTGGTTTTCTGGCCGTGAGGCATGTGGGATCTTAGCTCCCTGACCAGGGATCGAACCTGCACCCCCTGCATTGGAAGGTGAAGTTTTAACTGCTGGACCGCCAGGGAAGTCCCATATGCAGTTTTAAATATATGGATTAGTTCCAATATATCAGAAACATATCTTCCCCTTCTGGATTTGACCACATTATCTTCCTACCCAGCTGGAATCATGCTAGGGAGAAAAATCAACGTTTGTCTCAATGGCATTTTCTTATTCAGCTAATTGATTTTTTAAAATAACAATAATGCTCGAACATCCAGCCGCCTAATTACTAAGGAGGAACGTAAAAAAGGCCCAGCTCCCTCTCTGCCAAGTTCAGCAAGGTTCCAGGCTGATTTCAGCAGCACAAGTGCCCTACTTCAAACAGAGGAAACCACATGTGGAACCATGTTGGGTAGAAGGCACCTTGGAGGGCATCTGGCTCAATCCTCTTCATTTACAGGTGAGGGGACCTGAGTTCCAAAGAGGTTAAGTGGCTTGCCTAGTATCACACAGCTAGTCACCTCCAGGCTGGAGCTAAAGCCCAGTCATCCTGATTCCTTATCTATTTTTAAAAATTAACTTGAAGCATACATACAGAAAAGTGTACATATTATAACTGTACAGCTTGAATAATTATTGTTAAGTGAATACATCCACGCAGCTGATGCCGAAAACTTGGCCTTTGTGCACTGGTGCCGAGTCGAATCTTGGAGACAAGAGTTTTGGATGAAGTAGAAAAGAATAGCTTTATTGCTTTGCCAGGCAAAGGGGGACACAGCGGGCTCCTGCCCTCGAAAACTGTGTGTCCCAACCCGGGAGGATTTGGTGAGGAGTTTTATAGCAATAGTTCAAGGGTGGGGTTGCTGATAAGGTTAGGGTGTGTGCAGGGCTTGCACTCTAATCTGGTCTCAGGTAATATTTTGATGAGTTTCTCTGGTTCCTTTAATCTGGTCTCTGGTGGTCTTCTGAAGAATGCTGACATATTCCATTTGTTCGGGTTTCATTCTATAAAGAGCTTAAAGATATGTGTATCACTTGAGGAGGAACCAGGACCCTGCCCCAAGGCTGCACTATTGTTTCTGGGCTGTTCCTCCCTTGTCTCTGCATCCCGTCCCTTCCCTGATTAGCAACTGTTGGAATCTTCCCTTTGGAACTCAGGGAAGGTCAGGGAGGCTGGGGTCTGTTCCCTACAAACAAGGAACGGGGGAAACAGAAAGGCTTCCAGGCCCAGGAGTCTCACACGGTCATGCTCGGTTCCACAACCAGCACCCAGGTCAAGAAACAGACTATCTCTAGCACCCCAGAAACCCCCCTGATGCTCTCCCTCCATTCACTACAAACTCTCTCCTTCTCAAGGATAACCACAATCCTGACTTCTTACACAATAGTTTACTTTGGCTTGGCCAATGTCCTTTCAATAAAAAACTGTTTTATGTGGATTTTAGCTATTCAGAGCTAAAAAACAAATCTGCTTTCTTGGAGTTCATTAAATGGTGTATTAAGAAGGCATATCCCGGGACTTCCCCAGCAGTCCAGTGGTTAAGACTCTGCGCTTCCACTGCAGGTGGCACGGGTTTGACCCCTGGTTAGGGAACTAAGATTCCACATGTGGGTTAGCCAAAAAAAGAGCATATCCCCAAAGGACACCCCCATACCCGTTAAGGAGTATGGGGTCTCCCTTGGGAGTGAGGGAAATGTTAGGGAACTAGATAGAGGTGATGGCTGCACAACATGGTGGTGTACTAAATGCTACTGAATTGTTCACTCTAAAATGGTTAACTTTATGTTACGTGAATTTTACCTCAATAAAAGAAAGTCATCACTTAAGCTATGTGCATTTCATTGTATGTAAACTAAAAATAAACTTTAAAAATATTTGACTCTTGGAAAAAAAAAGAAGACAGTCTATCCCTAACAAAGGCTTGTCAGTACACTCCACATGTCTAGAACTGGCCAGCAAGCCTTAAAGCACCACCTGGGTGTTTTCCTCTGGCTTTCTTCTCTTTGCTTTCACCCTTATCCCTCCACTGAAAGGTCCCTTAACAGGGTCATCTTGCCAAAGCCAACAGTCGGTGCTCTGTCCTCATTTTAGTCAACCTCTGGGCAGCATTCAACTTAGATGACATCTGTCTTGTTCTTGAAACATTTATCTAGGCTTCTGTAACATCGTGTTTGTCTGGTTTTCTTCTTACCTCACTGGCCTTTCTTCATTCTCCTTTGTTCCTTATCTCCGCCTCTGAATGGTGCAGAGCCCAGGGCTCTGTTTTTGACCATCTCTCTTCTCTTCTTTAGTTGGGTGAACTCATCTAGTCTATCTATATGTCTATGACTTGCACATAAACATCTCCAGACTAAACATCTCCCCTGAACTCCAGATATGGCTAGCCAACTGCTCACTTGGCATCTCTACTTGGATGTCTCACACAGCTGAGACAGAACTATGGTTCCTTTCCTACCCCAAATCTCCCCAACGTGGCTTTCTCAGTTTTGTACATGGCACCATAATCCACCTAGCTACTCAGGCTAAAACTTAGTCATCATATTGAATCATCTCCTTCCCTCATAACTCACTTCTAATCCATTCATACACCCTATTGGCTTTGCCTCCAAAATGTATCCTAAATACAATTACCTTTCTCCATTTCCATCTCTGCTGCTCCAACCCTAGTTCACAGCCCCTCCATCATCTTTTGCCTGGACCATTGCATTATCTCCTAATGGGTCTTTCTTACTTCCCTTTTGTCTTCCTTTAGTCCAAACTTCACCCGACAATAAGAATAATGTTTTTAAAAGGTAAGTCAGGTCCTGATAGCACTCCAGTGAATGCCCATTGCATCCAGAATAAAACCCAAACTCTCACAAGGTCAAGGGGTCTGTCCCAAACTAGTCCCTTTTTAGTCCCACTTCCCTCCACTTGTCCCATCACTCGGGACACTCCAGCCACCCTCACCTTCTTTCCATCCGCTGAACAGGTCAGTCTTGCTCCTGTCTGAGGGCCTTTATATTTGCTCTTCTTTCTGCTGGGAGCATTATTCCCCAATCTTTGAACAGCTGTCTCTTCTTAACATTATGACTTTAGCTCAAATGTCACCTTCTCCTCCAAGAGACCTTCCCTGGTTACCCTCACTAAAAATGGCCTCTCCTACTCACGATTCTATTTAATCTTCTTGACAGCTCTTATCTATACCTAAACTTTTCTTATTTATTGTTGACTTGTTTAATGGCTGTCTCCTCCTGCTAGAAGGCAAATTTCTTGAGGGCAAGGACTGTATTTTATTCAAGGCTGTATCCCTAGTGCTCAGAACAGTATTTGGCAATAGAAAGCACAACATAAGTTGACTGGCTGGATTTCATCAACTCATCTGAAAAGATGGGGAAGCAAAGTTATTTATCATAATATGGTCTCCATTATTTATCATTTCAATGATAAATAATAAGTCACAAGTAACAGAAACCCAATTCAGGATGTCTTAATTGTAACAGAAAAGACTAGGTCTGTCTTCAGGCACAGCTGGTTCCAGAGACTCAAATTATATCATCCAAATAATTGTCTTTCAATCTCTCCTTCCCTCTTCCCCTCTTAGCTCTCTTTGCCTCTGGGTTGGTTCCATTTGCAGGCAAGTCCTCTCCATGAAGTGGCTCCTGCCAGCTCTGTGCTTACATTCTACATTGTACAGCTCAGGAGCCCCAGCAGAAAGAGAACTGCCTCTTCCCAGGAGTCCCAGCAAAAATCTCAGAATTGACTTTCATTGAACCAACTTGGGTCATGTGCCTTCCCTGAACCAATCACTGTGTCTAGAGGGATGGAATATGCTAATTAGTCAAACCAAGTCACTCACCCACTCCTAGATGGGAGAGTGTGATTGGGAGTTGACATCATCTGAGAGCCAAGGAGGAGTGGTCTCCCAAAGGAAACTGCAATGCTATCACCAGGGGAAGAGATGCAAGCTGGGGGGAGGGAAAAAGATGTCCATTACAATGGTCTTTTTGTTTCAGAGAACTGAAATTTTTGCCAGTTCCAGAAGAACCTACAATTTTAGAGCGTAAGAATGAAGAACTGTCTGATCGCCACCATCTTACATGACAGCCTGGTGAGCTCATTCACCCACTGAACGTTTACACAGCACTGACCACAGCTTATCTCACAAGGTCTATGTGACACTTTCTATCCCGGCAGGGGTTATGCTCTGTCAGTCTCCTGTCTGTGAGCTGGTGCTGAGTTTAATTACTAAGACCTGACCTCAGAACCTTAGCGTCAATGTCCTTGACTCTTATTTCCCTGGTGTAAGGCTTCAATGACACCTGCTCCCTGAAGCCCTCATCTCCATAGGTCTAGAGTGTTTACCTTTGCTTTGCATCATCATTAATCTTTCTGATTTTGCCCCTTAACTCATTTTGCCGGACTGCTCCTTCCTACGTGATCCCTCTGAATTTGTTTTCTGACCAGCTAGCTGAATCATTAGGCCTGTTGCTGCCCAAAGTCTGCTTTCACATCAGCCATTTCCCTCACCAGGTGGTTCCTTCCTTAATCTTCAGTGATGGCTGCATTCACCCTCACCAGCATTCACTATCCCAGAAAATGAATGAGGTCATCCTGTAACATACACAAAGAATACATCTAAGGTGGTCTTAAACGAGAGTCTATCCTATACCAAAATATCTCTAAGGAAGGCCAATCCCCAGTTTAAACTGGCACTGGACAATCTCTAAGGGGAAGACATCCTCCCTTTGCCTGCATTCACACAGAGGGAAGATTCGGAGATGAGCCGATCGCTACCTCTTGTGGTTACCTTTCACATACTCACAGATTGATACTCAGTAGGTCATTGGTTTCCCTTCTCCAAATTCCATTCATTTATTAAAATTACATTTTCCTAACCCTTTCAGATTGTTTGGTCCTCCGCAATTACCTCCCCATTTGGTCCTCCGCAATTACCTGTCTTTTGCTCTGAGGCTGAGGTATAGTGATAAGAGCACTGTAGTTTTTCCTCTAAATCATAAACTTGGGAACAAAGTATTCTTCATGATGTCACTTGTCATTTCCTTTTTCTTTAACTTCAGAAAGTCACTCTGGGGCTTCCCTGGTGGCGCAGTGGTTAAGAACCCGCCTGCCAATTCAGGGGACACGGGTTCGAGCCCTGGTCCAGGAAGATCCCACATGCCGCAGAGCAACTAAGCCCATGTGCCACAACTACTGAGCCTGCGCTCTGGAGTCTGTGAGCCACAACTACTGAGCCTGAGCACCTAGAGCCCGTGCTCCACAACAAGAGAAGCCACCGCAATGAGAAACCCGTGCACCACAATAAAGAATAGCCCCCGCTCGCCGCAACTAGAGAAAGCCTGCACACAGCAACAAAGACCCAATGCAACCAAAAATAAATAATAAATTAATTAATTAAAAAAGAAAAGAAAGTCACTCTTGTGGTCAGGTGAATTCCTGAGCAGTGACCCTTTGGCACAAGTGTTCCTCTTCTAACTAAGATGGTTGAACCCATCTCCTTACAAAGTGGAAACATACAGCTTGTTTCTGTAGAGAAGCTGCTAACCTGACCCACAAATGCAGTTTTATTTCCACCAGAATACAAAATGATCCATGATAACAGGGACTTTGTTTAGTTACTATATCTCCAGTATTTGGCATATATAGGCACTCGTATGTGCTTATTCATTCATTCATTCAACAAATGCTTATTGAGCATTTACTAAAGAGGGCATTGCTCCAGGTGATACTTGGGATCGAAGGAATGAAAACAAGTATACCTGGGAGGATATTTCAGCTACAAGTAACAGAACCATTTTAAACGATTAGGTATCTATTGTTTCACGTAAGTGGAAGGACAAATTTCGATCAACTCAGGTTTGTTGTCCCACCATTAAGGATCCAGGATTTTTCACAGTTTCATCCTAAACTTTTTTCTCCCCTCTGGAAAAGAGAGAGGGGAGGGAGAGAGAAAGACCATAGGGTGGCTGCCAGTAACAACTAAGGTAATAGCGGAAGAAAGAGGAAAGAGGAAGACCCTTCCCAAAGTCTTCAGCATTCCTCTTGCTTCTCAATGGCCAGAATTGGGTCACACACCCATTCCTGAACCATGGGCTTAGCCTCAGACCGTTCAGCCCCTCACCACACAGTGAGGATGGGGTGGGCTTCCTCTGAAGTAAGGGGACTGTGTTGAGGAGGGGTGGCCCTCTGAACATACAGAGGTTCTGTTAGAAAGGAAGGGAGTCGGGTCTAAGGGCTAAAGGTGGGGCTAGGGAGCAACCATAGCATTCACTTCAAGTCATAATTTGTAATGAAAGTCTATAGTTTTTTTTTTAAAAAGTGCCTGTCCACATATTAGCTCATGTAATCCTTACAATGATGGCAAAGTGGTAGTTCTCATTCCAGGGGTAAATCAGAATCACCTAAGTAGTGAGTCTGATTCAGAAACTCTGTTGTGAGACTCAGACATTTGTAATTCCTAAAAGCTGCACAGGTGATTCTGATGCCCAGTCAACATTGCACACCAGTGCTATAAGTAAAGCACCAGCACCCCATAGGTGTGAGAATAAGAATTCAGCACAATCTCTACCCTGGAAATCAACTAAATGCCAATTAAAACATTCTGACATATGTGCCAGAGGAGTCTAGGGGAGGAAAATCTCCCTCTAAGCCAGTAAATTGGGGAAGGTTACTGGGACAGAGTGGGACCTCCAAAGATGAATAAGACTTGAATAGAGAACACGGGGAGCAATGTAGCCAGAAGGGCACAGCATGAGCTGGGGTGGAACAAGATGGAACATTTGTCAAATTCATGTGTCATGTTTGTCAGAGGACAGGCTGATCTCTGGTTTGTTACCATATTAGTACATGACAAAGGGAAGTTTTCACATTTTTAGAGTTTTCTCATCTTGAACCAGTGATTGAAGAAACTGAGGTTTGTTTCCAGAACTGGGTGAATCAGTGCTATCTGATATTCCTGATACTTTGCTGAAACTATTCACCAAGCTTCCTCTTTGAGCACAAAGGGGATTTTAAGAGGCAACGATTGGGGCTTTCATATATTTGTGTTTGAAAAATCAGAATAATTGGGTGGAAAAACCCTATGAGATCACCTTTCTGCTCTACCCAACCTGTTGTGAGGTGGGGGTGGGGGCGCGTGGATACACAATGATCTTCTTAGGGAAGGAGACATTTCAATTCCTTCTCAAAGCAAACTAAGATAAACCCAATAAAATCCAGCCAGGCTGCAGAAGTGATTAGGAGGAAGATGAGAAACAACCTGAAGAATATGGAGAAAGTTTGTAAGTGGACTGGTAATTGGATTACATTTAAAGATTCAGCTAGTGACATATTCAGAGTAGAGTTTCTTTTATTTGTTAACTCCAGGCGAGAGGCTTGGCAGTTTACTGATAGCACAGAAGGTGAGTCATGCTGCACTGGCTCACTTGGCCGGGCTTGGACAAATATCACCCACTCACTTTGAGGGACGCACCTCATGCATAGAAGTATGTGGACATACATTGATTTTTTAAAAAACGCTATCATTACTCACTGTTTGTAGCAACTTATTTTCCTTCTTTTTTATACCTTTGTTGTTACTACTTCCATTGCACCTAACTTGCATTTTAGTGAACTCTAAAGGGGCCTCCTGCATGCTAAAGGAGTTTCTCAGAAATAGGGAGTTGGCAACAGACTTGCCATATGTGTCTTGGGCTGGATGCTCTTGAGGAATAGTCCTCTCCCAGGTTTCAAGAGCCTTTCCTATGTTATTATTCAAAGGGTTCAGGGTGAGAACTCTGGGTAGGAGAGGTATTTACAGAATGTATTAATGTGGTAATTAGCTTCGGCAATGAATCAAACAGAATATGTGTATACTTTTCAAGTAGGTGTCATACTATAAACTTTACCAGAGAATGGTTACTGTCTGGGAGCTCCTAGAAAGAGAACACCAGGCCACAGAAGAGAGGACTGGCATAAGCCAGTGAGGGCAGAGGTAAGAGCTGGCTCACCTGGTTCCAGCCCTGCACCCAACCACGTTGGAAGATAGAAGATGGAGCAGAAGCAAGAGCAGGAATGTGAGGGAAGGCAGCTCAGGTAGGGGCGACGCAGTAGGGGAGGTATCCCTACAGAGTTAAAGATGACTCACCCCTGTTCAGCTGGGCGAGCCAAATCTTTCTGCAGGTTCTATCTTTCCTAGTTTGAGCTGGTCTAAGTTCAGAGAGAACCATTTCCCTAGTGTCAATGCCATAGTCTTCTCTTCGTGGTGGATCTGAAATCAAAAATGCTGATGAGCTGAAAGTGATTACAAGCAAAAGATAATATTTTGGAGAAATTTGGACCTTGTTTTGGCAAATGAATTGCTTAAACCCATTCTAGATAGACATAAGGGGGCCTACGAAATCTAGGTTAGAAGCAAAGACCCAAGGAATATAAATGATGGGCATGAATACTATTCCACAAAAAGTGATTTAAAAAGTAAATAAGGGTAGTCAATCATGTATAACTGGGGAGAGTACAAAACCAGCTTCACTGAAAAAGACCACTCTCCTAGTTTAATTCAGCTGGTCTACCCATGTGCTAGCAATCATACAAAGAGGTGATCACCTAAGGAGGTGAAACACTTAGCCCAAGTTATCCTCTTGGTGGGAAAATAAGCCCCAATATGCCTCAGTACCCTCAGGTCTCCTTACCTAAGCATGTGTACAAAGTTTCTCTCCTTGGGCTGATAAGAATTGGGGCTTAAAATAATGATTCTGGCAGCTGAAAGAAGAAAGAGCAGGATGACAATGTAGTAGCCTTCCAAGCTCTAAATGATAAGGGATTGAACTAAGACAGCAGCTGTGAGGGGGAAAGAGATTTGGTATAATAAATGGAGTTGGTGTCCCACTGAGGTAGAGAAGAAAGGAAAGGATGAGCCCAGAGGGACTCCAGGCTTCCCTCAGGAGAATGTGGCAGGTGACATCATTTCTTGAAAAAGGAAATATAAGAAATGAAGCAACACTGGAGAAAAGAAGATAAATTCCATTTTAGACATGTGGGTGATCAGTGGCTAATCTGGCTAATGGTCAATTGATACCTAAAAATATTTTCTCAGTTAAAAATGTATTGGCTCTGAGTAGAGGGACTACAACTGTTCTGTGCATTATTTTATTCCAGGGCCTAGCACACAGTAGGTGTTCTGTATTTTTAAGAATCTTTTGCTCTTAGCAGTTTGAGTATTATGTATGGTTTGTTTGTTTGTTTGTTTTTGCGGTACGCGGGCCTCTCACTGTTGTGGCCTCTCCCGTTGCAGAGCACAGGCTCCAGACGCACAGGCTCAGCAGACATGGCTCACGGGCCTAGCCGCTCCATGGCATGTGGGATCCTCCCGGGCCGGGGCATGAACCTGTGTCCTCTGCATCGGCAGGTGGACTCTCAACCACTGCGCCACCAGGGAAGCCCTGTTTTTTAAATTTACTTACTCTGCTTGGCATTTACTAAGCTACCTGAATCTGTAATTTCAAGTCTTTCATCAAATTTGGAAAAATTTTAACTGCTATTTTCTAAAAATTTTTTTCTGAATTATTTTCTCTCTCATCTTCTTTGGGGGGTGACAATTACAACCATGTTAGAACTTTTGATATTGACACAGAGGTCATTGAGGCTCTATTAAATTTTTTCAACATTTTTTTCTCTCTTCAGTTTTTGATCACTTCTCTTGATCTATTTTCAAGTTCACTGACTCTTTCTTCTAACATTTCCAGTCACCTGTTAATCTTATTAAGTGAGTTTTTATTTCAGATATTGTATTTTTCACATCCAGAATTTTTGGTTCCTTTTTATAGTTTCTGTTCCTCTGCTGAGGTTTCCTGTCTATTCATTCATTATGAGTATATCTTTGTTTATGTCCTTGAACAGTTAAAATAGCTATTTTAAAATAATTGTCTCCTAATCCCAACTTCTGCATCATTGACTGTCTTTTCTCTTGAACATGGTTCCACTTTTATGTTTCTTTGATTGTCTCTAATTTTAGATTGTGCTTGCACAATGTGAATGATACATTGTAGAGACTATGGTTTCTGTTATGTTCCTCTCATATAACATAACAGATGGCACAGACATAGGAAACAAACTTATGGTTACCAAAGGGTAAAGGGGGTGGGGGAGGGATAAATTAGGAGTTTGGGATTAGCAGATACAAACTACTATATATAAAATAGATAAACAACAAGTTCCTACTGTATTGCACAGGGAATTATATTCAATATCCTATAGTAAACCATGATGGAAAATAATATATTTATATTTATAACTGAATCACTTTGTTGTACACCAGAAACTAACACAACATTGTAAATCAAATATACTTCAATAAAAAAATTTTTAAGTCCCTCTCCCACAAAAAAAAGAGTTAAATTGGTTAGACTATGTTTTTCTCCTCTGTGGTGGGCAAGGGTTGAAATTTCTACTCAGTTCTTTCATCATTAGCTGGGTTGATTGAAGTCTGCCTCACATGAGTATTGCTCAGAGATCAGCCAGAGGTTTGGGAAAACTTAATGCACAGAATTTGGAGGTTCTCTTCTGTTGTTTTCTCCTTTCTAGGATGCCTCCATGACCACTAACATTTTCCAGTTGCTGTGATAGCTTCAAACTCTGTCTTCTAATTCCTCAAACCAGTTCACCAAAACTGTGGGTTTCTGTCCACATGCTAAAAGCGTCAGCATGGAGTTGACTGGAGCTTGCCCTTAGGCAGAAGAAATCATTTTTAAAAACAAACAGAAAACTCATCTAGTGCCATTCCCTCCTTCTAAGCATCAACTCTTCTCTGTTTGGTTACTAGTTTGGTTACTCTTTAATGTCTTTAGATAATCCCCCCCTGCCAGAGTTTATAATTATTATTTGCAAAAGGGTTAATCCAATATAAACTACCTGCTGTTAACAGACCTGGAATTCCAGGTGCCCAATAAATATTTGTTAAACAAATTCAAGCACCCACTTTGTATTTCCATGCTGATCTCTAACAGACACCATACACTTAACCTAGCCCCAATTAAACTAAACCCTTTATTTCCTCTCCCTCTCTCTCTCTCTCTCACACACACACACACACTCTCACCTCCAGCAAACCTGCTCCTCTCCAAGTCTACTTTATTTATTTCATATACATATGAGATACATACATATCATATACACATAATATGTACGATACGACTAAAATGACTGTCATCCACAAAGTCACCAAGACTCTTCTACTTCTCAAAACCAGAGAGCCACTCTGCAGTTCTCACCTCACCTGATCTTCACAATATTTGACACCTTTTTTATGGAAACTCTTCATGTGACTTCTGTGACATTATTCTTTCTTGGATTTCCTTCCTTTGGCTGCTGGGACTTTGGTCTATTATACAGACTCTTGTTCTACCACCCAGCCTGTGAAAGCTAGTGTTCCTTCCTCATCCATGTTTTCTTCTCACTCTCTTCTATTCAAGTAGCTTCAACGTTCACTTAACAAATATTTGTTGAACACCTATTCCATGCCAGGTTCTTTTCTCAGTGCTAGGTCCTTGCCCTAGCACTGCTCTTTTCTCAGACAAGGCCTTGCCCTCATGCAGCTTACATTCTAGTGAGGGGAGATATCTATCTCTGTATCGTCTATATATCTATATATTCAACTGCTTTTGTGGCATTTCCACTTGAATGTATAATAGACCTTTCAAACTCAACATGTCCCAAACTGGAACACTCCCACCTCAGAGTCTTTGTATTTGCTGTTCCCTCTGCATGGAATGATCTACCAGATGTCCGCATGGCTCACAATTCTTACTCCCTTCAAATATCTGCCCCAAAGTCAATTTTTCAGTGAGGCTTTCCTGACTACTTGATGTAAAATGAATACAACCTATGCCCTCCTTTTGCACTACCCATCCCCTTACTCTCTTTTATTTTTCTCCATGGAACTTATCACCATGTAAATACTACAGATCTAACTTTTCAACTGTTGATGTCAGTCTCCCCTCAGTAGATAAAGCCAACTTGCTCTCCAACGTGGATAAAACAATACCCATCAATTGTGCATGAGTGGTTTTTTTTCATTCAAAATTTTAAATTTTCTCCCATTTGATAAGTTTTTGTTGATATATCTCTGATTATTCATAAGTTTGAGTATTCTTCATATGTTTATTGGCTATTTGGTATCATTTTGTAAATTGTTTGTTCATATCTTCTCTTCTTCCTCCTTCCCCATTCTTTTCACTTTTCTGTTGGGTTATTTATCTGTTTTCTTAATGATATGAAGGATTTTAAAAAAATATTCTGGTTACTTCTTTTTGCAGATACCTTCTTGTGGTCTGTTGCTTGTTTTTAACTTTGTAATGATGCTTTTGGTTGTATGCATGATTTGAATTTTAATATAGTCCTATTTTTTCAATCTTTTCAAGGATGAATTAACACAAATTATTTTTAGGTGTATGTGTTGGAGGAAGAAGTTATCAAAGGAAATTCTTGCCAAATGACATTTCTTTCCTCTGTAAGGTAAAAGAAGTCAACTCTCATAGATAGCTGTAGAGTCCCTGAGCTTCCTCCTTTAGCCAACATATATTAATTGAGTCCTACAACAAATGCCTAGATCTGGGAGTTGGCCAGGGTGGGGGCAGGGAGGCAGGAGATGAGATGGGATTTCATACATTGAACCCTGCCTTACTAGAGCTTACCATCAGAGACTAATTTGGTTAGATGGTGTAGCCTTGATATACTTCAGTAGAAACTCAGAGGAAGGAGAGATGGGGTAATATCGAGTAATTGTCTATGGACTGGATTAATCAGAGAAGATCATATGTCAGCTTTCTTGACCTCCTATAAACTAAGAATCACAGAATTTCAGGGCTCAGATAAGGAAATGGAGGCTGGCCAAAGTTAAGGTCTTCCTGCTGAAGGTCTCACAGCTAGTAAGAGGCAGAATCCACACTAGAACTACAGATCCTAGGTCCAGTGTGCTGTTTTACCTGTCAGTCAAGCAAGTTGTCATGTCTTCCTTTGGTCATAAAATAGAGATCTGAGAGTAATGCAAAAGAAAAATGGAGTAAGACAAGACAGAGCATCAGTTACAACCAAAAAAAGCCCACCACCATTTAACCCGGGCTCACAAACTGTTAGAAGCAGCTATTTTATTCACATCAACTTGTTTGTCTTATAAGGATACAAGAAATATGTCATCATTTTTTTTTTTAGATGGGACAGAAAAAAGGAAAGTGACTTAACTCAGGGCACTTTACAAGTCACAGCAAAAATGAGAGTAAACAAACATGGGCTCTGTGTTCAATACTTTTCTCTTCATAAACCGTAAGACGAATGGCCACATATATCTATAGATTGTAGTCACTTTCTTGTCTCAGTTACATGAGTTTTGTTCTTCCACTGTCAGGTTAATTGGTTCTATTCACTCTGCCTGTGGAGAAAGTATCAAATTAGGCACCTAATCAGTAACACTGAAAAAAAAATAAACCAGAGATACATTGATTGCTCATAATCAAGCAATTACAGTCATGTTTTTCCTATCTATGTACTTACCAGCAAACAGGAATGTAAAAATCACTTTCAACTGCCTGAAAAGAGACATGTCATTAATTAGGATTAATCAGAAATTCTCTCCACCAAGAAAATGCTTCAAAACATTAACTCCTTATATGTTACTGTAGTAATAACCTTATGAGGCAACTGATATCATATGCCCATGTGTCAGAGAAATATTATAATGCTAATTACAAGAAATCTTTAGGATATTCTCCAAAGTCAAATATAATGTTCACTGCTGTCAAAAGTTTGCTTTTGATAGCAAACTCCATGTGTCTCAAGGAGACCGAATTCTACTAGTGCCAGGCACACCTAGCCAAATATTGATGATGCAAAGAAGAACAGGATGTAATCACTGTGCCTTAGATATGATGTCTAGAGTAGCTCCATTCTAAACCCCAATAGCCCAGGGTGTTCGCTACTAGATATAAAACACTAAAGGAGCAGAAATGGGAAACAAGGAGTTCTGTGAAAGCTGGTGAGCAGTCACCAAAGTCTCATCAGAACTGGGTCATTAAAGATATTCTTCCAAGCAGGAAAGTGGGGAAAGGCATGTGACGTAGACCAGACACTACGGGCAAAGCAGTAATGCATGAAAGAACAGGGTAGGTTCATACGTGGAGAGTATGGTCAGTATTCAGGCTGACAAACAGGTTGTGGCCATACCACTAATGGCCTTATATGGTGGGCTAACAAATGGGATTTTGACAAGTAGGTGTGAGTATTCTTGGATTGGTGTTTCCAGAAGATCAATCTGGCAGCCAAGTGTGGAAGATGCATCTCAGGGAAGGATTCCCATTCTTAGGCTACTGCATCAGGCTAGGTGAGAAATGCTGACAGCTTGGTCTGCAGCACTGGGATGGAGAAGAGGGAATACATCCGAAAGACATTTAGTGAATAGAATTAGTCAAACTACTATAAGGGAGAAAAGTGATTCCTTTAGCTGAAACTGGAAAAAAAGAATAAGAAGGGCATCAGTATCACAGAATACAAAAGAAGACAAAATCAAGCAAAAATAGAAAGTTTAAAAAACTTCTTGGGACTTCCCTGGTGGCGCAGTCGTTAAGAATCCACCTGCCAATGCAGGGGATGTGGGTTCAAGCCCTGGTCCGGGAAGATCCCACATGCCGTGGAGCAACTAAGCCCGTGCGCCACAACTACTGAGCCTGTGCTCTAGAGCCTGTGAACCACAACTACTGAAGCCCGTGCGCCTAGATCCTGTGCTCTGCAGTAAGAGAAGCCAGAGCAATGAGAAGCCCGTGCACCGCAACAAAGAGTAGCCCTTCCTCGCTGCAACTAGAGAAAGCCCACATGCAGCAACGCAGACCCAAAACAGCCAAAAATAAATTAATTAATTAAAAAAAAACCCTTATTTATAAATAGTTGATCATGCATTTCCTGCCTGCAAAGAGGCTATTTTCAGAACATATCATTTATTCCTCCTTAAAAAAAAAAACTTATCTTAATGGTTTTTCTTTTTATAAAATTTGCCCTATTTGCTTTTGATGTGCCAGAGTAAATAATCACCAATTGTGCCAAAAATTTTTGGAGCATCCTTCAACAATGGAAATGCTTAATCTTTGTACCTGAGATGCTTAAGCATAAGCAAGCTCTCCTACAGCATTTTATATATATATCAGAAATCAATTAGAAACAAACACCTGCAGGAAGTGCTGAGCCATTTTTCCATTAGCTTTTAACACAAGGAAAACAAGATGAGAAGGTGACATTGCTTCATGGTTTCTAAAATGGGTAGCTTCTGCAAGAGAGGCAGCATCAGAGGTGCCAAAAACAGGGGTGCCATGGGGAAAGTATGCCTTCTTCCCTACTGTGGATGCTGGGTGCCCTACCCAGATTCCCTCTTCAGGACTGAGGTGCTTGCTCTCCCGGAGGGAGGGAGTGTTGGTGGCTGAGTTTACAGCTGAACTGCTCTTAGCCCACTTCACAGGGGCAGCCCATATCTATTGGCTGATTATTTGGTTTGGGGTGGGTATAAAGCCCTGGCTCCCTTGACTTCAGGTGGGGAGCATCTCTGAAGGGCCATCCCAGCTCCAGAGCTCCTACAGGACTGGCTGAGGCCTTTGTTGCAACTGTGTTGCAGCTCCTTCTTTCTCCCTCTGCCCCGTCCTGCTCCTGTTACCTCTCACAGGTGATGTTCCCAAGGGTATACCCCAATAAACCTCTTGCACATAAATCTGAGTCCTTTTCCCAGGAACCCCAACCCATTACACCTACCAGGACCACAAAGAGCCCTTCGTGATCACGAATTACAGAGAATGAAGGTGTCCCTGTAGAAGCATGTATGTATTAAATGTACTGGGTCTTGAACAAGATGAACCACACTTCCTACTTATGTTTCAGCTTATGTTCTAAAACTGACAACAGAGAGATGTTGTAAACAGAACACGGTGATCTAAAGGAATTTGGATATAAAGTTATTTTATTAAAAAATTATAGCAAGTACAATGTGTATATTAAAACCAAGACCGGAGTTGAGTATAGATGAATAGCAGGCCTTCGTCACTTGGTTACTATAAACCATAGTTTTTTTGGCTGTTTGTTTTTCCCTGTCTTTTCCCCAACAAATCTGTTCAGCAATGTTCCTTCACTAAGGCTCCATCACTGGGGTGGGGGGGGGGGGGGGGGGGGAGGGAAATCGGACATCAAAAAATACCTGTGTCCCTACTGCCACCTAATGGTTCTTTGAGCATTAATGTCTCCATTGCGTAGTTCTTTTTTTCCCAACTGCTGACACTATACCAATAAATTGGCTAAATGTGACCATATCAAACTATGGACCACTAGTCTTACTGTGGCAAAACTCTGGGGCTCATTCTGGCTTCTGCAAAAAGTCATGTTAACTGTCTCCTTTTTCCTCTTTACATTTGGGAATATATATCCCCCTACTCCCCACGGTTGTTTGTTATAATATGTATTCTTTTAAAAAAAGATTGTTTTATTATCTATCCACTGCGCAATAAAAGTGATGTGGAATGTACCAGGCTTTTCCTGCTTTTTATGCAATAAGCTTTTTCTAAGATAAATAAACAGGCAACATGAATATGGGAGGTGGGAAACACAGATAAGGAGGGTATTTTCAGGGGCTATGATGCAGATGAATTCAATTAACTCTGGGTGTAAAAGACCATCTTAAGACTACTGATGGAGGCTGTTATACAAGAAAGCCAAACAGAACCAAAAAATGAAAAATGCTCCTGTCACCACATCAGAGGGCAAGGCCCGCTGCACTCTCTCTTGCATGTGGGGAAGTCAAAGTAATTTTTTCTCATGCTTTCCTTCCTGGCCTTCAAAGAGCTCCTGTGACTACTTCAACCTCCACTGCCCACATCTTCCTGCTAAGCCTTGACCCATCTGGCTTTCTGTGGCTTTTTGTTTCTGACAATCACATAAGCTTTTATAATCTCCTATATTACTTTTGAGCTTGTTAAACCACTGTTAGCTCCTAGATTTCTCCTCAACTATCTGCTGCCTTTCCTCACCATTCTCCGCCAACATGCACAACACCAGCCAAAACTATTCTAACTAGTCTATGAACACTTTTCTCCACCTTTTTCCTTTGAAAATTCCGAGACATAATTTTTCAACAAAAAGTTGAAAGATTAGTGCAATGAGCAAACACATGCATCCTCCACAATGACTGTTAAATATTTTGCCACGTTTTAATTCTTTCTCTCTCCATATGTGTGTGTGTGTGTACATACACACAACGAATTTAGCAAAATTTTATGTAATTTTTTGGCAGAACTATTTGAAGGTTAAGTCATAGATGTAATGGCACTTCATCCCTAAATACCTGACTAGGACATTCTCCTAAGTAAGTTAAGAAAGTTTCACACCTAATAAAACTAACCATGATTCAGTATCATCCGATATCCAGTCCATATTGATATTTCCCAAAGTGTCCTCAAATTTTCTTTTATAGCTTTATTTTTCCAACCCAAAACCCAATTAAGATTTGCCCATTGCATTCAATTGTTATATCTTTTACCCCACTCTTTTTAATGACACTGACCTTCTGAAGAATTTAGGCCAGTTTTCTTATGTCCCACATTAAGGGCTGGATCTGATTCTACCCTCAGGGTCATTTTACTTGTTCCTCTATCCCTGTATGTCCTATAAACTGGAAGTTGGGTCAAAAGGCTTGATTATATTTAAGTTGAGCATCTTTGGCAAGGTTCCTTCATAGGTAATGTTGTTACTTCACGTTGCATCAAACCAAGAGGCCTCTAAAGTCAGGTTACTCTACCATTAGTGGTGTTAAGTGTGAGCACTAGGCTAAGTTGGTGACTGCTGAATTTCTTCATTGTAAGGTATATTTTCCCCTTTATAATTATTAATATATGGAGTGATACTCTGACACTGTGCGAACATCCTCCTTTTCGCTACCTCCTTTTCCAAGATGGATTTTAGCTTCTCTTGATGACCTTTGCCTGAATTATTGGGGACTGCACAAGGTAATTTTTCCAATTCCATAATTCCATCTATGTTTATCGGCTGGCATTCATTTATAAAGAAAAAAAATCCCTTCCCCAACCCTTGATTTTGAGTATCACTCTGGACTTATGGATTTTTAAAATGTATTTAATGATTTGACAATCTATCACAGTAATTATTCTTTTTGGTGCCGTGATTGACTCATATTTAGCCAGTGGAGTCCCCTCAAGCTGGGTTATGTGAACTTTTGACTTGATCCTGTTAGTTTTGGGGCACTTCCTTGTTTTCTGGCAAGATGTTCCAGGCTCACCTTTGTACTATTGTACTTTCTGGGTCTAAGACCCAAAAGCAACCATTTCCCCCAAGAAATACTGTTTTTTTTTTGTGGAGAATTGCATTTAAATATCAAGATATGGGCACCCTCCACTGGGTAACATTACTTCTAAGATATATGTGTATATATATATTTATTTTCCAAAATTCAAATTTAACATCAGAGAGCTTTTCCCTAAAACCTTCTTTTCTAAATTTTTTCTTTCCTCTTATTAGAGTTTTAACTAACAAAATTTATTAATAATTCACTTTATCTAGAGTAGACATAAAATTTTAAAATTACATTACTAATAGTACTATTAGAAATAAATCTGTGATGTTTGAGATTTTTTGTTTTTGTTCTTTCTGCCCTCAGTATACATCTCACTAAGAATGTAGGAGTACTATTAAACACCACTTTCAAACAGATCTAAAGAACTTTGATGACTCTGCCATTTCTGATCCTTGTAGAGCCTAGATTATCATTTTTTCAAACTAATCCTTTTTTCTTTTTTTAGTGGTACACGTGAAACATACAATAGCTGAAAATGTGCATCCTAAGACTAGAAAGGCAATGCAGATTTCAGTGAACAAATCAGGATTGCTATGACTGGTGAGCACCTGCATTGGTCAGCATTCATTTAAGGTTGTTTTTCCATCAAACTTAAGTGGATGATATAACCTAAGAGTCATCTCAGGGTATATTTTCAAGGTACTGTACCCCAAAACACTCAATAGGCAGAAAAAGCCAGTAGCTTGCCCTGCATCAAATCTCCATGCAAACATTCAGAACACCTATTATGACTAAAAAGGTCAAAAGGCATAGATAGTTATTTTGACTATGTACACATCTCTAATTCATTACCTTAGGCATTTGTACAGATAGCAAAAAAGGTAGGCAAATCTGGGGCTACTTTTAGTCAAGAAGGAATACAGTAAAAGCTAAGCTAAAGAATGCAATCTCCCATTTAACCAACATGTACTAGTTTATTCTATACTTTTATGCTCTGCAGTGAGTTGGTACATTTCCAAAGGCAGTGGCTATACTTTAATTATCTTTAGTAGTGAAAGGAAATAGCTGCATATATGACAATGTGGAGTCTTTAAATTTTATGTACTTACTGAGTTCAATAAAATAAATACCAGCTTTAAAGAACTAGAGGTTTTAGATACTGTTCTTTTTGAAGATAAACTCGATTAAATTTGAGTGAGAATATTTTAAGATTTTGACACTTCAAAGGAAGTGGTAAGTCAGAACGCCTATTTGAAGGAACACTCTTAGTCAAAGCTTGTACTTGCTCCAGCTTTGTCTTTAAAAGCACACAGAATCACAGTGAAAAATAAATGAATACATGTAGTGTTTATAATGGTGTCTGGTACACACAACTTTTATCTCTTTGTGAGAACTAATAATATTCAGTATAACTTTTCTTTCCAAATATAATCTATGTTGCACACAGGGAGAGATTAAAAGCAATCCTGAAAACAAAAGCTATCAGAAAACTATACTGAAGCTTAAAAATATTTTCCTATTTTCTGATCTTGGGGGTTCATTAAGAGTTCTTATTTGAGAAATTTTTAAACAGCTGTAAAGTTTACTTTATATTCATGGAAGATCCTCCTGGCATTAGTTCTTAAAATACACAATTGAAATAAGAGTTGTCAAATACTACATTGTGTTTTTAATAGATTTCTACTATATTAAAGAAAAGTACATCCTCTCTGGTTTGTCTTCCCTCTTAATTCTAGCTACACACTGCTGCCCTCTGCAGCATTTTCCATTCTTGCAAGCTGACTGCCACTCTTAATCATCACAAACCCACCTTAGAGGAGGGCTTTCTGAAGGGTCCAGCTACAGACCCCAATCCTCCAGGGAATGTTCTTTCCTGGCATTCACATAGCCTCTTCGTGTCTCAGGCCTTTATCTTTTTTTTTAACTAGTTTTTTTTAATTGGAAAAAATATATACGTATGGTTAAAAGGATAAAAACGATTATTAGTGAAAACATGTGGCTTCCACTCCAAATCTCTACATAGATTCGTGCATCCGTCCATAAATGGTATATATTATTACAAACATACACACAACACGCATTTCTTTTTAAACATAAGTGGATGTATTCACACCACTGTTTATCATTCACGATTGTAACTTGGAGATTGTCCCCTTTCAGGCGGTATTAACCTATATAACTTAATTAAAACCAGTAAGTGCTAACAAAATAGGTTTTTCTTTTCTTTTTCACGGTACGCATGGCCTTTATTGTTTGCTACAGGAAGTGGAAGAGGCGGGGATGCGACAGCTCCGGCTCCTGGGGCGACTCCACACATTGGGTCATCGCCCTCGAAAAGTCCAATTAATCTACTCTCGAATAGGTTCTGCCACAATCTAATCAGCTTTTTGTTGCCACTAAGACTTTTATTATTCTGTGAATCGGTGGTTCTCAAACTTGACCAGACATTGGTATCACCTACAAGCCTTGTTCAAACAGGTTGCTGAGGCCATCCTCAGAGTTTCTGACTCAAAGGTGTGAGGTGGGTGTTGAGAAACCGTATTTATAGTAAATTATTTTTGCAATAAATTACAAATTACTGTAAAAAAAAAAAAATACCACGCAAGGCTGATGCTACCGGGACCACACTCAGAGAACCAACCGGTAGTATGAATGCTGTATTAAACCCCGTTCCTCCCACCACCCAGCACCCTGGGAACCTCAATAAGTGCCCAACGGCACCGAGCCCTGAAGTAACTACCCAACTGACCCCCACTCCGAGCCGGAACTAAGATAAAACGAACCTACATCCGGCGCCTGGCGCATACCAGTACGTCATTTCCTTCCTACGAAACCCCGCCCACTTTACTTCCCTAAGGTGATTAAGGGCCGGCGGCCTAGAGGGAGGTGGGAATCACGTGAGTCGAGCGACGTCTTGCGAGGATTTTTAACCTCTCGCGAGACTTCACCCGCCTCCTCTATTCCTCCTTCCAGTGCCCGGCTTTAGTCCTCTCCCGCTCGCCGCTGAGCGAGATATTCTTTTCCAGACCAAGTCGCCTAGTTGTCGCCGCGGAGCTTTTGCTTGCTGCTGCCGCTGTCGCAACCACCACTGGGCTGCTTTGCCGCGACCCCGTCCCGCCGGCACGCCCCCAGCCCCACACAAGGTAACAAACGCGATGAGGGAGAGAGTAAGGCCTCGCCGGGCTTCGGCCTCCCCCTAGTTGAAGCGGAGGCCTGAGGCCGAGGAGCGGGCCGCGCTGGAGAGGCCCGGGCGCCGGCCGGAGTGTCAGGAGCGCCGGCCTCCTCTTCCACCCAGAGTTGAGCCCTGAGCGGCCTCGGACGGGGTTGGGCTAGCCGCGGGAACCCAGCGGGTGGGGTTGGCGTTTTAAGGACGCTCCGGGCCCTTCCGAGCCTGTTTGCGGGTGGGGCTCCGGCTCCGGGGGCCTCCGCTGGGTTCGTGTTTTCGGTTTCCCTGGAAGCTGTTTGAATTTCGAGGTCTGAAATGGTCGAGCAAGTTGTGGCGGACTTTGAGGTGTTGAGTGACCGAGGGGGAGCAGCCTGGCTTGCTCTAACCCTTTTGGAGTCCTTCCAGGCTGTGGTTGGACGGGGATTGTAAAACAGACGGGTCCTCGGAAAACCCGTATGTTTGCTAATAAAGCGAGAAAGAATTCTCTCCTATCTTACTTTCGGGAGAAGAATGAGCCAGATTTGGTGAAAGCCACGTTCCTTAGATTGCCTAAATAGGAGAGTATCAGTGCTGTTTCTTTCATTGCAGAAAATGCATCGTCAGTATTTAAGTGACTGGGTTTTTGCTCTGGATAAGAGTTTCTAAACGCATTCATACTAATTGAATAGCTCTTGTGGAGAGCTATTTGTGTAGTTAATCCAAAATCAGTTGGAATTGGTTTTGGAAGTATTTTTTAGTGCTTAAAAATCAGAAGCCTCAACACTTTCAACAGTTTAGTGCCCTTTTTTTTTTTTTTTTTTTTTGTGACAATGTAACAATCCTATTAATTGAGCTTAACACAGTGCCTTCCCTGTTACAGGACTTTAAAGAAAATTAGAAGTTCTTCTTTTTCCTCTTACCTCTTGCTTTCTGTTCCTATATGGAATTTGTCTGACATGTTTATAATCATCAGAATACTTGAAGTTTGTGTTTGGCTCACAGCTTTTTTCTGAATTGAAAGTAAAGGTAGTAGTGATAAATTACGCTGCAGTGAATTATAATAATGAGTTGGGAGCAAAATTGGTTAGGGTTGATTCAGGCAGACAGGGAAAATTACTTTTTATGGTTTGTTTTTTTTTGTTCCGTTTTCATGACCTTACTCTTTTTATTTTCTTCAGATGTCAGAGGATCTAGCAAAGCAACTGGCAAGCTACAAAGCTCAACTCCAGCAAGTTGAAGCTGCGCTGTCTGGAAATGGAGAAAACGAAGATTTGCTAAAATTAAAGAAAGATTTGCAAGTAAGTATGAGGGGACACTTACAGTTACATTGCTTGAAAAGAATATTTTTGTGTTTTACAGATGATCTATTGTTAAGAATCTGTGGGTATCCAGAACACCATTTGGAGGGAGTGTTTCACCCCTTGTGCGTACAAGTGTGTACGTACATAGGCATACATGGCTTCTAGGAGTAGCGTTGCTTCCTCAGTTTGTGTACATCAAAATGATTGAAGCATTGTTCTTTGTTAACGTCAACCTTGTATGCTCATATAATTTTAAAAAATAAGAGTTAACGTTAGAAGTCATTGTCAAACTTTCTAGAGAAAGAGGTACATACAATTTTACAAGGAATAGCTCTTCTGTTTTTAAAGACCTGGAAAAGGAATTTTAGTTCAAAGGGTAACTAAAAGGAGGAAAATATAACCTGATTAAGATTCTTTTTAATGCCAAAAGATTCTTTGAAAATGAAATAGAGCACGCATGCCAGAGATCCTGTGTGTGTGTAACAGAGCTAGCTCTAGTGCCTTGTGTTGAAAACACATTATAAAAATACCTAAAGAGATGCTTGTTTTCTGCATAAATGTTATATAATGTTTGAACTTAAGGCTAGGTTTTACATCTAGTTTTTGACACTTGTTAGCAACTTAAAATTAAACCAAATCTATGTGAGAAGGAGATCTTAATTTGTTCTTTTTGTTGTAGAGGGGCAGTAAGTATGAAACCTGCTTTTTAAAACTTGCTCTGGGGTTTCGAGACAAACATAAAACCATGATAGTAAATATCTGTTATTTCTCGGAACAATAGGTTGATTAATAAAAATACCATATATAATACTTGTAAATATGTATGAGTTTTCATCTTAACAAATTTGTGAACTTAAAATTCTGAACCTGAGTTTTTGGAAAGTTTTAAAAGATGATTAGATGGTCTATGTTCACTGATTCAAAACAAAACTTGAATCATCTTCATCCTATCTAAGTAATCCTTTCCCTCCCTTTATATCATCCTCTTGCCCATTAAAATTATTAAATTTTAGGGATATTAGAACTGCAAACAAATGAAACTTACGTGAAATGGGGTCCAGATTCAGGATTCTGAAAGCACTTACCTGGGTATAATTAAGATGAGTTAAATATTTTTGGGTTCAAATTCTGGATTTAGGATAGACTTTCATGAAGTTGCAATAGTATGTTATTTTTCTAAAAACACAGAAACCAGGGCCTCTCTTCAATACGTAGAAATCAGGCCAGTGGATTTCAAGGAGCCAGTCAATAAGAAAAAGATGTTTTGGGAGCAGTTTCTCCCACTCTCAGGCCAACTTTCTTCTTGCCTCAAGGAGAGAGCCTGGTATGCCCCCATCTCTCTGTCTCTCTCTATCTTTTTTTTTTTTTTAAATCCAACTTAAAAGCAGTGCTTTTTTCTTTGAAGAAAAAACGTCATGTGCTAGTGTTGTATATATTGCTTCCTGGGCAGTAGGAGGGAGGGGTATATGTGGAACTGGTGGAGGGGGGAGTTGGGAGTGAAGACTGAGAACGTTATTATGAGGTAATAATGTTACAGAGTAAATTGTCAGAGCCTGGGCAGAATTGTCTTATTAGGACATGATCCATAGTGGAAATACTATTGGGAGACAGACCATTGTAGTAGGCATTGTAGTAACCAGGTAAATGGCTTACTTAGGGTTCAGTTAATAATGACCTGGGGGCCATTTTTCTGTAAAATGTCCTGTTTTCTGTAACCATTTTGAAAAGCATTGTCCAATAGAAGTTTCTGTGGTGATGGAGATGTTCTGTATCTGCTGTGTAATATTATAGCCACTACCCACATGTGGCTGTCGAATATTTGGAATAAGACTAGGATGGCCGAAGAGCTGAATTTTTAATTTTATTTAAGTAGCCATATGTGGCTACCATATCAGATGGCACAGATTTAGAAGCATAAGTTCTAACACTTCAGTTAGAAATAATAGAGAATGTTTTTCCTGACCAGTCTTGACTTTGGATTCTTTTCCTCTTATTCTGTCATGGAAAAAAAAATCATTTTGGTTACTAGAAATAGGTCTGTTTTGAATTGAAAACTTCTCAAAGGTGGAAGGCATCATTTAGGATTACATAAAATTCTGGAAAGTTTTGTGCTGTCTGCTTCCATCTAGTAATTGTTATCTCCATTGACTACAGCTACAGCTTCTATTTTGTCATAGGTTTTTTGTTTTTGTTTTTGCGGTACGCGGGCCTCTCACTGTTGTGGCCTCTCCCGTTGCGGAGCACAGGCTCCGGACGCGCAGGCTCAGCGGCCATGGCTCACGGGCCCAGCCGCTCTGCGGCATGTGGGATCTTCCCGGACCAGGGCACGAACCCGCGTCCCCTGCATCGGCAGGCGGACTCTCAACCACTGCGCCACCAGGGAAGCCCAGGTTTTTTGTGTGTCTTGTTTGTTTTTTTTTAAATCCTTTTCCTTCTCTGCATTCTGGGATATACCTTGTGCCATTGATATTTAATCCTGCCTTTTATATTTGCTGAAGAATCTGTTCAGACTGATGACTTGAGTTTGTGGCCTCCTTTATTTTCTTGTGTTCCTTTTATGGAATATCCTTACTCTGGTTAAAAATTTGTTTGCCCTTTCATTTATGCAAAATGTTCTTTCTGCATTTTTTTCAGTGACCCTCATTTGCCAATAAGGCTTCTATGTTTCTTTCTTTATGTACTATCTTTCATATAAAGTTACTCAACAGGCAGCAGATTAATTTACTAAAGTCCTAATTGCCTTTCTTTTTTCACTTAAAAGAAGTGGGTTTAGTAAAATCCAGGCTAGCTAGTTGGCTAGCTCCCCAGGCAGTCTCTGATAATCACAAAAAATAGTCAGTTTATTAGGCTGTTTGCTGAATACACTGGTTCTAAAGGAGGCAGGGGTCAAGTCACTTGTCTCATATGTTACAGTGGCTCTGCATCCCCGAAACGCCTTCCTTCAGTAAGCAGAGTGCTTGAGTGCACCCCCTTTGACCTGCTGATATGTAGATCACAACATCTGATGCTTCCTGGGATTGCCGATTACTGTAACTGCTGCCCATCTGTCAATGAAGGAGCAGTTTCAGAACTCAGACTTGGGGGAGGAAAAGTAATTAATGGTATGTACCTTTAAGAA
Organism: Aethalodelphis obliquidens; assembly: GCF_003676395.1. Lineage (NCBI taxonomy): Eukaryota > Metazoa > Chordata > Mammalia > Artiodactyla > Delphinidae > Aethalodelphis > Aethalodelphis obliquidens. The sequence continues at coordinate 26,254,194 of NW_020837955.1, read as the reverse complement.
CTCCCTCATACATAAAATAGTTTCTCTAATACTTTGGTCCATATACACATGTGAAGAAAAAAAAAACATTTAGAAGGGTCTTTATAGTTGTTGGGAGGGGTATGTAAAACATGGCAAAGTAAAAAGACAACTAGAGATAAATGCTCCAGATTTTTTAAAGTGTCATTTCAGTGCAGGACTCTGGAAATTATAACATGCACAGCTTTTCAGGACCCTTTTCTTTGGTGAAAATGTATTTCCTTATGAAAATATAGTGGGGAGATGTTTTATCCCAAGACACGTAGAGTTCTAAATCTTGAGACCTACAAACACAGACTTTATGTTTGTGCTTTAGTAGTTAAATGATCCCTAGTTAAATGGAATTATTTAATGATAGGGATTGTATGGGCTCTTGAGTCAGGCTTATTGGATTACATTCTTGGCCCTAAAAGTGGTTAATTAAAAACAAGACTGGATGATTTACTCTCCTTCTTTGTGTAGTACATGATCTGTTTATTTGGAAGTTCTTTGCTTATTTGCAAAAGTTATTTGCAAAAGATTGTCTTATTAAAAAGTATTTGAATGGATATTTGGCACCTAATAAAACTTTCATTAAAGATGTTAATCTACTGAATTTTTAACTTAAATCTGAGTCTTCTAGTTTTTTCATTCATAAAATTTTTTAATTACTAAAACTGATCTTTCTCCAAGGGCTTTAATAATCCTTTTTTTTAAGGCTCAAATATAAGTTTTTAAGAAATAGCCAGGAAGATTTAAAATCTTTAGGAGAGAAGTAACGTTAAACTTTCTTGTCTATTGAACCAGAGCTACTATTATAAAACCTCAGTGGGAACCAGAAGAAACTCAATACAGAGTGCAACTTTGCTAATTTTTCTCCCAGAACGTAATAATGTGATGTTTAAGATATTTTATTTGCAACAGCAGAGGAACAGGTATGCAAGTTCTTAAAATAAATCAGATAAGGTGATGCATAATATGAGTCTTCATCAGAGTAAAAATATAGCAGATTGGTAGCAGAATCTATCAATTTGTTCTATTTCTTAAGTTTTTTAACCAGCCCTACTAAACACCTTTAAAGCCAGTAAGTGTAAGCCTGAGTTAGAAAATACATTTGCCACACAGAAAGGTTTTGCCTACCTGTGTGTGTTACATTTATTTTATTTTTTTTCTTTTAAACGAAGCTGTGCTAATGTGCTTAACATTAAGGTATTGGGATATTTTAAATCTGACTTGGTAATTTGCTTACCCAAATGGGATAGGTTTTATAATAAATGAATAGAGACACTACTGTTTTTAAAATATATCTACAGTACTTTGGTAGAAATATGTATGAGCAGGAACATTTTTATTACTAATAAGGCTGCTTCAAGTGTTTGGGGGTTTTTGAGGGGGAGCTCACCTGTTGGCAGGCAGTTAATACGACTGCCAAGCAGTGCCCTGTAAAAAGTGCAGTTGCGCGACGTACACCTGACAGTGATGTGAGAGAAAAGTGATCTTGAATCTAGGTCAGTGCCTTACAGTTGACTGTTTCTCATCTTTAGGGAGGTCTATTTAGCTAAAATAGGTGCTTAAAAATAATGTACAGTGTAAATTCAAGTCTACCCTATTTCTGTTAGTATTTGAGGTTAATTAAATTGAAAGGCAACTGCCTGGGTTTAAATCCCAGCACCAGTGTATAAAATACTGTATCTCAGTTTCTACATGGGGATAATCACAGTATCTACATCATAGTATTGTTATGAACTGCAAATAAATATGTGTAGAGTACTTAATGAGTGCTATGTGGTATGAGAGCTGTTATCAAAAACTGAAAGAACTTGCTTGTTGAAAGTAGTTGACAATGTGAATTATAAAAATAATGTTAATGGTTTTTGTTTTTTCTTTTTAGGAAGTTATAGAACTAACCAAAGACCTTCTGTCAACTCAACCTTCTGAAACGCTGGCAAGTTCAGACAATTTTGCTTCTACTCAGCCCACTCATTCATGGAAAGTAGGAGACAAGTGTATGGCAATCTGGAGTGAAGATGGACAGTAAGTGTAGAAAAAAACTGTAACTATAACATGAAATAGTAAAGTACAATGGTAAGGTGATTTTAATCAGCTTGAACTACCCTATTTTAATCTTTCTATAATAGCCAGTATGACTTATAGAACGAATTTGATTCTTGGGTGGTTACCATTAATACAGTTTAATTTTTAGCTTTAGGTTAAGTTTTAGGGCAGAAGAATGGCTTGGATCCTAGAGGAAATAAACATGAAAGTAGAGGAAAATGAATGGATATTAAAAAAAAAATAGTCTAAATTCTTTTTTCCTTGAATTGAAAATTGAGTAATGGTTGGTTATCTTAGACTTTTGTGAAGCACATATACTGAAATTATTCCTATAAGAAGTATCTTTTCTCAAAAGAGATTGACTAAAGCACATATAGTAGACATGTAAGAGACTTCCTTGGCAATATTTTGGTTAGGACTTCCTTTTTAAAAAGCAGATGGCTAACTCCAGCCACTATTATCTTTGCCAAAGGGACATTTGATTATAGGAGTTTCATTTTAGACACATTGAATAGTTGAATCACTGCAGTATAAGTCTTGTAGGCTGAGTGCTAAACCTTTACTCACCTGCTTACAGCCATGATATCTTTACAGGTGTTATGAAGCGGAGATTGAGGAGATAGATGAAGAAAACGGCACCGCTGCAATCACTTTTGCTGGCTATGGCAATGCTGAAGTGACTCCACTGTTGAACCTCAAGCCTGTAGAAGAAGGAAGGAAGGCAAAGGAGGACAGTGGCAACAAACCCATGTCAAAGTAAGTGACTTTGACTTAAGCATTTTAAATGTAATCTTCCCCATTTGGGTACTGGAGATGTCTGCAGAATCTATACAGGCTAGACTAGAGTAAGAAACTTGTAATACTGTTTACCATTATTTTGAAGATTAGCAGTGTATGGTCAACATTGTCTTTATATGTATGCCTAGGTAAAGTGAAGACATTTTGGTTCCCACTTAGGCATTTAATGAATAATTATTAAGAGGATTCTATATATTGATACTTCTCACTAAACCAGGTTCTGGGTTCCATCACAGCAAAGAAGACCAAATTAGGCCTTGTCCTGACTGAGTTTATAGTCTAAAGAACAAACACATAATTAAAGAAGAACTTTAATAATAAAGTATAAAAGTAATGGAGGGAACATAATGGGTACTTTTAGGGAACAAAGAAAAGGTACCTAAACTGCATTTTAGTCATCAGGGCAAATTTCTTTGAGGAAATGATGTGTAAACTGAGATTTGAAAAGAAGAGGTGTTAGCCAGTTAATGAACTAGAAGGTATGATCTTGGGCAAGCTGCTTAACTTCTGTTTCCTCATCTGTGAAACAGGGACAATAGTATATGCATTATGGGGTTGTAAGGATTAAATGACAGCATGAGTAAAACATGTAGCACAGTTCTTGACATGTAGTAAGATCTCACTCAGTAAATGTTTACATTTAAAGAAGAAAACCAGGTGGGAACATAGAGGTAACAGAAAGAAATTCCTTTGGTAAAAACTTGGGGCTCGAGGGTGGGTGGTTTGACAAGAGAAGAGATTAGAGAGTCAGAGGCCAGATCATAAAAAGCTTGAAAGCCACGGATGCATTTCAAGTAGAGAGGATCTGATGTGTTCAGATTGGAGCTTTCGAATGATTACTGGCAGCAGAGAGAAGGCAGCTACTGCTGTCTTCCAGGTGTAAGATGATCGTGGACCTGAGCCCAGGGAGTAGCAGTTAAGGATGGACCCGTGTATAGTTTGAGAGGTGTTTAAGAGACAGAATGAACAATTTTCAGTTCTGCATATTTGCCACAATTGGCTATCTTTTGGATTTGTTAGGAGTTTTCAAAACTTAAGTTGCTACATAAATATATTTGAATTTGGGAAAATTGTATCATCTATTAAAATAAATTTGGTTTAAGCATCCCAATAAGAAAGATTGTAGAATAACATGACATTTCTATTTTTAGTCTTTGATATTTGTTTAAAAACCACACTTCATAGTAGTGATTTTATGATACAGAGGAGTCTAGATCATATAGCCTTGTTTTTAAAGACCTCTTTCTTCGTCTTTTTGGTGAGAAGTCAGTGTTAACAGACTGAGCAGAAATTGAGAGGGCTTTAGGCTCTGATTGGAAAACCCTAGTTGTTTTTGTTTTAAGAATTGTTAGCTATGATTTCCCTTTGTACTGCTGTGCTCTTCCAATCTACATGAAATAGTTTTATCTGCATTGAATCTCTTCATACAGTTTTTCCAAATGTGCAGCATATCACACTTGCTAACTGCCCATTTAACAATTGATACAGGTTTAGATAGCTTTTAATGTTGAAACTCCTCCTATTCCTAAAACACAACTGGCAAAAGCCATGTAAATGGCAAATTAAAAGTCATAGTTGCAATGTTTGATTAAATGGGTAATACATTACTACACTTGCGTTCAAAAGCTTCCAAGGATACTGTATATTTCAAATAACATTTATTTCTTAGTAGTCCTGAGTGATCGGCATTGATGTTAGCTTTTATTTGTGGGGTGAAGAATGTGTAAGTTCATTAGGTTTTGGGGTTTTTTTGGAGGGAGCAGTGGTTGCACTGCTAAATATCTCTAAGGAAGTCATCTTTTAAATTTTAAGAGTTGACATTTACCTGTTCTGTCCACACAGAAAAGAAATGATTGCCCAGCAGCGTGAATATAAAAAGAAGAAAGCTTTGAAAAAAGCACAGAGAATAAAAGAACTTGAACAAGAAAGAGAGGACCAGAAGGTGAAATGGCAGCAGTTCAACAACAGAGCCTATTCTAAAAACAAAAAAGGCCAGGTTAGTAAATCCTTTCATCATACTTTGTAAATTTGCAAAGTGCAACTGTCTTTAAAATAAAGCGAGCACAAAATAACTTTAAAATGAAAAAGGAGGTTCATAGATTTAACGAAATAGTAACTGGATCTTGAATTCAGAATCCTCTTTAATCTTTATTTTTGAGTTACTGAAAAATATCTCCATTAGCCACTGTCTCTGCAGTGGAAGCACTATGAATGAGTTTATGCCAGGAATTACAAAAGATCTGGGTTATTTCCTTTTATTTTATTTTAATTTTTTAAAAATTAATTTATTTAATTTATTTATTTTTGGATGTGTTGGTTCTTCATCGTTGCACACGGGCTTTCTCTAGTTGCAGTGAATGGGGGCAGGCTTCTCACTGCAGTGGCTTCTCTTGTTGCAGAGCACGGGCTCTAGGCGCGCAGGCTTCAGTGGTTATGGCACGTGGGCTCAGTAGTTGTGGCTTGCAGGCTCTAGAGCGTGGGCTCAGTAGTTGTGGTGCATGGGCTTAGTTGCTCCGCGGCATGTAGGATCCTCCCGGACCAGGGCATGAACCTGTGTCCCCTGCATTGGCAGGCGGATTCCCAGCCACTGCGCCACCAGGGAAATCCCTGATTTCCGTTTATAAACTAAAATTTGAAAAATTATTTGTTATCTTACATACTGCTTAGAGTGTATTGAACCCTACCTGATTTGTTAACATGCCTTATGTTGGGTGTCACTAGTGGGTTTTATGAGCACTCAGGTTCCCTTGAGGTACTTTTCCTTATAGGTGTATTTTGGAATTTTATTTTTTTCCAAAACTAATCAAGAATTGTTTGTTTCATTTCTCCTAGGTAAAGAGGAGTATTTTTGCTTCACCTGAGAGTGTAACTGGCAAAGTTGGAGTAGGAACTTGTGGAATTGCTGATAAACCTATGACACAGTATCAAGATACCTCTAAATACAATGTTAGGCATTTGATGCCTCAATAATCAGAAAAACTGTTGGATTTCATCTCTGCAGGGCTTTACATTTACCTTTTTATCCTTATATTTTTCTAAAGGTAAATTATTTGTTAGACAAGTAAGGAAGATACCATTGTCGTCATTGTTTGACTTCAGTAGAATGAAACTTGAAGAAATTGTATTTGATAACTGCTATTCATTTAAACTTTTTTCATTACTACTACCAGTTTCCTCAAAGTTTGTTGGGTAAAGCAACTTTTCTAGATAGATGCTGAGTAAATACAGCACTTAGATTAATTATTGATCTTCCTAGTATCAGGCCCCCACTTAATGGATGGCATATACGTTTTGTAAGGTTCTAACTGGGAAGTTTCAGATGCTTTGAACTTGCCACATATTCTAGCAATTCACTGGAACATCAAGGCAAAATACCAACCTGCTAAAGAGAACTTCTCTTCATTTTTTTTTTTGTCTTCAGCTTAAACCTAGCTGTTGCCCAGTTAACCTAAAAGTAGGTTAATTTGTAAATGGCAGAGTTTTTTTTGAGGTTTTTCTCAACTCGTTTCCTAAGCCTATTAGGCCATCTCTGAAATTGATCCAGCTCTGTATTCTTTTCACTGAATTTTAGTTTTATGTAAGAAACCATGTTTAGGACCAGCTACCTTTTCTAATGTTTTTTTTTGTTTTTTGTACGTTTGCTTTCCTCCTGTGTTGATTTTCACTTATGGTAGTGGTACCATTTTTTGGATGTGTAATGTTTATATGAGAAAACAAAAAGCTGATGTATAGCCCTGTATACAATGTAGATACTATTTTTGTAAAAAACCGAGGCTAAATTAATGAACAAGAGTACCGAATGTTTCATCATTAAAAATTTACTGTATTTCTTGTGCATTAATCTGACCATAATTTCCCTGTATAATGTTCACGTAGCTGAGTTTGTAATTTTTGTTAACTAGATCAAGTTGTCAGCATTTGTTGGTAAGTGAGCATCACAATTATCCTGAGTTGAGTTTAAGCCAAATGTATGCGTAGAAAAGGGTCTTCCTATTAATGGAAGATGGTGATTTTTAAGATGTGTGTTAATTTCAGTTTTTGTATGTTTAACTTTTATTAAATAAAGTGTTTTTAAAATCTCCAGGGTGTGTTAACAGAAAGGTGAAGTTAGCTGCTAGCATTGATATAATGATTAAGCATACATCATTTCCACAGAAAAGAATATTGAGTGTGTAATAAATGTTTCGATAAATCCTTATGTGCGCCTTATATTGGACATAAGAAATTGGAAAGGACAGACTAGTTTTATTTTAAGGGTTGTGCTTGCATAGGGGTGTTTGTAAATTTTTGGTAGAAGGGGAAAATAAAAATTTTTATTAAGAAAAAAAATTTTTTATTTCATGATTTTAATTTTTTTGGTAAATTGAAGCTTTTTAAAAAATGTTTTTGGCCACGCAGCACGGCATGTGGGATCTTAGTTCCTGGACCAGGGATCAAACCCGTCCTGCCTGCAGTGGAAGCTCAGAGTCTTAACCACTGGACCGCCAGGGAAGTCTGGTAAATTGAAACCTTCAGGAGGACAGTGATGAGAGAGAATTCCTCGTGTCTCCATCTCCCTCCCAACTCAGGAGATCACTGTTGTTTTGTTTTTTTGTTTCTCTCCCTGTAATTTATGGCCAAAGGGTAGAGCACATAGGACAGAATGAAAGGTGAAGTAGTTTTTCAATACAAGGCACAAATTACAGTAGAAAAGGAGCTACTTAGCCCGAAAAACTTCTAAATATACTAATGTTCTTGTTACCAGTATAACAAACTTTAAATCAGTGGTATCCTTAAAGGATTGCAAGGGAACCCTAGTAATTAAAAAGCACTGGAAGGAAATTTGGTATAACTCTGTGGCCATACAAAGTGGTTTTTGGTGAGATTATCTTGGTATGTTTGCTGGAGTAATAGTTCACCTGGTGTTTGTGTAGGCAAGACTTGTGTTGAGACTCGTGCCTCCTTTGACTCTATGGGCCTTCCTTTCTGCACATTAATTTTCCTGGAGGGCTTTGCAGTAGAAGGAGAGAGAAGGGGAAAAAAAAGTGACCGTGTTGTAGAAAACATTTTTTAACAAATAGGCATATAGCATGAAGTCAAGAGCCTGTGTGTCGAAGACCTAGATGTGGTCCTTTGTAAAGTCCTGTTGTCAGGATGATGATAGTTTCTCTGGACTAAACTTAAAAATTAGGAATCCTGGGGGGACCTGTCTCATAATGGATGCTGAAGTTGAGAAAATCTTAATGAGCATGATACCAATGGTATTTTACAAATGCAGGTGGTTAAGCTCTCAATATTCTAAAATCAAATATGATGCTTGGTCTATGAAGGTTTGTTATAAAATTTAATGGAGAGGTTACCCTCTTGTCAAGAAAGGAGACATGAAGCTCTGAAATGGACAGACTGAACCATACTTGATGGCCCCCACGTGGCTGTGGTTGCATTTGTCTTTTCTCAAAACTTGACATTTGACTTTGTTATTGGCTCTTTCAAGGAAAGTACAGTCCTAACACCCCCAAAACAATTTTAAATTTTAATATTAATCACAGATAACAGTGTTTTAATTAACATATAGAAAAGTCATATTGGAAGAGCAAGGACTCTGGAGCCAGACTGCTGTGTTTGAATCCTGGCTCCCTCATTTATTATTTGTATGCATAATTCTCTGCCTCAGTTTTCTCAGCTGTAGAATTAAATTAATACGTTTCATTAGGTTGTAAGGATGAGTGAGTTAATATGTGTGAAGTGTTTAGTAGAGTACCTGGTATGTTGTAAGCACTATAGATAGAAGTGTTTGCTACTACTGTGCAGAGCTAATGATGACTATCTGATCTTTTTTCCTTAACTTGAATAACAATTCACATTATAATGGAAATAATACTATTGCTTATAAATGTGTTACTGAAATGTTACCAAATTACCAAAGTTCTAAGACATTAAGTAATCCTGATAGAGGTTTAAATTTTTGTATTTAGGGTTTGTTTCTTAGTGGGAAGGGGGTTACACTCCTAATAAAATCACTTTTTTTTTTTAATTTAATTTTTATTTTTGGCTGCGTTGGGTCTTGGTTGCTGCGTGGGGGCTACTCTTCGTTGCGGTGCACGGGCTTATTGTGGTGGCTTCTCTTGTTGTGGAGCATGGCCTCTAGGCGCGTGGGCTTCAGTAGTTGTGGCACATGGGCTCAGTAGTTGTGGCTTGCGGGCTCTAGAGCGCAGGCTCGGTAGTTGTGGTGCATGGGCTTAGCTGCTCCGCGGCACGTGGGATCTGCCCAGACCAGGGATCGAACCCGTGTCCCCTGCACTGGCAGGTGGATTCTCAACCACTGTGCCACCAGGGAAGCCCCACTCGTAATTCTTGATTAAGATTAATGAGGGATTCTTGGATCTGGGTCCTACTCCAGGCCTGTCCAGGCCAAGGTATGTCTTGTTTTTTTGACAGACACCACACAGGTGATTCTGATGTGCATCCCTGGCTGAGCACCATGTTTTAGGTTAAATGTGAAAACGGTTGGATTTTTGAAATGAAGGCAAAAATTTATAAGTGGCAATTTTCTGAGCCCAATTATGAAGACTTGGGCATCAAACCAAAGTGAAAATGCATCCATTTAACGTAACAACTCATTTTTTTAAATACTTGTTTTTTCACAACAAAGGATGTGCATGTGCATGCACGTGTGTTTCCATTACAATGCAGTTTTAATGCTCTGTATGCCTTTAAAATAGCAAGGGAAAACCATGAAGTGACAAAGGAAACTCAGTTTTGTAAGTTGTGTGGTGTCTGTAGATTGTGATTGTATAAGGTGAAAAACACCACTTGCAAATTAAGCGAAGTATTAGAGTTTTGATTTGGCTTTTTGCCTCAACTGGGTATTAACTGAGATATAAAAGAAGGAAGAAAATGTATTAAACCCAACAAGGTTTTGTATTTGTTAAAATATTTAGAGAGTTCAATAAACATGTGCTGAATTGTATTAAGTATTTGTATTAAACTATGAAACAACCAGTTAGTATAAATGGTAATTTACAAGTTCAACAGTAAACGTAAACATTCTTTGTATCTAGGATTTTTGAGTTGCAAGTTAAACTGAATTTTTACTGCAGTGGAGAGGAAAAGCATAGCAGGTAAAATAACAGGTAATGCCATAGTTTAAACAAAACCAAAGCTATTGATTCCCCTTATACTATGATTTTTTTTAAAAAGCGTACCTGTATAGATGGGTATAGACGTATTCTTAAGAAACATCTCAAGAGGTTCAGAAACCCGTAATATTGACATTCTAAGAATTTGTTTTCGCCTAGCCAAAAGTAGTAAAACAAACAAACAAAAACAGATGAAGGTGTTATTCTGTGAGGGTCCTCGCTTGCCTTTTCTGCCATTCAGCTTAAGTATGTAAAGGTTCTTTTGTGGCCTTGAGTGGCGAAAAGCAGATCTGAGAATAATGCTGGGCTTGGGTTAGCTGACAGCTGAACTAACTAAAAATATCAAATTATGGCTACTTGTCATCTTTTAGTTCCCAGAAATAAAAACTGGCAATTTACTTCCACCAAGCACCTTACCAGTTCATTTTTACAAAACCAGTATGGACTTGTTACTGGAATTATTAAAATTGTAACTTGTTTCCCCAGTTAGTTTTTTTTAAGAGCACAGCTAAAGAAGCTATGGTTATTCTTATTGGGAGAAAAGGTTTGTTTTTTGTGTGAAGAGCTACTTCACACAAAAATCATGGTTATTATTTTGCTGGCTCATGATTTTCCTTTTTTGGTGAAACTGATGTGCTTTTGTTTTTTCTCCTTTCAAGCCCTGTACTCACTTTAGCAAGATGCAGTGAATTTCTGACCAGAGAAACAAAGAATTCAGGCTTGGAGGAAACACTTGACTCTACATCCTGGGAAAACTAGAGTTGAAGCCTGAGATCCGTAGCGAGGCTAGTCTTTAATAGATGGTAATTGTCCCAATTGTTAATTGCTCAGAAGTATGCAGGAAGGAGGAGTAAGTATCCCTTTGGTTCTTTTGCTCAGAATTTTTCCCTCCAAAATCCCTGTCAGGTTTAGTTGACCTAGCTTTCAGAGTGAGTGTGATGAAGCTGCTAATTTAGAAACAACTGACTTCTTAAATTTTTATTTTTTACATACATTTTAGAGATATTTTATGGCTTTTATGTTTTTACAATGCTATTCTGTACCCTGGTGTGAAAATCTAAAATATCCCAGTTATTGTCCTACTAGTAAAGAGTAAAAGCATTTTTCCATAGCTAAGAGCTTGAAAAAATAGAAAATATTCCAAAATTATAGGAAGTTGGCAGTACTTTATAAGAGCTTCATTTAAGCCATTTCTCCTAATAATTACTATATAGAAAGGTAAAACAAACAACTGAAGCTGTCAGCCAGTACATCTATTTTGAACTACACTTATTATTTCCAAGAATCAGATGTATTCCAAAAGAAAACTAGTTTCCTGTTGGATCTGGTACCTAGGCCAATAAGATTTTTCTTCATGGTGAGGCCAGCACTAAAATATTAACTAGGACACTCAATTTATTATGCAATGGTTACTATCAGTGTATAACATACTCAAGCTCAGGCCCTTTCCTTTTTTTAGGAAGACCAGGTAATCACTAAAACCAATGATACATAAATCTTATAAAGGCTTTATTTAAAAATTTCTATAGGATGTCAAAATTTACTTCTTACAATGTATAACCTGCCACAGAATTTTGTGAAAATGAATCATTTTATTAATAGTTTTATTCTGCAAGACCCAGAGTCAGAATAACTAAAATTCAAGATTAAGGATGAAGAGATTAGAAGGCTGCATTCATCGGAGGAAGTAGAGAAGTATAACACCTGTTAATTTCCTTCTGGCACTACATGCTCCTGGGCTGTGGTGGTGGCATGGATCCACATGTGTCCGCTTTTGTAAGTCTTTTTTTTTTCTTTTTTTATTCAAACAGAAAGTCAAAAATTATCATCCTCATCAGTTCACTCAGTCTACATATATCAGTTTTAATCCTTAACAGTCTTTCAAAATAGAGGTAGTATTTCTATCAACTTTCCAGGAGGAAACAAGTCTCCATGAAGAAATTTAGTATGTTGCCCAGGGTCCTTAGCGAATGTTAGAACTGCTATTTAAATGTAATCAAAATGCTTGTTCTTCCCCTATTATGCTCTTTTTGGAAGGGAGTGTGGAATTTTTGAGGTGGAAGGATAATAAAAGAAAAAGGGCAGCTAGTTGCTTCTTCAAGTGGAAGAAAACAAACCCTCAAAAAAACCCTTCCCCGAAAGGGTAGACCATTTCCTTGTGAGAAATGACCGGGGATGCAGTGTGGCTTTAGGTTAGAAGCCTTGCCTGAACAATCCTCATTGCCTTTTAAAATCCCTTCATAATGCTAAAAACTGTCATTGTTACGGCCCTAGAAAAGGCATTTCTGCTGGAGTTTCTCATACCTATTCTAATCAGAAACTAGAGTCGCAATGACTTCATCACAATCTTCTTTGGTAATAATATGCACAGAAATAGGATTTACCTGTACCTATTAATTTATCACTCAGACATTTTACATAGGGGGCAGTGTTAACTCAGGTTAGTAAGGACTAAATGGGAACTTCCAGATTGGTTTTCAATTTGAATATTAGTAGAGTCAAAGGGATTCCCTAAAAAGTTATTTGGAGAACAGATAATTAGAATGACAAATGGCTTTGTGTCCTACCTGAAGAAATTAAGATTATTGGGTACATTAAACCATCTGCAGTTAGGTTATGTGGAATTATCAGTCAAGAAGGCACCTGTTGTAAATTACTGAACAGGAAATGGCAATGATTAAACTGCCATTAATTCAGACCACTGAAGTGGTATAAACATAGACATTTAAGGAGATAGTTGCCTCAAGATATGCTCATTCATATTTTTTCCTTCATAGAGAAGGGCGGTACAAAAAGCACTCGTGTGTTCTTCATTCACAATTTTTATTTCTTGCAGTTAACTTTTTGTATCTTCAAAGTCCATTTGTCTTTAAAAAAAATTAATACTTATTCATCATACAATCCATCCCCTCCCCCAAGGAAAACAAATTCAGGGAAGGAGTAATTTAGGGGGCAGTTGAAATAGGTACTATAGGTTCGTGACAAAGGCTTCCCAGCCCACCATCCTGTACATATACAACAAAATTGCAGCACCTCAAGTTCACCTAAATGAAGTCCCAAATTCCAGCCCTCGGCGAGTGATGCAAGTGAATGCCATGGGAATTACAAAATGGAAGCTCTGTCACTGGCTTCCATTTATTTTCCATGGTAGTTAGCAGAGTCTTCAAACTGTCCCCTTTGGGAAAGTCAAAAATAAGCAAACATATAGAGCAACATTTTGACCTGGCCAGGAGTAATTATAAATGAAACCAGAAATAATTTACCTGGGCCACAGAAATGAATTTCTTTTATCATGTTTTTCATTAAGTCCCCAGCACCTGAAGTAGCAAGTTCTAATAATGGGCTTCTAAAGGCATGCAGTTTTTCACACATCTACTTCAAAGAACTTCTTCCACTCAAACATACCACAGTCAAGGACAAAATATTTTTGGAGGCACGGGAAGAGCACAAGAACAAGTAAGTATATGATGAGGCCTTGTGTATGACCAAGATGGTTCACTTCATATATAGAAGCAGTGAGAGCTGTTAAAAGTGCTACTTACAAAGGATGGTCTAACATTACACACACAACTGCACTGCTAAATATGGTTGTCTTTATTTTCTTTTTCCTTGCCCAGCCCTATCTAAGCAAAATAAAACTACAGGACTGAAATTAACCCATTAAAATCAGCAATAAGTTATGAAAATCATAAAGCTTTTTTTTTCTTTTTTAAGTAATTAAGGGTAGTTAAATTATTTAAAGTACACAAAGTCCAAAGAGCCAGGGTAAGGTCTCCAAGGCTTCCTGGGGTAAGGGAGAGGGCCAGGGGAGAACCTGGGAGTTTGAAAGACAAAAAGGGAACACGTGACATCAAAGTGCAGGCTAGAATTTCACTTAAAATAACATTTCTGAAAATATTGACAAGAGCAACAATAGCACCTGCACAATGGGATTGTGAGGGAGAGAGACTGCCTGTAGGAAAACAGAAGCAAATCTTTACATTAAAATGAGACAAGTGCCGAACTTAACTATGTTAACTATGATAGTATGTCTACTATAGATATCAGATGGTTAAAAGATGGTAAAAGGTAATGATTCTAAAAGAAAACAAAAACAGCATTGACCTTTTTTCTACTTAGCCCAGACCTCATTCATTTTGTGCACTATAAAGAGTGAGGTGTGAGGTGTTTTATCATTATCAAATGCTGCATCAAAATAGATGATTTTTTCCCATGTGTTTTTCACTATAAAAGACGTCTATGTTTTTTATGGACAAGCTTTAAAAAGATGTCATTTTGGTTTTCAACACATACAAACAGTTATCAAAATCTGAAATAAAAATGCTGCCATGGCTCAGACCTTGGCCTGCTAATCTGTGTGCACAACTCTTCTGGCCACGCAGACACAGAGGCACATGGAGCTTTTTCCTTCTGGCCCCTCTATCCGAACTCAGGCCCTGTGTGGTAGAGGGTGTCATGCACACAGACCCAAGGGCCTAAGGGCAGCTGACTGTAGAGCTGGCGGTTGGGTGCCCTAGTGCTAACAATGCTGGATAAGGTTAGCTTGCTTAGCATGGAATCCAACAGAAAGCTGAGCTGCATGATGATCCCTTTCAAAAGGCTTCATGGGAGTCTCTCCTTTTGCAGAGCATGAAATGAGCTTTTTTTTTTTTTTTTAAAAGAACTGATCATCCACAGGCTTCATGAGAAGCTGTCCCAGGCTTGAGTTTTAATAGTTCTTTAGCTATCCAAGATTAATGCCTGATTATCTTGTCATTACTATAGGTTTGATTTTTGTTTTTAGGACCAAAAAAGCTCAGGAAGTGTTCATAATCCCATCCTTAAATGTGTCTACTCAATCAATGTAGTATGAGCAAACTTGAAAAGAAAAAGAGGATGGAATCTCCAATGTCCTCTTTCAAGTCAACTAAATCAAATCGAGAAAATTTCACACGTTTTCTGCTGCCATTAGAAACTGATTTTCAGATATGAATATTAGAATATTTGTTCTGCTGAGGGAGTCTCTGCTCCACTTTTTGCTAAGTATTTGCTTAAACAGAGGTCTCTTGACCCTTCCATTCAAGTATAGTTTTGTTTAGCTTTAAAGAGGAGACTGCATCATGAACCCAATTTAAGAGATTGTTTGGATTGAACTGGCCCAGTGAATATTTTGCCCTGCACTGTTATGTCATGCTGGGTTCTAGGAAGTGAACGAAAGTTTGACACTGGCACTGGAGTAACCCTCGTCACTCCCAATACTCTGCAGGCTGCTGTGGTCATCAATGTCACTGATGCTGGTGGTACTGATATTGTCCACTTCTCCATGGGAGAACTCTGTGCTTTCAACATCCACTTCAATCTCCTCTGCCAAAGGGAAAAAAGGAAGAATGTTAGTAATCTAGTATACGTGTGCCTTCAAGAACAGGGGGGCATGAGGAAAAGAAACTACTTTTTGTAGTATAAACTGTTATACAAACTATTATCAGTGATCTCTGAAGAACAGAAGGACCCAAAGATTAAGAGACACAGGGATATATTTTACAAGGGAAATGTCTGGTATACAGTGGTGGTCTCAATTTAAGCAGCAAGTTTACTAAAGCCTTTGACACCAGTCCGTCTAGACCTTCCACCAAAAGCACTTGACCTATTTGGGAATTAGTGCTTAATATTAAAAGATCCCAACCCCAAGTGGTTTAACAACATTTGTTTTGCATTAAACTAGAAACTAATTCTCAGTGATCTTTATTAAGCAGAGTTGCCTTAAAGGGGGGAAAAAGCATAAACTGAATACAGGTGAACTAGAAAATGTATCCATCCGGCCCTTTGGTGGTATTATTTTACAGATAGTTCTAGGTATTATTTTACAGATAGACTTCTAGGATTCATCATAAAGATCTCTGACTATTCAGTAACCAAAATTAGCCAGTCATTATAAAGTGGACTCTGAGAGATTTGTCTTCAATTAAATTCTCTTGCATCAAATATAGCTTGAAATGAGGGCATGAGTCTTAAAAGTCTCTGGATTATAGTGAGATCTATAGTAAAAATTACAGTAAAGGCATTTTATTTAATACTGGTGGTATTTAACTTTACTTCAAAAACCAAACATGATTAAAAAAAATCTAAATACATATATGACCCAGCTATGTATAGATATTTTAATTGTTAAATACTACATATACAATCACCAATAATATATAAAAAGCAATACACATTTTTTTTTTAAAGGCAGTTGAAAGACCACTTCCTCCCATAACAGACAGGATGAACTCAATATTCTTCAATTCTCTTAAAACAAACTCAAAGCCTGATGTTTCACATTTGGCACTGATTTTAGCTATTCACACTGCTCACACAATCACTTTAGGAAACACAGATTCTAGCTGAGCGCAAGAAGACAGAGTAAGTTATTTTAAAGAGCATAATTTTCAAAAGGGCTTGTTGCTTCTAAAAGTTTTAGCAATCTGTTTTTTTTGGTTTTTTTTTTTTTTGCGGTACGCCGGCCTCTCACTGTTGTGGCCGCTCCGGACGTGCAGGCTCCGCGGCCATGGCTCACGGGCCCAGCCGCTCCGCAGCAAGTGGGATCTTCCCGGACCAGGGCACGAACCTGTGTCCCCTGCATCGGCAGGCAGACTCTCAACCACTGCGCCACCAGGGAAGCCCTAGCAATCTGTTTTTACAATGCAGGCAGTTGTCCAAACAGGCTGTACAAATAATCCTATGAATTCATAACTATTTGTTTCATATCCATAATGCTTCACAGGCTATTTAGTGTTTCCCAGTATCACAGAACACTCATCCAACCTACATTTGGGAAACAAAATCAAGACACCCTATCCAACAGAGCATGCTGAACTCAAAACAAAATAAAATGAGAGACTGTTCTAGCCAAATGGACTAGAGATGTTACTAAAAAAGTTCCTATAACTCTGGGAAAGAGAGCTGCCAGAGAAGAACAAGAATGGTACTTGGTAAGGTACTTGCACTTTGGGAATACTAAAAAAATGAGAACATTTATAATGATGAAAACATACCCTCTCTCTGCAATTTGGAGGTGGGGTGGGTACAAGGAGGTACCCACTTTTTGGTTATTTGAGGGTAACCAAAAAAGTTGATGAGGAAATATTCTTCTTTAAAGAAGAAAAAGTTAATAAACACAAGAAGAATGATAGAATTAGAAAATCACTATTTTGTAACAACTAATGAAATATTGATTGAGCAACAATCATCAATGACCGTTAAAACTATTAAGTGAAAGGTTGATAAATCTGCATAAAACATGACATCACCTGAACCCACTGACCAATGTTATCACCATCATGGGACAATCAAAAATAACACTGATGCAACAGGAAGTACACAGCGCCATGAAGTATTCTTGCCTCAAAAAAGAACATGAATTAAATCAGGCCTCTAGATCTACCAACCAGTTTACAAGAAATATGAGGGACAGAACATGTTAAATGCCACCACGAGGATTCATTCAGCCAAATCTAGAATGTGGGAAACTCTATAAGAAAAATGGCCCAGTTTCCCAGGTTCTACAAGAAATAATTGGCACTGAAAAAAAAAGTGGGAAAGGGAAAACTATTATAGATTAGAAGTACAGTTGACCCTTGAACAACTCAGGGGGTTAGGGATGCCAACTCTCCACAAAGTCAAAAATCTGAGTCTAGCCTTACAGTCAGCCCTCCCTATCTGCAGATTCAACCAATCATGGATCATGTAGGTGCTGTAGCACATATTTATTGAAATATATCGACACCTAAGTGCACCTGTGCAGTTCAAACTTGTGTTGTTCAAGGGCCAACCGTACCTTAAAAAGTACAAACAAATGTAATGTAGACTTTGTTTGGGTTCTAATTCAAACATACCAGGGCTTGCCTGGTGGCACAGTGGTTGAGAGTCTGCCTGCCGATGCAGGGGACACGGGTTCGTGCCCTGGTATGGGGAGGTCCCACATGCCGCGGAGCGGCTAGGCCCGTGAGCCATGGCTGCTGAGCCTGCGCGTCCCGAGCCTGCGCTCCGCAACAGGAGAGGCCACAACAATGAGAGGCCCGCGTACCGCAAAAAAAAAAAAAAAATTAACATCACCAGTAATAAAACATATCAACATAATGTATCTTCCTGATACTATGAATTGAGAAGGGCACAACATCACTTCTGTGATATTTCTTCCCCCAAATGTATAATACCTCAATCTAATGAAAAACATCAGACAAACCCAAATTGAGGAACACTGCATAAAATAACTGACCAATATTCTTCAAATGTGTCATGGTCATGAAAGAAAGACTGAAGAAATATCTCATGCAATGTAGGATACTGCACTGGATCCTGGATCAGACAAAGGACATTATTGGGGAAAGTGGTGAAATTTGAATAAGGTTTATAGATTAATTAATAGTATTGCATGAATGTTAATTTCCTGGTTTCAATAACTATTATGGTTACATAAGATACTAACATTAGGGGAACCTGGGTGAAGGGTATATGAGAACTCAACAATTTTCTACAGAAAACTTACAACTTTTAAGTCTAAAATTGTTTCAAAGTGGAAAATTTTCAATATACATATAATCAAGAAAAAAAATTCTATAATTCATACAGGCATTGCTAGACAATGTTGTGACTACATAAAATCTAGAATGCTACATTCAATGTTGGCAAAAAAGGAAGCAAATACAATGCCACCCAACCTCCCCTCTCTAAATTCAGATACAGGGATGCTAGTGTTTCATTAGCAAAGAAGCTCACTGCCTACCTCGCTCTGAATCAGAACGATCTGAAGAAATAGTTGATCCAATGCTGTCCATTCGTATTCGTTCCATCTCTTGAGGACCCTGCAGCTGTTCCAGTCGCCGCTTTAAAAATCTCTGTTCTCGTTCCAAATTCTCTAGCTGGTGCTGGCTCTTCCTTTCAGCTTCTTCAAGTTTCTAAAATGATAAAGTGATATTTAAGTTTGTGTGAGGTACAGTACAAACAATAAAACTGATTCCTACCTAACATCTCAAAAGATTTCTTCTTTGACAGAGAAAACATGAATGACTATACATGTGTGTGTATACATAAAAACATACATAAGTATATATTTTTTAAACATGAAAAATAGTTATTTCTTCACTTTGTGTGTGTGTGTGTGTGTGTGTGTGTGTGTGTGTAATGAGTGCTACATTACTAGAACAGTATAGAATTCTCAAAGTCTGTCAAGTTACCACCACAAAAGAGAAACTTGCTCTGCCATATAGTTTGATGGAAAATTACTGAGAGACACAGCCAAATGAAGTCATCTCCACCAGAGGGCACAACTGCCTTCCTTCAGGGTATCAGCAGAGTAATTGTTATTTTCCTAGTATTCTCAGCTCTTCAAATGACCACGCTGTCAAAACAATTTAATGTAATCAGGTTATGTTGCTCCCATCAGATTAGCTGATAAGTTTTCAGAAAATTTCTCTTGAGGTCAGTTATTAAAGGAGGTCACTGTGCTAGCTGATATATATGAATAGGAATCATTGCTAAAAAGAGAGCAGGACTGAGAATCATGTGAAAATATGACAAAAAATTCCTACCTTGATGTGT
Source organism: Aethalodelphis obliquidens (assembly GCF_003676395.1). Classification (NCBI taxonomy): domain Eukaryota; kingdom Metazoa; phylum Chordata; class Mammalia; order Artiodactyla; family Delphinidae; genus Aethalodelphis; species Aethalodelphis obliquidens. The sequence goes on along the minus strand of NW_020837955.1, from coordinate 26,234,668 downwards.
GCTTTGGCTTTGTTGAGCAAACCAAGTGTTGTGTGCCTGGTGCAATCTGGTCCTAGTGGAATCAGAACTTTTAAGCGTTCTAAACACAGGCGAAGATGAGCTCGTCTAAGAAAGACAAAAAAGTCCAATCAGTACAGCCTGAATATTCCACTAAAAACATCCTAAAGCCTATTTTAAGACAAATAAGAATTTGCACATTATTCAGTCTATAACCATGTTACGCCCCTAATTCTTCAGTTTCAACAAAGTATCTGCATGCAAGTGAAGGTGTGCCTACAGGTTTTCAGTTTCTGACATTTCTGTTGTACTCTGAAAACATCGGTCACTTCAGATTATTATCCCCAATGGTTATCTCTGTCAGAGGTGATTTAATTTTAACCTGCCCCATAAACTGTCTCAACTGTATTAATGTGGAAGTAGGAAAACATATTTGGGCAACTGTATTTGATTTTGAATGTGTAAAACCACACGCTAGAATAGAGGTTTTCAGCTTCAGAGCACCCCAAAATGCTCACAAATTTCCATTTCTTCCCTTCCACCTTTCATTCACACACACACACCCCTCTCCACAACTGTAGCCATCCTACAGTGTTTATGTTATTATGTATTAGGCTGAACCATACAAAATTTCTGATATTCAACCATTTCTCACTTATAAAAATGGCAACTTCATATGATCCAACACAATAAAAACAGCAAAATTCTGTGGCCAGTGAGGATAGGGTTAGGCAAAATATATGGCCCTGAGATCAATTCTAGCCACTGAAACAACCACCCATAAAATAGTCCCCTGCTTCCTAATATCTAAGTGTACCAGCTATCATTAGCTTTTCATTTTTATTTCTGTCTCCCTCTTCCCTCTTACTACCCCTTACCCACCACCTCCAATTTTCTACACATGGAAAAAAGCCATGACAGAATTCTTCACTAAAAGTCACTGTATTCTTTAATACACCCATCCTATGGGCAAGTTAGGGAAATTTTCTCTGTAAATGCTAGTAGAGAGCCTCATGAATTTATATTCCCTATACCCCACAGGAACTATGATTACCATGATGAGAGTTCTGGGTACATAATTTCACCCTGAAACAATACTAGTTCATATATCTGGTCCTGTGCTTCATAAAGTATAACGTAATTAATCACTTAATAATATATCTGAAAAGAAAATCCACAGATGTGCTCATAGATTAGGCTCTATTCTGTAAAGAGCCATATTGAACATTTAGCAACTGTTTCAACTGTCCCACAAACAGAACACATCCTCCATTTTTTCCTCAAAGAGGGCCAAAACGGTCTACTAGCTCAACCACGGACCTATGCTTTCTTTGCCTTAATACATAAGAAATAATGTCAAGAGACATTCTCAAATGCTAGCAATTTCAAAGAGGGATATGATAAGGCAGCCAATTATGTCATTGACAAGTAAGGATGATTAAGGGTAGTGAGGTCAGAGATCTGGCAGATGAATTGTCAAGATTCTTCCAGTATCCACTAGCCCAGCTAGTTAAAGGTCTGCTAGCATTTCCATTTCAAATCTCTTTATTGAGTTCAACAACTAAAATCTAGTAATTGGCTCCAGGCTGAAACGTGACATACCTAATGTGGATAAGGAAAAAATTTTTTTAAACTTGCCCTAAATTAAAGGATTATCAATGGATTCCCCTTAATGAGATTTAACAATTTTAAAGTCACTCTCCTCCCCTGCTATGCTTCCCAAAATCATAGAACCTTTAGTAGAATTTTCCTTTTTAATTGGAAAATCTCTTAGGTGAGGACTCTCACATGATCACAGAGTGCTCTTGCTGAACAGACTAAAACTAAACAAAATAAAGTCCACATTAAAAAGTGCCTTTGAGATTGGTTCAAGATGGCAGAGCAGAAGGACGTGCTGTCACTCCCTCTTGGGAGAGCACCGGAATCACAACTAACTGCTGAACAATCATCGACAGGAAGACACTGGAACTCACCAAAAAAGATACCCCACATCCAAAGATTAAGGAGAAGCCACAATGAGATGATAGGAGGGGCACAATCACAATAAAATCAAATCCCATAACTGCCGGGTGGGTGACTCCAAACTGGAGAACACTTATACCACAGAAGTCCACCCACTGGAGTGAAGGTTCTGAGCCCCACGTCAGGCTTCCCAGCCTGGGGGTCCAGCAATGGGAGGAGGAATTCCTAGAGAATCAGACTTTGAAGGCTAGCAGGATTTGATTGCAGGACTTTGACAGGACTGGGGGAAACAGAGACTCCACTCTTGGAGGGCACACACAAAGTAGTATGCACATTGGGACCCAGGGGAAGGAGCAGGGACCCCATAGGAGACTGAACCAGACCTACCTGCTAGTGTTGGAGGGTCTCCTGTAGAGGCAGGGGGTGGCTGTGTCTCACCATGAGGACAAGGACACTGGCAGAAGTTCTGGGAAGTACTCCTTGGTATGAGCCCTCCCAGAGTCCACCATTAGCCCCACCTAAGAGCCCAGGGAGGCTCCAGTGTTGGGTCACCTCAGGCCAAAGAACCAACAGGAAGGGAACCCAGCACCACCCACCAGCAGAAAAGTAGATTAAAGTTTTACTGAGCGCTGCCCACCAGATCAGCAGCCAGCTCTACCCACCACCAGTCCCTCCCATCAGGAAACTTGCGCAAGCCTCTTAGATAGCCTCATCCACCAGAGGGCAGACAGCAGAAGCAAGAAGAAATACAATCCTGCAGCCTGTGGAACAAAAACCGCATTCACAGAAAGACAGACAAGATGAAAAGGCAGAGGATTAGGTACCAGATGAAGGAACAAGATAAAACCCCTGAAAAACAACTAAATGAAGTGGAGCTAGGCAATCTTGTGGAAAAAGAATTCAGAATAATGATAGTGAAGATGATCCAGGACCTCAGAAAAAGAATGGAGGCAAAGATGGAGAACATGCAAGAAATGTTTAACAAAGACCTAGAAGAATCAAAGAACAAACAAACAGAGATGAACAATGCAATAACTGAAATGAAAAATACACTAGAAGGAATCAATAGCAGAATAACTGAGGCAGAAGAACGGATAAATGACCTGGAAGACAGAATGGTGGAATTCACTGCTGCGGAACAGAATAAAGAAAAAAGAATGAAAAGACACGAAGACAGCCTAAGAGACCTCTGGGACAACATGAAACATAATAACATTCGCATTATCAGGGTCCCAGAAGGAGAAGAGAGAGAGAAGGGACCAGAGAAAATATTTGAAGAGATTATAGTCGAAAACTTCCCTAACATGGGAAAGGAAATAGCCACCCAAGTCCAGGAAGTGCAGCGAGTCCCATACAGGATAAACCCAAGGAGAAACACGCTGAGACACACATAATCAAACTGGCAAAAATTAAAGACAAAGAAAAATTATTGAAAGCAGCAAGGGAAAAACGACAAATAACATACAAGGGAACTCCCATAAGGTTAACAGCTGATTTCTCAGCAGAAACTCTACGAGCCAGAAGGGAGTAGCATGACATATTTAAAGTGATGAAAGGGAAGAACCTACAACCAAGATTACTCTACCCTGCAAGGATCTCATTCACATTTGATGGAGAAATCAAAAGCTTTACAGACAAGCAAAAGCTAAGAGAATTCAGCAACACCAAATCAGCTTTACAACAAATGCTAAAGGAACTTCTCTAAGTGGGACACACAAGAGAAGAAAAGGACCTACAAAAACAAACCCAAAACAATTAATAAAATGGTAACAGGAACATACATATCGATAATTACCTTAAATGTGAATGGATTACATGCTCCAACCAAAAGACACAGGCTCGCTGAATGGATACAAAAATAAGACCCGTATATATGCTGTCTAAAAGAGACCCACTTCAGACCTAGGGACACATACAGACTGAAAGTGAGGGGATGGAAAAAGATATTCCATGCAAATGGAAATCAAAATAAAGCCAGAGTAGCACTACTCATATTAGATAAAATAGACTTTAAAATAAAGAATGTTACAAGAGACAAGGTAGGACACTCAAGGGATCATTTCAAGAAGAAGGTATAACAATTATAAATATATATGCTCCCAACATAGGAGCACCTCAATACATAAGGCAATTGCTAACAGCTATAAAAGAGGAAATCGACAGTAACACAATAATAGTGGGGGACTTTAACACCTCACTTACACCAATGGACAGATCATCCAAACGGAAAATTACTAAGGAAACACAAGCTTTAAATGACACAATAGACCAGATAGATTTAATTGATATTTATAGGACATTCCATCCAAAAAGAGCAGATTACACTTTCTTCTCAAGTGCACATGGAACATTCTCCAGGATAGATCACATCTTGAATCACAAATCAAGGCTCAGTAAATTTAAGAAAATTGAAATCATATCAAGCATCTTTTCTGACCACAACGCTATGAGATCAGAAATCAATTACAGGGAAAAAAATGTAAAAAACACAAACACCTGGAGGCTAAACAATACATTACTAAATAACCGAGAGATCACTGAAGAAATCAAAGAGGAAATCAAAAAATACCTAGAGACAAATGACAATGAAAACATGATGATCCAGAACTGATGGGATGCAGAAAAAGCTGTTCTAAGAGGGAAGTTTATAGCAATACAAGCCTACCTCAAGAAACAAGAAAGATCTCAAATAAACAATCTAACGTTACACCTAAAGGAACTAGAGAAAGAAGAACAAACAAAACCCAAAGTTAGTACAAGGAAAGAAATCATAAAGAGCAGAAATAAATGAAATAGAAACAGAGGAAATAACAGCAAAGATCAATACAACTAAAAGCTGGTTCTTTGAGAAGATAAACAAAATTGATAAACCATTAGCCAGGCTCATCAAGAAAAAGAGGGAGAGGACTCAAATCAATAAAATTAGAAATGAAAAAGGAGAAGTCGCCACTGACACCACAGAAATACAAAGCATCCTAAGAGACTACTACAAGCAACTCTATGCCAATAAAACCTGGAAGAGGGGGCTTCCCTGGTGGCGCAGTGGTTGAGAGTCTGCCTGCCGATGCAGGGCACATGGGTTCGTGCCCTGGTCCAGGAAGATCCCACATGCCGCGGAGCGGCTGGGCCCGTGAGCCATGGCCATTGAGCCTGCGCGTCCGGAGCCTGTGCTCTGCAACGGGAGAGGCCACGACAGTGAGAGGCCCGTGTAATGCAAAAACAAACAAACAAACAAAAAAAAACCTGGAAGACGTGAACAAATTCTTAGAAAGGTATAAGCTTCCAAGACTGAACCGGGAAGAAATAGAAGGTATGAACAGACCAATCACAAGTAATGAAATTGAAACTGTGATTAAAAATCTTCCAACAAACAAAAGTCCAGGAACAGATGGCTTCACAGGTGAATTCTATCAAACATTTAGAGAAGCGCTAACACCCATCCTTCTCAAACTCTTCCAGAAAATTACAGAGGAAGGAACACTCCCAAACTCATTCTATGAGGCCACCATCACCCTGATACCAAAACCAGACAAAGATACGACAAACACAGAAAATTATAGACCAATATAACTGATGAATATAGATGCAAAAATCCTCAATAAAATACTGGCAAGCAGAATCCAACAACATATTAAAAGGATCATACACCATGATCAAGTGGGATTTATCCCAGGGATGCAAGAATTCTTCAATATATGCAAATCAATCAATGTGATACACCATAGTAACAAATTGAAGAAGAAAAACCCTATGATCACCTCAATAGATTCAGAAAAAGCTTTTGTCAAAATTCAACACCATTTATGACAAAAACTCTCCAGAAAGGGGGCACAGAGGGAACCTACCTCAACATAATAAAGGCCATATATGACAAACCCACAGCAAACATCATTCTCAATGGAGAAAAACTGAAAGCATTTCCTCTAAGATCAGGAACAAGACAAGGATGTCCACTCTCACCACTATTATTCAACATAGTTTTGGAAGTCCTAGCCACGGCAATCAGAGAAGAAAAAGAAATAGAAGGAATCCAAATCGGAAAAGAAGAAGTAAAACTGTCATTGTTCGCAGATGACATGATACTATATAGAGAATTCTAAAGATGCTACCAGAAAACTACTAGAGCTAATCAATGACTTTTGTAAAGTTGCAGGATACAAAATTAATGCACAGAAATCTCTGGCATTCTTTTACACTAATGATGAAAAATCTGAAAGAGAAATTAAAGAAACACTCCCATTTACCACTGCAACAAAAAGAATAAAATACCTAGGAATAAACCTACCTATGGAGACAAAAGACCTGTATGCAGAAAATGCTAAGACACTGATGAAAGAAATTAAAGATGATACAAATAGATGGACAGATATATCATGTTCTTGGATTGGAAGAATCAATATTGTGAAAATGACTATACTACCCAAAGCAATCCACAGATTCAATGCAATTCCTATCAAATTACCAATGGCATTTTTCACAGAACTAGAACAAAAAATTTTAAAATTTATATGGAGACACAAAAGACCCCGAACAGCCAAAGCAGTCTTGAGGGAAAAAAACGGAGCTGGAGGAATCAGACTTCCTGACTTCAGACTATACTACAAAACTACAGTAATCAAGACAACATGGTACTGGCACAAAAACAGAGATATAGATCAATGGAACAGGCTAGAAAGCCCAGAGATAAACCCACGCACCTATGGTCAACTAATGTATGACAAAGGAGACAAGGATATACAATGGATAAAAAACAGTCTCTTCAATAAGTGGTGCTGGGAAAACTGGACAGCTACATTAAAGAATGAAATTAGAACACTCCCTAACACCATATACAAAAATAAACTCAAAATGGATTAGAGACCTAAATGTAAGACCGGACACTATAAAACTCTTAGAGGAAAACACAGGAAGAACACTCTTTGACATAAATCACAGCCAGATCTTTTTTGATCCACCTCCTAGAGTAATGGAAATAAAAACAAAAATAAACGGGATCTAATGAAACTTAAAAGCTTTTGCAAAGCAAAGGAAACTACAAGCAAGACAAAAAGGCAACCCTCAGAATGGGAGAAAATATTTGCAAATGAATCAACAGACAAAGGATTAATCTCCAAAATATATAAACAGCTCATGCAGCTCAATATTAAAAAAACAAACAACGCAATCCAAAAATGGGCAGAAGACCTAAATAGACATTTCTCCAAAGAAGACATACAGATGGCCAAGAAGCACATGAAAACCTGCTCAACATCACTAATTATTAGAGAAATGCAAATCAAAACTACAATGAGGTATCACCTCACAACAGTTACAATGGGCATTATCAGAAAATCTACAAACAACAAATGCTGGACAGGGTGTGGAGAAAAGGGAACCCTCTTGCACTGTTCGTGGGAATGTAAATTGATACAGCCACTATGGAGAACAGTATGGAGGTTCCTTAAAAAACTAAAAATAGAGTTACCATATGACCCAGCAGTCCCACTACTGGGCATATACCCAGAGAAAACCATAATTCAAAAAGACATGCACCCCAATGTTCACTGCAGCACTATTTACAATAGCCAGGTCATGGAAGCAAACTAAATGCCCATTGACAGACAAATGGATAAAGAAGATGTGGTACATATATACAATGGAATATTACTCAGCCATAAAAAGGAACGAAATCAGGTCATTTGTAGAGACATGGATGAATCTAGGGACTGTCATACAGAGTGAAGTAAGTCAGAAAGAGAAAAACAAATATCGTATATTAACGCATATATGTGGAACCTAGAAAAATGGCACAGATGAACCGGTTTTCAGGGCAGAATTTGAGACACAGATGTAAAGAACAAATGTATGGACACCAAGGGCGGAAAGTGGCGGGGGTGATGGTGGTGTGATGAATTGAGAGATTGGGACTGACATATATACACTAATAGGTATAAAATGGATAACTAATAAGAACCTGCTGTATAAAAAAATAAATAAAATTCAAAAAAAAAGTGCCTTTAAACTCTTCATTAGGATTATTATACCATATGCCTAACAACTGAACTCATGTGAGATGACTGGAGGGTGGAGAGAGACTGGTGGTTCTCTTGCAATAATTAGAGGCTCCCAAGGGAGCTCTGAATTCAATCATCTAAAAAAGTTAACAAAGCAACTAACTAGTAAAGTTAACAAGTATTTTGCCACAGGAATAACTTGTCAATTTTGTTTAAATTATTTAACCCCAGAAATTCAGTGCATATATAGGAACTTTTACTTTTAGCTTAAGAAACTTCAAAATGACTCCTTACTATAGTTTCATATCAAGAAAAAAAATGGGTGGGTCAATTTTCTGTTTTGTGAGATCTAAGTTAAAGTCATATTAACATCTAAGCAGAATTTGCAGCAACATGGATGCAACTAGAGATTATCATACTAAGTGAAGTAAGTCAGAGAAAGACAAATATCATATGATATCACTTATGTGTGGAATCTAAAATATGGCACAAATGAACATATCTACAAAACAGAAACAGACTCACAGACACAGAGGTCAAACTTGTGATTGCCAAAGGGGAGGTGGGAAGGGAGAGGGATGGACTGACAGTTTGGGGTTGGTAGATGCAAACTATTACATTTAGAATGGATAAACAACAAGGTCCTACTGTATAACACAGGGAACTATATCCAATTTCCTGGGATAAACCATAATGGAAAAGAATATAAAAAAAGGAGTGTGTGTGTGTGTGTGTGTGTATGTGTGTATACACACACATACATATATATATATGGATAACTGAGTCACTTTGCTGTACAGCAGAGACTGGCACAACATTGTAAATCAACTATACTTCAATAAAAAAAAGATGAAAAAATAAAACTACGCTTTAATGTGAAAAAAAACATACAATCTAGGCATAAATCAATTAACAAGGGACTTCCCTGGTGGCACAGTGGTTAAGAGTCGGCCTGCCAATGCAGGGGACACGGGTTTGATCCCTGGTCCAGGAAGATCCCACGTGCCATGGAGCAACTAGGCCCGAGTGCCACAACTGCTGAGCCTGTGCTCTAGAGCCTGCAAGCCATGACTGCTGAGCCCACCTGCCACAACTACTGAAGCCCGTGTGCTGCAACTGCTGAGCCTGCGTGCTGCAACTGCTGAGGCCTGTGTGCTGCAACTGCTGAAGCCCACACACCTAGAGCCCGTGCTCCGCAACAAGAGAAGCCACCGCAACGAGAAGCCACTGCAATGAGAAGTCCATGCACTGCAACGAAGAGTAGTCCCCGCCTGCCTCAACTAGAGAGAGCCCGTGCACAGCAATGAAGACCACCACCTCCGCAAAAAAAGCAGCCAAAAAAAAAAAGAGAAGAAATCAACTAACAATATTAAAATGTCTGTTTTCTCTTTTTAAAAAATCATTCAGTTGTATATTTCATGACTTTGTGTACTCAGCAATGATGTTCCAGACACTTGTTTGAGTGGGAGAAGTAAAAAAACGTATATTTTAAGAGTTTATAATCTAGACTACAGAACGAAATATTTTGTTTCATTTGGTTCACAATGAAATGAGTCATACAGGTATCAAGGGCAACAGAATCTGAATAAAAGGAGAGATTGTAATTGGAGAAGGCAGCCTTATAAAAGAGGTTGAAACTTGACTTTGAACTTGAGGGATGCTTAATTTGTTTATGAAAAAAGCAAGGATTTTCAAGGTAATTAAAAGAGTAAAGGATTCAAAGTTCAAATATTGGAACCAAGTTTAAACCAAAAATTAAAAATAGTTATTTTCGTTCAAGAGAAAACAACTGAATTGGAATTCTATAAGGAAATATCAGCCAAGTTCAGCAGTCTGGTGATCTACAATAGCACTGTCAAATCAGGAGCTACCCAGGCCAAAGGAGTCAAGGTGTAAGTAATGCCTAAATGAACAGGGAAGGCAGACTGCTCCTCTAAAATATTTCTTTTTATTGGCCACTACTGAACATTTCTTCAGTCAAGTCAATTTTTTTAACCATTTTTAAAAATTGAAGTATAGTTAATTTACAATGTGTTAGTTTCAGGTGTACAACAAAGTGATTTGGTTATACATACATTTTTTTTTCAGATTTTTTTCCATTATAGGCTATTACAAGATACTGACTATAATTCCCTGTGCTATACCATAGGTCCTTGTTGTTTATTTTATATATAGTAGCGTGTATATGTTAATCCCAAACTCCTAATTTATCTCCCCCACCCCTATCCTGCTATTCCCTTTGGTAAGCATAAGTTTGTTTTCTATGTCTGTGAGTCTACTTCTGTTTTCTAAATAAGTTCACTTGTATCATTTTTTTTAGATCCCACATATAAGTGATATCATATGATAGTTGTCTTTCTCTGTCTGACTTAACTTCACTTAATATGATAATCTCTAGGTCCATCCACGTTGCTGCAAATGGCATTATTTCATTCTTTTTTATGGCTGAGTAATATTCCACTGTATATATATATACACCATATCTTCTTTATACATTCATCTGGTTTTTTTGGTAAACATCTTTATTGGAGTATAATTGCTTTACAATGGTGTGTTAGTTTCTGCTTTATAACAAAGTGAATCAGTTATACATATACATGTGTTCCCATATCTCTTCCCTCTTGAGTCTCCCTCCCTCCCACCCTCTCTATCCCACCCCTCTAGGTGGTCACAAACCACCTAGCTGATCTCCCTGTGCTATGTGGCTGCTTCCCACTAGCTACCTATTTTACATTTGGTAGTGTATATATGTCCATGCCACACTTTGTCACAGCTTACCCTTCCCCCTCCCCATATCCTCAAGTCCATGCTCTAGTAGGTCTGTGTCTTTATTCCCGTCTTACCCCCAGGTTCTTCATGACATTTTTTTTCCTTTAGATTCCATATATATGTGTTAGCATACGGTATTTGTTTTTCTCCTTCTGACTTACTTCACTCTGTATGACAGACTCTAGGTCTATCCACCTTGCCACAAATAACTCAATTTCGTTTCTTTTTATGGCTGAGTAATATTCCATTGTATCTATGTGCCACATCTTCTTTATCCATTCATCTGTTGATGGACACTTAGGTTGCTTCCATGTCCTGGCTATTGTAAATAGAGCTGCAATGAACATTTTGGTACATGACTCTTTTTGAATTATGGTTTTCTCAGGGTATATGCCCAGTAGTGGGATTGCTGGGTCGTATGGTAGTTCTATTTTTAGTTTTTTAAGGAACTTCCATACTGTTGTCCATAGTGGCTGTACCAATTTACATTCCCACCAACAGTGCAAGAGTGTTCCCTTTTCTCCACACCCTCTCCAGCATTTATTGTTCCTAGATTTTTTGATGATGGCCATTCTGACTGGTGTGAGATGATATCTCATTGTAGTTTTGATTTGCATTTCTCTAATGATTAATGATGTTGAGCATTCTTTCATGTGTTTGTTGGCAATCTGTATATCTTCTTTGGAGAAATGTCTATTTAGGTCTTCTGCCCATTTTTGGATTGGGTTGTCTGTTTTTTTGTTATTGAGCTGCATGAGCTGCTTGTAAATTTTGGAGATTAATCCTTTGTCAGTTGCTTCATTTGCAAATATTTTCTCCCATTCTGAGGGTTGTCTTTTGGTCTTGTTTATAAGGTTTCCTTTGCTGTGCAAAAGCTTTTAAATCACATTAGGTCCCATTTATTTATTTTTTTATTTCCATTTCTCTAGGAGGTGGGTCAAAAAGGATCTTGCTGTGATTTATGTCATAGAGCGTTCTGCCTATGTTTTCCTCTAAGAGTTTGATAGTGTCTGGCCTTATATTTAGGTCTTTAATCCATTTTGAGTTTATTTTTGTGTGTGGTGTTAGGGAGTGTTCTAATTTTATACTTTTACATGTACCTGTCCAGTTTTCCCAGCACCACTTATTGAAGAGGCTGTTTTTTCTCCACTGTATATTTTTGCCTCCTTTATCAAAGATAAGGTGACCATATGTGCGTGGGTTTATCTCTGGGCTTTCTATCTTGTTCCATTGATCTATATTTCTGTTTTTGTGCCAGTGCCATACCGTCTTGATTACTGTAGCTTTGTAGTATAGTCTGAAGCCAGGGAGCCTGATTCCTCCAGCTCCATTTTTCGTTCTCAACATTGCTTTGGCTATTTGGGGTCTTTTGTGTTTCCATACAAATTGTGAAATTTTTTGTTCTAGTTCTGTGAAAAATGCCAGTGGTAGTTTGATAGGGATTGCATTGAATCTGTAGATTGCTTTGGGTAGTAGAGTCATTTTCCCAATGTTGATTCTTCCAATCCAAGAACATGGTATATCTCTCCATCTATTTGTATCATCTTTAATTTCTTTCATCAGTGTCTTATAATTTTCTGCATACAGGTCTTTTGTCTCCTTAGGTAGGTTTATTCCTAGATATTTTATTCTTTTTGTTGCAATGGTAAATGGGAGTGTTTTCTTGATTTCACTTTCAGATTTTTCATCCTTAGTGTATAGGAATGCCAGAGATTTCTGTGCATTAATTTTGTGTCCTGCTACTTTACCAAATTCATTGATTAGCTCTAGTAGTTTTCTGGTAGCATCTTTAGGATTCTCTATGTTGACGGACATTTAGGTTGCTTCCAGGTCTTGGCTATTGTAAATAGTGCCGCAATGAACATTGGGGTGCATGTATTTTTTTGAATTTTTATTGAGTTATAATTTACATACCATATAATTCACTTGCTTTACTTGTACAATTCAATGATTTTTTGGGTATATTTAGAGAGTTGTGTAACCATCACCACAGGCATGGAGTTTATTTATTTTTTGGCCACACTGCATGTGGGATCTTAGTTCCTCAACCAGGGATCGAACCTGTGCCCCCGGCATTGGAAGTGTGAAGTCTTACCCACTGGACCACCAGGTACATCCTGCCTGTATCTTTTTTTTTTTTTTTTTTTTTTTTTT